>NC_045603.1:14477500-14792500 GCF_009762305.2 Zalophus californianus | reverse complement strand
AGGGAGGGCAGCATGAGCCAAGCAAGGGGTGTGAGGCCAGCAGAAGCAGTTTCACTGCTGGGGCAGGGAAAAGTGCCAGATGAGGCCAAGAGAGGTGAGTTGAGCCAGAGCATGGCGGGCAGGTCTTGTAGTCCATGAGAAAGCATTTGGGCTTGATCCTGAGGCAGCAAGGAGCCACTGAAGGGGTTAGAACAGGGGCAGGAAGGGGCTAACTTGCTTGAGATTAGCATGAATCATCCCGAAGAGGATAGATTTAGTACCAGAGCTGATGTTTCCCATGGCTCTAGTTTGCAGAGAGTAGAGCCAGCAGAAGAGCTGGGCTACCTCACATTGAAAAGCAAACCTAGAGAGCACCAGAGTTCGAAGGCGGGAAGAGAACCATCCTGAAGGGGCAGTTCTAGGACTCACCTTCTAGCATGCTGAGATTGGCATTCAGGGCTTCCACCTCACTCATGATAATGGGACAGAGCTGGCCATAAAAAGAATTTCAAAAAATTGCAGGTTATCACATTGCACTTGAAACCTCTATTTAGGGGCCTAGACCCTGCAAACAAAGGCCTTCTGGTTAGGAGCCATTCTGCCTTTGGTCACCAGGACTTTATCTGAAATTTGTCGATGCCTATGGGCCCCCATGTTCTATACGTATGGGTGGTGTGTCATTGAATGCTGGCTAAACTTCAGGGCAACCGGGACTACACCCAGTTAGCCCCATGAAAGAATGAGCCCTCGGCTTCTCTTTCTGTGGTGTGACAGGACACGTGCCCGGTGCATCTGGTGTGGTCACCCCTGAGGACCCGCTGCTGGGCCTTTGCCGGCTGGGGACACGACTGCCTCCCGCCTCCTCTGTAGTGGCACCATGCTCTGCTGGAGGAGGTGCAAGCCGGGCCTTCGCTCTCCCACTCGGCTGCCTTGAGCGTCCAGTAGTCAGGCATCTGTTTAGAGTAGAACCCCTTTCGGAGTTAGAAAAGCAACCTTGACTTGGACTCGAGCTTGTCTGTAGGAAGGAGGAGGCATGCCGATGTGGGTGGGCCGCCGTGTGCCAGGCGTGTGCTAAGCACTCGGCGTGGCGGTTACTAGCAGAGGCTTGGGATCCTGGCCGCCTCGGGTTGACTTGGCACGTGACTCGTACTCTGTTCTCAGTTTCCTCATTTGCAACATGAGGAAGAGAACTGTACCCACTTCATCATGTTGTTGTGAGTAGAAATAGAAGTAATCCATGTAAAATTGCCTGCGCAGAGCAAGCATTCAGTAAACGTCAGCTGTCTGTTTTAACCCCATTTTGGTCTCACGACGGTGCTGAGAGGTGGGCACCACTGTCCCCCCTTCACTGATGGGAAAACTGAAGCTTAGAGAACTTTAGCGAGTTGCCAGGAGTCACATAACCAGGACTTAGCATAGATAGTTGTGGTCTGAGCACTCTTTTCTGTTTTCCCGTGGCATAGAGGGAATACTCGAAGCAAAGCGTCCACGGTCTCTTAGTTCTATACACACTCCCAGCAAACTTAGCTAGTGGCTTCCTGTCAGAGCCCAGAGAACCACGCCTGGTTTCCAGCAGCGGAGCGATGGCGAGTGTGGGGCCCCCGAGCCGACAGTGCTTTCCCTGTCATCCTCTGACACGCAGGTGCACTGGCCCTCAGCACCTGCCAGGTGAGGATGGAGAAAGCCCGTGCAGCCTTGCAGTCCCCCGACCAGCCGGGCAACCTTCTCGGACAAGCTGCTGAGTGTGTTTGCGTGTTGATTTCCTCACTGACGTTCCTCAAGCACCTACTGCCTGCCAAGCATGAGGGGGACGGAGGCTTCCAGATACTGTTCTTGCCCTTTCATTCCCACTCCTCCTCATCTTTCTCCTGTCCCCCCCCCCCCCAGATATGGGTAAGGCATCCAGCGATGGTCTGGCCTGGACTGGAAAGAGGGCACACAGCCAAATCCATCTCTCCCCTTCCTCAAACGCTGATTTCTGGAATTGAGACACTTGTAACTTTGGAAGCTATCTTAACTTATACTGTTTCTGGAAACATCCTTTCTTCTCCCCCATTTCTTACCTATCAAAATCGTATTTATACTTCAAGGCCCAGTTCAGGTCCTACATCCTCTAAAAAATATCCCTTTTGGGTTATTTCAGGCCCTTTGGATTGAATCTTTCCATTTCTCTCAACCCCTTCGGTTCAGTCTAATGATCCTGTAATTATGCATTAAATTCAAATACTCATTCAGTTATTGTTCCACAAGCCTGAGTTGGGTTTCCCTAAAAAGATAATAAGTTTATTCCTATTTTATATCCCCAACAGCCTGCAGCCTCGTGCTGGGCATGCAGTAGGTACGCAATAAACTCTTGTTGGTTGTTTGCCCATCCTGTGCTGAGCACTTGAGGTAGGGAATGCTCTTTCATTCATCTCTGCGTCCCCAGCACTTAGCACAATGTTTGGCACAGGGTAGGCACTTGCAAAACTTAGTAAGTTGCAAAGGATAATGTGTGTGAAAGTGCCTTGGATGATGCCTAGCATACAACAGGTGCTCAATAAATGTTTATTGACTAAGAACTAGGGAAAGCATGGCAGAACTGCTGAGACCAGTCGTGAGACCAAAATGGGGTTAAAACAGACAGCTGACGTTTACTGTGGTTGCGTCACTTCTAAAGACTTACCATTTCATTTAAGTTCTTTAAAATGGGTTTCTCCATGGGCTCAGCAAAGGAGTTGTACAGGACACTGAGGGAAAAAAGAGAAAGAAACGGGCTTATTCAGGAACTGTATCTGCCAGTCGTGAACCTCCTCAGGCCCTGCCGGAGAATCCAGCCCCAGACCAGCAACTGCCCAGCGTGGCGCTACCACTCACCTGAGTTCTCCGGAAAATGACACATGGGCGTGGCTCACTTGGGCGTAACAGCGTTGGAGCTTCAGGATCGGGTGACCAAAGTCATTCCGGGCCAGGACAACGATACCGGTGAAGTAGACCCCAGAGAGAAACAGATCAGCTCCACCTGCATCTTCACTGTTGAGAGGAAAAAGTGCAAGGTTACTGAGGCCTGGGCAGGGTTGAGATGGATCATTTCTCTGACTACCCACAGCCTCTAAGCTCCTGGAGGGCAGGAACTCTGTCACCTCTGGATTTCTGGCACCAACAAGAGGTTAGGAACAGAGTAGGTGCTGAGCGTTTACCAGACAAATGAAGCAATGAGTATGTGGCTAGGTGACAGCTTTAGCTTAGCATTTTTATCCTGAGTGCTCTGGCCCCCATAGTGGCTGAGCATGTATTAAGCACCAATCATATATGATGCTTATGTGGAGAGAGAACATGGGGTAGCCTTATTTAGGATGGGCACAGATGGGGACGGGACACTTAGATGCAGTCTGTGAACTCTTTGGGTACTGGACTGTGTGTTGTTTGTCTCCACACCCCCAGGATGAGCACATAGTGTAAGCACTTAATTGTGGCTGATGAGTCAGCAAAGAAATGAATACCTGAATCTGTGTTATTTATGGGAGAATATATCATTTCTCTACAGTGTACAGGTCTGGAGTTCTTGAGATGGGGATAAATGGTACTTGGCTGGCACTCAATAAATGGTTGTTGAATGACCAAGTGGATGAGTGGATGTGCCTTCTGGGGAACCAACTGAGGCAGACCTAAACTTTACACCGAGGACAGTGACTTGCACGTAGTAGGTGGTCTGTAAGTGTGACTTGAATTTGATCCCTCATTTCTCTAGGAGGGTGCAAAAGCCTTTTGGTAGGGAGAGAATTGGGCTCCAACTGACTATTATCCTCTAATCTCCTTGTGAGGTAGGAAGGCCCATTTCCTATCAGTTGCCCCTGAGGATGGGGAAGTATGTGGAATGGCCCAAGATCATACAGTGACTCACTGAAGGTCTAAAATGTTGAGCACCTGTCGGTTCCTCCAACAGTCAGGGACTTCCAGCTCTTAGGAAATCTTAAATGACATTTTGCTCTGCCTTTAAGGGAAGGATGCTTTTCAGCCCTCCTCCCCCCTCCTGCCCACCCCCCAGCAGAGATATCCTGATTTAAATCTCTCCTGGAAAAAAGTACTCTCGAGAAAGACTGTTAGTGGCTGAGGGAAAGAAGCCTAATGTCAAAAACATCAGCAAATTTATGGACTTTCAATTTTGGTTCCATTTCTCCCCAGAAGAGCCGCAGACAGCACTGAGTGGAATACTCACAAGAGCGGAGACTTGATTTCCCAGTCGGTGCTGATGTTGGCAGTGCCGTGGTTGGTCAGGGCCTTGATTCCCACCCCAGGCACAAAGGCTAATGACGTATTTGGAAATGAAAAGGCATTGATTTTTATGCTGTAAAACAAGAAACAGAGAGGTTAGCACATGTCTTCTAGCACATCTCTAAGTAAGGCAAAATCAGAAAGGAGGTTTGTGGAACTCCCGAAGGCAGCTGTGAATTCCTGTGGAGGAAGGAACCTCAGGTCTGAGGTGCTGCCTCTGGGCACTGCCTTTTTTTTTTTTTTTTTTGAACTCACGACCCTGAGATCAAGACCTGAGCTGAGATCAGGAGTCGGACGCTTAACTGACTGAGCCACCCAGGCACCTCCGGGCACTGCCTTCTAATGCCCCTTTAACCCTTACCAAGAACCCCTTGGTGTCTGATTGAGGGGGAAATGAGCAAGTATAGAAACAGATTTGAAAATAATCAATTTTTCTAGTTTCATTAAAGACAGTATGAGGTACAACACTGCCATCATGATTTTTCCCTTCAGCTGTTCCAGTGCTTCTCAATGGGGGGGGGGCGGATATTAGTATTTTGGATATGACAACTGTTTTGTGTACAGGGCTGCTACACACATTGCAGGGTACCTGGTGGTATGTACCACTAAATGCCAGCAGTGCCCCTCCCCCCATCATTGGGACAATCGCAAGGGTACCTTCCTTCTATTCTCAGATGCCCGCTATGTGGACAGTATCTTCCCTACTTTAGAAACTTAGAGTATTAATTTCCCCTAGGATTATCTGAGCTGTCAACAGGTAGGTAGGAGGCAATGGGCTGCCTGTAATTCTTATAGGTAGATGGCTCATGTATTGAGTGATTACTCCCTGCCAGGCACTGTGGTGAGCACTTTACATGCATTAGATCATTTTAATCCTCACAATAATCCCATGAGGTTGTTGCTGGTTTTGCAATCTGCAATTCATAGATGAGAAGATAAGGAACGTGGTTGAAGTCATATATAAGTGGTAGAACCAGACCTGGAGCCCTCCTCAATCTGTCTTCAGACTGTGTTCTTAGCCAGTAGGCTATGCCACTTCATGTATTGTGCAAGGGGCACTTGACTTAGAGCTGAGTTTTGTGCTAGCCATGCAACCTTGGGTATGATACTTAACCTCTTTCAGTCGCTCAAAGGGAGGGTTACTCATGGGCAGGTTGAGAAGACAAAATGAGATCACCTGCGTATAACTGTGGCACGGGAGAAAGGCATTGTTATGAACTAAGATTAAGAAAAACGTAAAACGTAAATGTGATAGCTGATAACAAATGCTTATTTACTATTTCTTCTATTTTGCATCCTTTCCTACATGTTTTTGTCATACATCCTGAGTCCCACTGTGGGAAGAAGATGGTAGAGGTTCATTTAACAGATCTTAGAAATATTTTCAGTTTGATACATATAGGTCTAATGCATTCCTTGTATTTAAGCTATGGATGTATCATTAAAGAAAATCATTTCTTTGTTGCTGGACATCTAGGTCGTTTCCAGTTATTCCTGTATTATAAACAATGCCACACTGAACATCCTCATATATGCTGTTTATGTGTATGTCCTTCTAGTGAGGATGCTGAGAAGTGG
Source organism: Zalophus californianus (assembly GCF_009762305.2). Classification (NCBI taxonomy): domain Eukaryota; kingdom Metazoa; phylum Chordata; class Mammalia; order Carnivora; family Otariidae; genus Zalophus; species Zalophus californianus. The sequence continues at coordinate 14,786,689 of NC_045603.1, read as the reverse complement.
GATTCGTAGGCCAAAGGGCATGCATTAAAAAAACAAAGTCCTTGTAAATAACTTTCTGAAATGGAACCGTCCAATAGAAATAGAACATGAGCCACATACATAATTAAAAAATTTCTAGTGACCACATTTAAAAAAGGGAAAAGAAACAGGTGAGAGTGATTTTATTAATATTTTTTATTCAACCTGATACATCTAAGATAGTATCATTTCAACATATAATCAATATAAAAATTATTGATGGGATATTTTGCTTTCCCTTTTTCAAAATAAGTCTTCAAAATATGGTCTTTTTTTTCACATTCATAATATGACTCAGTCTGGACATTGAATTTCATCAGAAATACTTGTCCTATATTTAGATCAGATAAAATTTTAAACTGAAAAGGTACATTTCCGTACTCAAATTGTTCCACACATACTTAAAAGCTTTTCTTTTTTTTTTTTTAAGATTTTATTTATTTATTTGACACAGAGAGAGCACAAGCAGGGGGAGCTACAGGCAGAGGGAGAGGGAGAAGCAGGCTCCCTATTGAGCAGACAGTCCGACGACGTGGGGATCAGTCCCAGGACCCTGGGATCATGACCTGAGCTGAAGGCAGATGCCCAACTGACTGAGCCACCCAGGTGCCCCAAAAGCTTTTCAAAAACTGAATTGAGTGAGTACCAGTTTTTGAATTAAAATTAATTAAAATTACATAAGTAAAACTTCAGTGCCTTGGTTGCACTAGTCCCAATTTCCAGTGCTCGGTAGCCACACGTGGCGGGTGGCTCCTGTGTGGGCAGCACAGGTCAAAAAGTACGGTACCAGTTTCTCTACTCCCACTAGAAATCTTCACCTACCTTCATAATATATGTTTAACCCTGGATTTTTCTGCTGGGACATTATTGTCATTGTAATTAAACAATTCATTTTGTAAATATATAATGTCCATCTCTCTTATTGGACTTTAAGGACAGGGGACTATATCTGTGTCATTCACTACGATATCTCCTATGCCTGGAACAAAGCCTTGGTACCTAGTAGGTACTCAATAAATACTTGTTGAATGGCTATCTTTATTAACAACTAGAGCATTTGCTAGGAGATTTTCCTAGATCACCATTCTTCTCCCCACCCCCCAAACCTCCCCAAAACTCATGGTTTTATAGAATGGTATCCTTGATAGCAGGGAAATTATTGCTCCAAAGGGTTAGAGCAACAGGGAATTATCACTGGATTGATAAAGCCTTGGGGTCAAATTGTGAATCACGGATAATTCCTTATAAAATCTTGACTCTCTGCTTTACCTTCAAGATTTAGTGCAAGATGGACGAAGATGTCCTTTCCCTATACCACCTTTGGGGCTTTTATTGGCAAATATGACAGGTTGCTGCTGTCTGGACATCCATTTCCCTTTCTTCTTTCCCAGACATCACTGAATTGGTTCAGGATGACGAAGATGTCTGCTTGGAAAATGAATTTTCCAGTCTCCCTTGCTAATAATAATAAGTATGGTCATAAGAGAGATCTGTCCATAATCGAGTACTAATAGAGCAGGGCTCCAGAAAAAAAAAAAAACTCACTGAAGAGACTAACCCAGCTTATAAGAGCCCTCTTAACTCCTTCTTGGGCCTGAAATATGGATTTGATGGCTGAGCTGCAGTGGCCATACTGGACCATAAGACAACCTTGAGGACAGAAGCCAGAACTGAGGACGGTAGGGGAGAGAGATACAAAAAGGCTGGGTTCAGATAAAATTGTGGGGCTTCCATAGGATCCCTCTACCCTTTCTTTTTCTTTTTTTTCCTTTTTTTTTGTGGGGCTTGAACTCATAACCCTGAAATCAAGATCTGAGTGGAGATCAAGAGTCAGACGCTTAACTGACTGAGCCACCCAGGTGCCCCTCTACTCTTTCTTTTGAGCTTCTTTTTTTTTTTTAATTTTATTTATTTATTTGACACAGAGAGACACAGTGAGAGAGGGAACACAAGCAGGGGTAGTGGGAGAGGGGGAAGCAGGCTTCCCGCTGAGCAAGCAGCCCGATGTGGGGCTCGATCCCAGGACCCCGGGATCATGACCCGAGCTGAAGGCAGACGCTTAACGACTGAGCCACCCAGGTGCCCCTCTTTTGAGCTTCTTAATTGTGGCCCATTTCTATGACTTTTAAAATCTCAACTAAACTTCATTAAAATAAGGAAAGACTTGATGAGGGTAGATTTGTTTCTGAGACTGTGACTGAATCCTGCATCTAGGTTTAGGGTGTGGGGGCAACAACGGGATGGACAAAAATTTCTCTTAGAATTCAAGGGGCAAGGAATTCTCATTTTAGGGAAGAGACAAGGACATCGAGACTCTGAACAGACTCCCCAGGTGCATACAACTAGTGTGTAGCAGGGATAGGACTTGGACCCCGGTGTTCTGACCCCAATCCTATACTCTTTGTCAGCTTTATGACCCCTGTTTCTTGAGGTCATTCATCTGATAAGCCCCTTACCAAAGATTAACTTTGGGTTAACTTCTACTCTGCAGGTCCCTGGTGTTACACCAGAACACAGGGTGACATATCCACAACCCTAAGGTTTTAAAGAGTAATTTCACTGCTAAAAATACTCTTCTACTTACTTTGAAAAATTGTAGTCCACATAATCAACCTTCAGAAATTCCAGAGATTCAGAACCTTCTAGGTCTGGGATATTTTTTTCCTTCACCATGTGCTCAGTCATCTCCATCCCAGCTAGAACGCCTATGAAGGAACCAAAGAGAGCGTTTATTGATAATGACGAAGATGATAATGGCATAGCATCATTAGACATACACATGAAGTTTACTGAGCAAGGCATGCTCTTAGAAACTTAGAAAGCAGCAACCCTACAAAGTGGTGCTATTGTCCCTGTTTCACAGAAGAAAACACTGGTCCTCAGAGAGGCTAATGAAGACCCCAGGACCCCAGGACTAACAGCACGAGAGATTCTCATTATGTGGCCAAGGCTAAAGGATACTACTACACGGTGTTGTGATAGGAGAAGTACAAAATATTATCATTATCCATGTTTTACAGATGAACAAGCTGAACTTCAAAGAGATGGATTCTCACCTAAGTCACATGGCAAAGAACTGGAGGCCCCATAGTCAAATCTGGGCAATTTGGCTCCAGAATCCATGCCTTATTAGAAAGTTATTCCACATTCTCCCCTTTCCCCTAGATTCTTTAGTTTTTTTTTTTTTTTTTAAAGATTTTATCTATTTATTAGAGAGAGAGAGAGCGCGAGCACATGAGTAGGGGGAGGGACAGAGGGAGAAGCAGACTCCCCCTGAGCAGGGAGCCCGACGTGAGGCTCAATTCCAGGACCCCAAGATTACGACCTGAGCCAAAGGCAGACCCCCAACTGATTGAGCCACCCAGGCGCCCCTCCCCTAGATTCTTTAAGCTCAGCAATTTTTGGCCTGAGATACATGGACTGTTGGGCGCTCTTAACCCTACTGAAATCCTAGTAAAAGACTGTGAGTAGGACGTGTGTATGCATGTGCATTTGTGTCTCATTGTTCAGGGGAGAGGGGCCTCATCTGCATCAGATTCTCAAAGGATCCCAGGACTCCAAAAAGGTTAGTAAGCCCCGCTTTTATGCAATTCAGGAATAAATCTGTCTTTATGTGATAACACCACAGGACACATTTTTCTGAGTTCACGGGGAAAGAGAGCCCTCCTTCACATAAAGAGCTTGAGAAAAGTAGCTGACATAGTAATGAAGAATGATCTTTCCATTTTAACCTTCGTAAGGAGGAAGCTTTGCCTTGGCCCCCTATTTTGCAGCTTAAGCTCATTTCCACTTAGGCTATCCCTGTGGAGATTCAGAGAAGATCTTATCCTCTATAATACCATGAATAATATTATAATACAGGGAAGCAGGGACAGGATGTAAAGGATATAAAGATGGAACCAAAGGCACTACCAGACAGCTTAGTTTCGAATCCCAATGCTGTCATGAAATAATGATAATTGTGTGCCTGTGTGGGCCAGGACTGTCTACACTTTACACGTATTCTAACTTTTGGTCCTCAGAGCAACCCAGTGACATAGGTATTATTATTCCTCTTTCACACAGGAGGCAGTTGAGGCTCAGAGAGATTCCTGGACTTGCCCAAGAGCTCACAGCTACTGCGTGTCATCAAGTGAGGCTCTGGAGGAACGGGGAGCAGAGAACAGAAATCAGGCAGAGCAGACCTGAACTCCGATCTTGCCTCGCCCCCTTACCGGTGTGTGATGTGGCAAATTCAGTCCAGCCCCTCTGAGACTCAGGTTCCTCCTCTGTAAAATGACTATCCCTTCTTTGTAGGGTCGTTGTGGGAATTAAATCAACCCAGAGCCCATAGGCACATATCAAAGAGTGCGGCCATGGTAGATGCTCAATCAAGGCATGGTTCTGACTTTATAGTGTGTCCTTCCCCACCACCCCATGCATATCTCTACAGATGATTCCATCTGGTCCTCACATCATGATAGGGGGCACATTATTGTCATTCTCCTCACCCTGTTTTCCAGATGAGAAAACCCACTGGCCCAACCCTACATATTGAGGAAAGGGGCAGAACTGAGATTCATACCCATGTGAACTGACTAGATCTGTTCTTTAAATTGCTCTGATCTTGAGGGTGGAATAAGCTATTCTCACAACTTTAATACTATTACAAGATGTCTATTTCTGATATGTATTTCTGTGCATATAAGCATATCAATATCGTAACAAGATACACACACATGCAAATATACATGTGGATACACATGTGCATTCCTGGTATGTATTTCTCATTATAGCCAGCTCATATGACAATTGTGCAAGATGGATCAACTTTAGATTCCCTGTACCGCAAGAGGAACTGGGGGAAGGACAAAGAGTTGCCCAAAACTCAATCTTCCCTTCCTCCATCCCTCCCTTCCTTTCCCTCCATCCTTCCTGTTTTTCTTTTGTGGTGTAGCAGGTGAGGCATTTCCTGGTCACACTTAGGTATTTCTGAGTTAGACTAGCAGTACTTGAGTCGATTGCTTTAGTTAGGAAGGGATTGGAGTAAATCTATCTGCCTGTATTCTGTAATCTTGGGCCAAGGTTTACAGGAGAGAACTAAGCTCGCACACTTTGATTTTGCAGTTTCTTTCCCATACGCAATCTGCCCTCACCCCAGCTCTGCTCCACATTTTTCTCTCCCTGTGTTTATAAACACCTCTAAAGGAGTTTATCTTAATCTTTCAGTGTCTTAGGCTCCTTTTTGCATCTAATGAATGTATAGAGCCTCTCAAGGAAAATGCACAATCATCATCTACATTAAATTTGGCACACAATTTTAGGGGTCTCTAAGTTCCTTTTGGAGTTAAGCCCTTTCTGAAGTTCTAAGGTGTTACTTTCACTCCCACACCTCCTCCCCTCTAGCCTATGACACGTCTTCCTTTAGAGCAGAGGTGTTTGTTGTAGGTGCATGAGGGGGTACAGGTGGCAGGGGGCAGGGAGAGAATGAATATCTGTGGCCGTGTTTGGACAGGCCTACCATCAAGGTGATTATTTTTTAGAAACACTTCCTTCCCGGCCATCTTAGCAGCCTCCGCATAAGGGGCTGGATCATCCCACAGGAGAGCTTGCCTTAGTCATGAGACGGTCCAATATGAGCTTGGGTCATAAACTCCACCTGTAGCCTGGCTTCTGGAAGCATTCAACTCACCATAGTCCAGAGCCCGCTGAGTAACCCTGGCCTTGATTCCAGGGTAAACGGTCTGGGCAGATGAGACGTAGAGATCCCACAGGAGGAAACATCCCCAGAGGACTTGGACTGCCTTTGTACGCATCTGCAATTAACCAACATTTTTGGTTCCTTTATTATTTTTGACTTTTCATTGGTCAATTCCATCCAGCTTTTCTATGATTTCTTGTTTCATTGCTTACTTTCAGAACTCACTCTATCCACCACCCGTCTGTTCATATATCCATCCATCCATCCAACCATCAATCCACCCACCTATCCAGTAATCATTTATTGAACACACCAGAAATGTGCTAGGTGCTGAGGATGCAGAGATGACCTGTGTGTCCTTGACTTCTGTTTCTCACAGACTAGTGGGTGAGTCAGACACACATACAGATGATTATGACTCAGTACAGTACAATGCAGTGCAATGTAACACAAGAGCCTTACTGTAAATGTAACACTTGTGATATGCCTTGGGAAGGATAAGGGGGTGGGGATGCCAAATTTTTGAAAGTTTTAGAACACAAGTCAGTAGTTTAGAAAGGTGGCTTCAGAGAATGTGAGACAATCACTCATCTGCTTAGAGACACTTAATGACTCCCCTTTGCCCACAGGACAGGGTTTAAGCTCACAGCCCAGCTGTAAGACCCTGCCCTGCTCTACACTTCTACCACCTCAAAGACTTCCTTCCTTAACACACATGCCAGGCTCACCCCAGAATCTAGTATAATGCCTGGCACACAGTAGATACACACAAAATCTGAAATAAATATCTCCAAGGAGAGGGACCACATCTTTTTTGCTGTTATATTGCTAGTACTTGGCATATATTAAATAGTCAATGTATACTTGTTTAATTAATGGACTCAACGAATTAATGCCAGCCTATTTTCTTTTCTTTTCCTCCCTCCCTCTTTCTTCTTTCTTTTTTTAAAGATTTTTTTTATTTTTTTATTTTTTAAAGATTTTATTTATTTATTTGACAGAGACACAATGAGAGACGGAACACAAGCAGGGGTAGTGGGAGAGGGAGAAACAGGCTTCCCACGGAGCAGGGAGCCCGACGTGGGGCTGGATCCCCGGACCCTGGGACCATGACCTGAGCCAAAGGCAGACGCTTGACGACTGAGCGACCCAGGAGCCTCTCTTTCTCTCTCTCTTTCATTCTTTCTTTCTTTCTTAGTAGGCTCCACACCCAACGTGGAGCCCAGTGTGGGGCTTACACTCATGACCCTGAGATTGAGACCTGAGCTGAGATCAAAAGTTTGATACTTAACTGACTGAGCCACCCGGGTGCCCCCCAGCCCATTTTCTTGATGAATGAAGCACAGGTTACCAATAGCAACAGTGACATGGGTTTCTTTTAATGACAGCTGAGCGAGTACTACATTCACAGGCCTTGTTTCTAGTTCTGGCAGTTTACAATCTGGGTGAGCTACCATTGCTGTGTTCATATGTGCCAAAGACCCACAGGTGACAGATACCCACTGAGTTAACATACAAACATGAAACAAATCAGGGAAGCATTTGTGGGGGTGGTCAAGGAAGAGGAAGTTGTGGGAGCCATGCAAAGGGTGGGGTCAGGCCAGGTAGAGCAGGGAAGGATTCAGAGAAGGGCTGGGATTCAGGCACAGTCTGGATGAAGGAAAAGATCATTGCAAGAGGAGTGTATGGGGTGCTTGGCCAAGAAAAGAAAGAGGTTTGATAAAGGGGATTGTGTGGGCTTTGTGGATAAGGCCAAAGGTGTAGACAACAGTGTGTTCCAGAGAATTTACTTGAGAGAAAGAGAACAGTCTGACCAGGGAGAGGAGTATCCATGCAGGGCTGTTGCTAGCCTATCTTGGCCTTTTGTATGGAATGGGAGAAGGTGCCCTTTGGAGATATACCAGTCTTCTGGCACAAAGTGGGGCAAGCAGAAAATGTTTTAGGAAAATCCCACACCAGTGTGTCCAGCTTGGTAGGTAGAGCCAGGGCTGCCCCACTCACCCCTTGGGCTAGCATTTTTTTTATTTTTAGATTTTACTTATTTATTTTAGCAAGAGAGAGCAAGCGAGCATGGAGCCTGACACAGGGCTCGATCCTCTGACCCCGAGATCATGGCCTGAGCCAAAACCAAGACTAGGATGCTTAACCAACCGAGCTACCCAGGTGCCCCATGGGCTGGCATTTTGTGTGGTGTACACGTTGCCCAATTTATAAGGGGGCCTATGTTCAGATTAGTGAATGTTCATGTGGGTATTTTGCTGGAAGGCCATGAGGTTGAGAATTGGGGTCATGACCTGTCTGTTCTGTGGTGCATATGTCCACCTTCAGGTGTGAGAAGCGGCTGGCTCAGTCAACTTGCTTACATATCTCATCTGATCTCCCAAGAGTCCTCTGTCCAGACAAATTGGACTCCTGGTCCCTAAACACTCACCATGTTTCCTGCCTAATATCTGTGCTTATGCTGTTCGTCTTCACCTAGGCCTGCAGAAACCCTGTAAATCCTTAAGCTTCATTTTAAATACAGCCTTCTTTCGGAAGCCATTTCTGACTTCCCTAAGTTAATCTCATTTCCTTCTGAATCCTTGGTCAAAATAGATATTTATTCATGTGTGTATATTTATTTTCTCACGTGCCATCTCCTCTGTGAGAATGTAAGTGCCGTGAAGGCAGAGACTTCATTTGGTTTGGAGGTCCTAGAGCCTGGCTTAGTGTCTCGGACATAGAGTGATTGGTAAGTATTGGTAGAATGAATTGTAAATGAAGGAAGAACCCTTACCTCACTCTGCATTATATTACAGTTCTTTGCAGAGGTGATTAACAGAGCATCTGTACACTGGTGGAGTGCACGCACCCACTAGAACAGGTGTGGGCCACAGTCCGGGAGCAGGGTTGGGGAGGTTAGGTACTGCATCATGGGGACAGGAGAAGTCTTGGGAGGACTGGCCAGTGTGGCTGGGGTACTGGGGGTAGGGTAGGAGACTCAGAGTAGTGATTATTTACTATTAGAGACGGAGTCATTTTAATATCTTAACATTGCTATGGCCTTAGCATTCAGTATGATGTTTCCGCCCTACAGAGTTGGTTTGGGTTATACTGGACAATGTACAGAAAGAACCCGGGCAGCAGTGTTGGGGCAGGGCTATGGAGGGGTGGCTTGGGAATGGCTGGGTGCAGAGGACACCAAGGGAGGTGTAGAGCAATGACAATAAGAGCCAAGGGGGCAAAACTTGGGTAGGAGACCCATCTCTGGTCAGGCAGCAAGTGATGTGAGGGTTGGAGGAAATGTGAGGAGTGGGACAAGCAGCGAGGGGCAGGGTGATATTAATATCTTATACTCAGGATGGATGCAGAAGCTAGGCCCCGTTGCCATCTGTGCCAGGCCCTCCTTGATCCTGTTGTCCTGGGTTGGAGGTGGTGGTCAAGGGGTCCTGGAGAGGGGGATAGGAAGAGATGGATGCAACTATAGGAGTCAGGGCAACACTCCTGGGGCTGAGATTAGTGGCTCTTCACCAATTGGTATAAAAGTATGTCCACATTTGAACAAACAGTGAGGCCATACTGATGCGCAGTCACACTGAATTGCTGTGGGAAAAGAATTGTATATGGATGTCCCATGCCAAGGCAGGCATGAGAAGGATTTTGTTTTTAAAAGAGGAAAACATGTTCATAACAGTGCAATGCAATGGGAAAAAAATATTAGATCAAAAAGTCTATACACATTAGACTGTATCCAAGTTAAGGTTGACATTATCTCTCTGCCGGGCACGTAGTTAGGACTTCAAGAAGTATTTGCTACCTGACAAACTGACTGGCTTATAAGATTCTGGTTAACTAAGAAAGGCTCTAGAAAACTATGAAAAAAAAGGAGAAAACCAAACTATCATATAAATAACTCTCCATTTCTACAGTGAACATAATAAACCAAATCAGAGCTATTACTTGTTAATGGAGTAACAATTAAAATAATGAATTTGTGTGTGTGTGTGTGTGTATGTATATATATATATTTTTACCATTACACAACTCACAACCATCCTTGGAGGCAGAGGTTACTATAATCCTCCCTCCCTCTCAGGCATGTGAACACAGAGACTTGGAGAGTCTGAATGACCTGTCTGAGACCACATGGTAAGTGAGGCACCTGGGAACCACACCTTGCTCTTCTGGTTCCCAATTCTAGTGTTTATGAATTTAATTACTTGATAAGTGCTAGATTTTTCATTTTCATCTGGGAACTTTAGGAGATACTTGATGCTATCTTCTACGTGGAAAAAAAATCTAAGCATCTGGATATTTTCAAGTGTCAAAGTGCAAATCCTTTCATATTTTCTTGGGCACAGATGGAATTTTAAATGCCCTTCCAGCAGTAAAAATCTATTTTCCCTTCTTGGGTAAAAGAAGTTTCTGAAATGGTTTACACTGATGGAGATCCAGGAACTCAAAGTTGCACATGTAAAAACATATTTTTCCTCTAGAAATTTTATGAGTGAATGAAGTTACGGGGCTATAAAAGGATCGTACGTAACTTTCAGTTGAATTGTTTGTTAGGATGATAATTTATGGGCAGAGGAGGGAAGGAACCTTGTCAAGCAAGGAGCTGAGTCCTTAAAGGTTAAGTAATTTGGCTGACAAGAAAGGGCAGGAGGAGTGGCCTGCTAAAAGAAGGGATCCAAGATGACTTAAAAACCCTGCCAACAAGTTACCTATTTTGCTGCGTCTAAGGAATTGTTTCTTTCCATGATTCAAAGCCTCAGAAGTCATTACATTTCCACACCAATAAATGGACAGAATAACACTTCTAAATTAGATGGCTCTATCATAACAACATTTTTCTAGATATGTCTCTTGAGGCAAGGGAAACAAAAGCAAAAATAAATTATTGGGACTTCATCAAAATAAAAAGCTTCTGCACTATGAAGGAAACAATCAACAAAACTAAAAGGCAACCCTATGGAATGGAAGAAGATATTTGCAAATGACATATCTGATAAAGGGTTAGTATCTAAAATATGTAAAGAACTTATACAACTCAACACCCCCAAACCTTCCAATAATCCAATTAAAAAATAGGCAGAAGACATGAACAGACATTTCTCAAAAGAAGACATCCAGATGCACAAGAGACACATGAAAAGATGTTCAATATAACTTATCACTGGGGAAATGCAAATCAAAAGTACCGTGAGATATTACCTCACACCTGTCAGAATGGCTAAAATCAATGACACAAGAAACAACAAGTGTTGGCAAGGGATGTGGAGAAAAAGGAACCCTCGTGCACTGTTGGTGGGAATGCAAACTGGTGCAGCCACTATGGAAAACGGTATAGAGATTCCTCCAATAGTTAAAAAAATAGAATAACCATATGATTCAGTAATTGCACTATTGGGTATTTACCCCCCAAATACAAAAACACTAATTCAAAGAGATACATGCACCCCTATGTTTATAGCAGTGTTATTTACAATAGCCAAACTATAGAAACAGATGAGTATCCATTGATATATAAATGGATAAAGAAGTGTGATACACACACACACACACACACACACACACACACACTCAATGAAATTTCATTTGGCCATGAAAAAGAATGAAATCTTGCCATTTGCAACAACATGGATGGAGCTAGAGAGTATTACGCTAAGTGAAATAAGTCAGTCAGAGAAAGACAAATACCATATGATTTCACTCATATGTGGAATTTAAGAAGCAAAACAAATGAGCAAAGGAGAAAAGAGAGGCAAACCAAGAAACAGACTCTTAACTATGGAGAACAAACTGATGTTTGTTGGTCACCAGAGGAGGTGGGGGGGGGGATGTGTGAAACAGGTGATGGGGAATAAGGAGGGCCCTTGTCCTGATGAGCACTGGGTGTTATATGGAAGTGTTGAATCCCTATATTGTACACCTGAAACTAATATTACACTGTAGGTTAACTAACCAGAATTAAAATAAAAACTTCATAAATAAAAACATAAATATATTAGGTGACCCTTGCCTGAGCCATTCTGATGAGCAGAAATAAGAAAACTCTTATTTCTTCCCAGGGGCGCCTGGGTGGCTCAGTCGTTGAGCATCTGCCTTCAGCTCAGGTCATGATCCTAGGGTCCTGGGATTGAGCCCCGCATTGGGCTCTCTGCTTCTCCCTCCCTCTGCCTCTGCTGTTCTCCCTGCTTGTGCTTTCTCCCTCTCTCTCTCGATAAATAAAATCTTAAAAAAAAAAAAGAAAGAAAGAAAAGAAAACTCTAGTACAACTTAGGAAATTCCTGAGACAGGTAGACTTGCCACTGGTATTCGCAGAGGGGAACTTTGACAGACTTTGGGAAAATCAGTTCAAGGAGGTGATAAATGAATGAAATGCAGCCTTTAAAACAGGGGCAAAAGTTGAAAAATTAAGTCCAATTGGTTTTTTTTTTAAAGATTTTATTTATTTATTTGAGAGAGAGAATGAGAGAGAGAGAGCACATGAGAGGGGGGAGGGTCAGAGGGAGAAGCAGACTCCCCACCGAGCAGGGAACCCAATGCGGGACTTGATCCCAGGACTCCAGGATCATGACCTGAGCTGAAGGCAGTTGCTTAACCAACTGAGCCACCCAGGCACCCAAGTCCAATTGGTTTAAAGAAGGCTGGATTGCCAGAATATTCCAACCGAATGGTTAAGACAAAATGTGTCTAAGGAATCTAAATCAGCAGGTATAGAATATGGGCAGAATATGGGCCATTTCAAGGGATTCAGTTCACACATCTGATTTTTACCAAGATCTCAAATTACAAGGGCATTGAAAATTTACACCTGGTCTTCCTCAAACTCCATACTTAACACAAACAGGTTAAACAATTCCGGCAAGTGGGAGGGCCCTTTGCTCTGGCAGGATAGGATGTAGGTCACTTGATGTGGTTTAAGACCTGGCCCCAAAGCAGAGATCACAGCAGTCCCTTCTTCCTAAATCCACACTTGTTCAAGTTAGAGACAAGTTAGCATTTTCTGCCACTGATCTGGGATCCCCCCCCTGAAATGCAGGCAAAAATAAGTCCAGAAGATTGAGTGACTGTCTTAACATTGCCAAAATGAGGCAAATGTCAATCACTCGTCTACACCAACTCTCTTTTCTTTCTTAGACCTGCTCATTGTCTTCTGGGTGGGCGTGAGTGACATAAAAGACAAAAAAACAAAACAGAAAAACCTAGGCAGACTATAAAGACTCAGGCTACCTGACAGCTGACTGAGCCGGGACAGAACCAGCGAGGGGGTAGTCCCCACTGGGAGATTTTGCGCTGGCAGAGACCAGAAGTTTGTTCACGATTCTTACCTCAAGCAGAGGAAACGTCCAAAGCTGGGGAGCACCTTCGATTCCTTCTGCCTCTGAAGCTACGTGTTCTCCACTTGAGCCTTGAACCCAGCTGCTGAAAAGACAAGATAATTAAGTCTGAATCATCTAGTGGTGGATTTTTTTTAAATGCCTCTTTCAAAATGTGCTACTTAATTGCTACACTTCAATTGCCCAATAGCATGAATGAACACTACAGCCTCTACCGAGATGAGCAGACAATGCCACCCATGCAATGCTTAGTCCCTGTAACACACACACGCACACACACACACGCACACACACACACACACACACACTATTATGACTACGTTACCAGAATGATTAACTCAAGACTTCCAATGTACTGAAAGAGGTGTCAAATTGCATTGAATTGAAAGAGGAAGAATTTTCCTTTCTGGGATAATAAGCCAGGTTTTCCTGGTCAGGGTGCCTGTAGCGGGTGGCCCAACTACTGCCCAGAAAACCTTTTGGACTTTTGGTGGATCGGCTTCAGTCTGAAAGCATGAGGCTTGATAACCGGGCTGACCTAGTTACCACCTTTATCTTTCAGGGTAGGAGCAGAGCACAGATCGCATGTCTAAGTGTCTGCTCCTTTTCGGGTGGGTTAGTGCCTTCCACTCCCAGTATTTCTTTGAGGTTCAGTTGGGTGGGTGCATCAACTCCTATGTGACTTCACACCGGTAGGTTCCAAACCCTATCCACCCTCCCATCCCTCATGTTTTAGTCTTTGCATTTTATATAGCCAGGGATCTGATCGCATGAAGTATCTAAGGTCTTATCTACAATTTTCTGGGTAAGATAGGGTGACCCACTGTCTTAGTTTTCTCAGGATGCAGGATTTTCAGTACTAAAACCAGAGCAGTCCTGGGAAAACCCAGGAGATTGGTAACCCTAAGAAGAACAACAGGCACGCTCACTTGGTATTGTCCGCACTCCTGACAGCCCTTCAGGTCTCTCACCCAGGGCGCCAGTTATATTTACCTATTTAACGTGTGTTTCCTCAGGGACAAAATGGGGATAAAAAATAGTATCTACCTTGATAGGTTCTGGTGGAAAAAAAAGTGTTGTCAACCATCAGTCTGTTGGGGCTCTTATGGCGTCTGTACAACAGACATTTATCGCTCACGGTTCTAGAGGCTGGGAAGTCCAAGATTAAGGAGCCAGCATGATCACATCTTCCTGGTTCATAGCCAGCGCCTCTGACTGTGTCCTCACATGGTGGAAGGAGCCAGGGATCTCTCTGGAGCCTCTTTTATACCACATGAGTCCCATTCATGAGGGCTCCACCCTCATGACTTGAGCACCTCATAAAGGCCCCACCCACAGATACCATCACTTTTGGGGATTAGGATTCAGACCATAGCAACAACCTGGAAGAGTTTGCTCTTAAAACCGAAAAATGTTGTAAAATTTTATTCATCAGTATGTGGCCTTATCAATGGTGATACAAGCCTGAAGATACTCTCTTCATTGAATCATTTATTGTTAGTCATCACGGATTCCACTCATTCAATCCACAAATATTGGGCAAGGACCTCTTCAGTAAAGAAGACAGAATCCCTGTCCACGTGGAGTTTATTAGATGAAGCTATAAAACAAACAAGCAAACAGCAAAACAAAAATGTATAGATTGTGACGTATGCTATGAAGGAAATAAGGGACTGTGTTGGTGTGGTGGTCTTGTAATTGGCGGGGCGCTGTCGCTGGGGGAGGCTTGCTTGCTTTGTGGGGTGGCCTAGGAAGGCTTCTCTGAGGAGGTATACTGGAGCTGAGATCTGAGCTCTGCAGGGAATGGGGGTACAAACCTCTGTACTGTACGAAGGACAGAAACACAGGCATTAGGTATCTGAACAGTGGTGTCGGTGGGTAGATGGAGCTCTGGGGAAAGCTTGGCTGGAAATGTGAATTTCTAAGTCATCATGCTGGAGGCGAAGTGAAAGCCCAGAGGTGGGCAGGTGTGTGGGGGGCAGTTTCCCATGGTGCATGTGCTGCTGAGGGCCGTGGGATGATCTCCGGTGCTTGACGGAGAAACACTCGACATTGTATTGTCATTGTTTTTAGTGTATGAGGAAAGAAGAATACACAACCAGACATGGAAAAACAGGAATGACATCACAGATCACATGGAAAAAAAATCATAAAGTACCCCAAATATTTCTGTCCCTTCCTCAGAATCTTCCCTAGGTGGCAGTACCAGTTTCTCCCCACCCCCATCTCCCCTGCCCAGGGCAGCTGCTTGGCCCCACCTTCCTCCCCTGCTCCCCCACTCTCCCACAATGCCCCAAACCTCTTCCCTGGCAGTAAGCTTCCTGTCCTGCTCAGCCCCCTATTTGCCTCTCCCATCCATTAACCAGCTGCATAGGATCTGCTAGACTTACAGGGAAGCTGATCATTGTAACACAGCTGTATTTTTCCAGACACAAATATTAATTTTTCCTTTTACCCTGGAAAACCTGAAAGTCTTGGTGGAAACCTGAATCACTGTTGTCTCTCCTGGGGCATCTGGCACAGGATTTGAGGGGAGTTCTCAGGAAGGGTGGCCTGGAGAAAGTGAACCGGGGACTCTGTCCTGCAGTGCTGGGCTCTCGCCTCACAGGGACCTGCCTGCCCACCCCACCTAGGACCCTGGGCAATTCGCTCCACTCCTGGGTCTCCGCCATCCTTTTCAGAGTCACTGAGAGAATTGAACTGAATGAACTAGCACATAGTTTTTCACACATTATTAATAAGATACATCATTATGTTTCTCTATTTTAAACAAAGTTTAATTTCCATGGTATTTATTTTTTACATTTACCCTCTATTTGGAAATTAATGTTTTCCCTTTACATAGCTTTCCCTTTTAAACAAATGTACATATGGTTTTTTAAAAAATATTATTATTTTTTTTTTAGAGAGGGAGAGAAAGAAGAGAAAGAGAGGCAGAAGGAGAGGGGAGAGAGAATCTTAAGCAGGCTCTGTGTTGAGCGTGGAATCTGATGCGGGGCTCAATCTCATGACCCTGAGATCACGACCTGAGCCAAAATCAAGAGTCAGATACTTAACAAACTGAGCCACCCAGGCGCCCCTAAACCAATGTACATACAGTTTAAGAAGTGGCCTGATTTATGGGGAAAAGTAAAGTAAATAATGGTGCAGCTCAGGTGGGACATGGAATAATTCTAGAAAAAGAGGCTCGAATAATATGAGCTTAGGAAAAAAAGATGGAAGAAGAGAGGGCAGTTAGTCTGTTTTATTTCATTTAGAAAGGGCCTGAGATTTCAGCTCCTTAGCCTCCTTTCCGCTCAAGGAGTGGCTTTAAGGCAAATTTGCTGAATTCATCATTACAACAAAAGCCAGTAGCACTATGTCCAGTTTCACTATTTATTTTAGTTTTTCCGATTTAACTGAAAATTTGCTGGGAACTCCTACTTATCCAGCCTACCCATGATGGCAATCTAGAAGGCAAGATTAATTATTTCACTTACTAATGGCTGACAGCATGTTCGTCTCTGCAGATCAAGGGACACCTTTAATTAAAACTCCAAAGAAACATCATAATTAACTAGCTAGAATAATTGTTCGTTAAAGAAAAATTTCAAGATAAAGTGTTAAGGAACTGAGCATCATACTTCTTGGTTTCTGGAATGTCTGGGCTATTCCCATATAGGAAAAAGCAGCTGAATACCAGACTTTTTTGAGCTTGGAAGACATATTATGTTATTCTTTGCAGGAGAGTAAAGTGAGAGAGGACAGGGATTATCTATATATTGGGGGGGGGGTGAAGAATGAACCAACATTTTGTGTTGGAGAAATCTGGTTAAAAGGACACCCTGAAGAGGGAATAAGAGGTAGGGAAAAATAAGAGCTAAACATTTTTTTGTTGTTGTTATGCTCTGGGCACCAGCCATATATTACCTTATTAAATCCCCACGAAGACTGTGTGAGGTACTAATATTCTCTCAATTTTATAGGTGAGAAAACCAAGGGGTTAAGTATATGCCGAAGCGTAGGTGTCACGGCTAAGGTTGTAGAGCCAGGACTCAGGACCCAGGTGTCCCGCTTCCTGGAGTCTGTGGTTTTAACCACTACGCCAAACTGCCTCTTCAGGAGGGTCGCTAAAGGGCAACCCACAACCCAGGGGATGTGGAAGGTGGGGAGAGAGAAGGATGCTGTTGCTAGGCAGTACATCTATTTTTCCAAGCCGCTAATTGAATCTGTGACAGTGACACAGATAGATGTGTCTGTTTGAAGTTGCTAGCTTATTCCAGAGCAGAGGAAGCTGTCTGGAACTTGTGTGGCTCTTGAGAGAGATCAGTGACCCTACAGTTCACTCTGGACGGGCTGAGGAGACATCTGGCAGAATCACCCTGTCACCTGGCAGCAAGCATCTCCCCCTCTCTTCCCAGCTCTGTCTCAGGCCACCTTCTCCTGATGCCTGTGACGACAGACCAGACCGTGGTTCTCCCGCTAATCACACTCTGGAATAGTTTACAGCCGTGGACTCCCTTCCAGTTTTGAAAAATAAACAAAACAAACCCACTTACTCACTTACCTCACTTATTATCAGTTGTCTAAAAGGGAGTTACATTTTATTACTTGTAGTTCAAACTGAATTTAAGTTCACGTTAAATTTGAGTGAAACCATATAATTGTCTTTCTCTGTTTGACTTACTTCACTTAACATAATCCCCTCCAGTTCTATCCATGTAGATGCAAACAGTGGGTATTCATCATTTCTGATGGCTGAATAACATAAGCAATAGTACGGAGGAATGTAGGGGAAGGGAGGGAAATCCAAAGGGGGAGGAATCAGAGAGGCAGATGAACCATGAGAGACTATGGACCCCGAGAAACAGTCCAGGGGTTTCAGAGGGAGGAGGGTGGGGGGAGGGGGTAACAGGGTGATGGGTATTGAGGAGGGCACGTGCTGTGATGAGCACTGGGTGTTATACTTAACTAATGAATCATTGAGCACTGCATTGAAGACTAATTATGTACTACACAGTGGCTAACTGAACATAATAAAAAACTAAATTCATTTTAAATTTGAAATGAACATACATGTCTTTTATGAGACATGAGAGATATTGTGGAACCAAGCAAACAGATAATGTGACACAACTCTGAAATGTCTGAGAACCACCAGTGTAAGCCCAGTTCAGACAGATAAGAATTTCTCCACCTCAATGCTATTGACATTTTGGACCATGTAATTCTTTGATGTGGGGACTATCCTATGCATTGTAGGACATTTAGCAGCACACCTTGCCTCTACCCTGATGTTAGTAGCACCACTTTCGCCTACCCCAGTTGTGACAAAAATGTCTCCAGACTATGGCTAACGTCCTTGGACAGGCCTTGATTGAGAACCAAGAAAATAAAGTATATTCAAGTATTCTATCTAGCCCTTGCTGTAGAAAAATGGCATGCCTCTGGAGGGTCAGAGTCTAATATTCCTAATAATATTTTTCTTTTTTTTAAGATTTTATTTATTTATTTGACAGAGAGAGAGACACAGCGAGAGAGGGAACACAAACAGGGGAGTGGGAGAGGGAGAAGCAGGCTTCCCGCTGAGCAGGGACCCCCCAGGACCATGACCTGAACTGAAGGCAGATGCTTAATGACTGAGCCACCCAGGCACCCCCCAATAATATTTTTCTTAATTATCCAATACATATTTGAATACATTCTCTTGGTGACAGTTTCAAACAACACTGAGGTTTACCTATTGAGCTGTGAAAATCCTTGATGCTCCTTCCACCCCCTATCCCTGTCTTCTGTATGACTCCTTCTAGTTTGCTTTCCAAGAATATTTTTCTTTCTTTCAATAGATTCCAGACATCTTCATTTGGTCCTTGGGTGGGGTTTTAATCATTTCAACAACTTCTGAAGATTCTTTTCCTAACTTGCATGGTTCTAATTTCATTTCACAACACTTTTTAAGGTCCATTTCAGTTTCTCACCAAGCATAGCAGATACCTCAACGTGCTTTGTAAGTGTTAAGAAAACCCAAAACAACCACAGCAAGACCACATGGTATAGACCAGTGGTTCCCAAAGTATGGTTTCACAGTAGCATCACCTGGAAATCATTAGAAATGCAAATTCTCAAGCCCTTCTCCAGGGCTAAATTAGAAACACTGTGTAAATTAAAGCTCAAGATTCAGGAAAATGGATTGGATTTAAGTAAACACTCAAACTAAGGCCAACCTGGCTTTCTTTGGTGGAGATAGAATGAAAATCTTACTTTCCAAACAGATATATCAAGAACTCAGAGATATCTTTACGGATATCTTTATACCATTTAAAATTTTGCTTAACCAGTCCTAACAAGGGAGGTGGGGACTGAACGTTGTGAAGATGGATTAAGACCTGCCTTTTCCCCTTGAAAAACTCATAACCTAAGACTGGAGAAAGCCTGATATGTAAATAATTGCACTATGATGTGATGGATAACATTGAAAAGCATGTTCCAAGTGCTCTTGGAACAAAAGGAAGGAGCAACATACTTTCCTTGGAAGAAGGAAAAGAAAAGTATTCCAGGCAGAAGGGTCAGCATATGCAAAAGCACAGGAACTTACTTGGTGGGAGAGGATGTAAAGTAGGGGGAGAGGCATTCTGGAGTAGTGCAGTATGAGTAGTCTACAGGGGTCATTGGGCAGATTGAAGAAAGTGGTTTCAGCTGGACTATGAAGGGTTTTTAATCATGCACAGAAATCTGATTTATATTCAGAAACTACAGGAAACTCAACAATAAGAAAAAAACATTTAAAAAGTGGGCAAGAATTTGAAGAGACCTCACTGAAGAAGATCTACAGATGGCAAATAAACATACAGAAAGATGCTCAACATTGTTATTAAGAATTGCAAATTAAAGCAATGAGACACATCTATTAGAACGACTAAAATTAAAAACAACCTGACAATACAAATCAATGGTGAGGATGTAGAGAAACAGGAACTCTCATATTCATTGCTAAAGGGAATGCAAAATGGTATAGCCATATTGGAAAAACAGTTTGGCAGTTTCCTACAAAATTAAACCTAGTCTTGCCATACGACCCAGCAATGGTGTTTCTGGGTGTTTATCCAACTGATTTGAAAACCTAGGTCCATATAAAAACCTGCACAAACACAATGTTTATAGTAGTTTTATTCATAATTGTCCCAAACTGGAAGCATCCAAGATGTCCCTCAATAGGTGAATGGATAAACTGTAGTACATCCATACAATGGCATGTTATTCAACGTTAAAAAGAAATGAGCTAGGAAGCCACAAAAAGACATGGATTAATCTCAACCGCATATTGCTAAGTAAAAAAGTTAGTCATGAAGCCAGAAAATGCTATACAATGATTCCAATCATACGACATTCTGGAAAAGGCAAAACTAAAGAGATGGTAAAGAGATCAGTAATTGCCAGAGGCTGGGGGGCTGTGGTGGAGAAGCTTGAAGTGCAGGGGATTTTTTAGGTTAGTGAAATAAGACATTATGCATCTGTCAAAACTGATAGAACTTTACATATCAAAGAGTAAATCTTAATGTATGTAAATTTTTAAAAAATCACATAGGAGATTGAGGGGTCCAAGAGAGAATGCAGAATGTGAGAAAAGAATCTAAATGTGTTACAAATGTATGAAACAACCTTGCTGAAGGGGATTGGGGAACAAGGTGCTGACCTGTGTCTTTTGGGAATGAATGGAAGCTGTAAGACAAAGGGCAGCAGGAACTGTTGTTGAAGCACTGTACTCTGGTTGATAATGTTGTTTTGATAAGCATCTGAAACCACTATACATAGATTCTGGAAATGAATGATTAAGCAAATGGATGGTGGCGAGCTAAGTTTGTCACAGTTGGATTGGGAAGTTACAGATAAGCAAGGGAGGAGACCAAAAAGATTGTGTGGTAAAGGATTAGAGTTGGAAACATCGGAATGAACTCACGCTCAGCTTAATATAGATACAGATGGTTAAGTATGGAAATAGTGTGTACAGGGGCGCCTGGGTGGCTCAGTTGGTTAAGTGACTGCCTTTGGCTCAGGTCATGATCCTGGAGTCCCGGGATTGAGTCCCGCATCGGGCTCCCTGCTCAGCAGGGGGTCTGCTTCTCCCTCTGACCCTCTTCCCTCTCATGCTCTTTGTCTCTCAATCTCTCTCTCTCAAATAAATAAATAAAAATCTTAAAGAAAAAAGAAATAGTGTGTACATACACGTATCTCCCTGTTGTGTTAGCTGAGAAGGCTTAGAAGCAATAACACCTCAAATGCAATGAGCACACCTAGCACCCAGATCTTGGTTTCTAATACCACTCTCCAGTAAAAAGAACTAGTGCACCTCGGAAGAATGGTTGATTCTAGGGTTGGGGCAGGATACATACAAAATGATACTAGAGCATCTTACAGTGCCAGAAAATAAGAAAGTGTTCAAAAACAGAAAAAAAGGACAGATGAACAAAAATCCACAATGATGTCAAGTGGATACAGTAGCCAAATGAAAGATTTCCCAGTGGCCAAAGTTGGAACAATTTGAGCAAAAAATTAAATGAAGCAGTATTGGATTATAAGCCAAAGTATAAAATAAATATACGTCCACACTGATATAAAGGATAGAATAAATAGAGAATAGACAAATCTCCTGTACAGAAGAAATTCAAATGATTTATGTAGAGTCTCCACCCCTAATAAGGTATAGCATAACTCCCACTCTAAGTGTGGGCTGCACATAGTGACTTTCTTCCAAAGGCTACAATATGAAAAGGAGAAAAAAGGAGTACCTTTACAGTGGAGAAACCAAGCGGTCAGGATTAACAGCAATAGTGAGATGTCATATTGACAGTATACACTGTTGATGTAATGAGAATGGCACCTTGACTTCAGTGGTCTTCTTCCTAGGAGCATGTTACCTCAGTCTAATCATGAGAAAACATCAGACAAATCCCAGTTGAGGGATGTTCTACAAAATAATTGGCCAGTAATCATTAAAACTGTCAGGGTCATTAAAAAAAGGAAAGTTTAAGAAACTGTCATAGCCCAGAAGAACCTAAGGAGACATGATGACTAAATGTAATGTGGTGTCCTGGATGGGATCTTGGAACAGAAAAAGGACATTAAGAAAAAACTGAGGGAATCTGAATTAAGTATGGACTTCGGTTGATACAAATATATCAACATTAATTCATTAGTTGTGATAAATGTTCTACACTCATCTGTGATGTTACTGATAGGGATAATTGGGTGTGTGGTATATAAGTCTTTAAATCATTCTATAAACCTTTTTTTAAAAAATATTTTATTTATTTATTTATTTGACACAGAGAGAGAGAGAGCCCAAGTAGGCAGAGCGGCAGGTAGAGGGAGAAGCATGCTCCCTGCTGAGCAGAGAGCCCGATGCAGGGCTTAATCCCAGGACCCTGGGATCATGACCTGAGCTGAAGGCAGCTGCTTAACTGACTGAGCCACCCAGGTGCCCCTAAATCATTCTATAAATCTAAAACCATTCTAAAATAAAATGTTTATTTAAAAAAAGTCTACAGGGAGTATATGTATTCCCATAGAAAAGTGATATTGTCCCTTTTAGTATTCTATAAAATCATCCATTAAAAAAAGAACTGCAAATTTCTGAACTCTTTGAAAGTTGCAGTAACTGTTGCTTGCAGACATTAAAGTGACATCCTGCAAGAAATTAAAAAAAAATTATGAAGGAGGGAAATAGTTGAGAGAGAGGCTATGTAACATTGTCACGGATCTTTGAAGTTTTGGAGAATTATCCTCCGGAGTACCTTAAATCTTGGTGGTGCCTTGAGGATGTTCTGGTTCTCTTCCAGGACCCTTCTAAACCCCTGTGGTTGGATTACTTCTGCCATGCCGATGGTTATATCTAATGGGCAAAGGATTGAGACAAGGATCCCAGTTAGATTGGTTTTCTATTGTTTTAACAAATCATCACAAATTTAATGGTTTACAACAAAAAAACAGAAAAGGTATAATCTTACTTAATCTTTATAACACAGCTGTCTGATACATTCTTATTTACTATTTTCATTTTTATAGATGGAAACTTATCCAGCTTTACAACGTACTGAGAGGTAGACTGGGGTAGATGGTCTCTAAAGATGGCCATCATATAAGCCTTGCACTGCTTTCTCCAAGAATGGTATCTCAGAGAGAAATAAACATATTTTGCATAGGTCACTATTATTTCATATCTCTTAGGGCAGCTGAAGCTATATTCGAACTTATAAGACCTCCAAATATAGCCATTTTCCAATTTCTATTATTTCTACCTCTGTAACATCATCCCTGTCCACCCATCATCTCCATTCTTACCATCATTCCACTAATTCCTTTCTTCTGTTACCAAAAGAGCCTCCAAACTAAGCTGGTCCCCAATCCAGTGGTTTTCAAGGCAGTTTCACCCTCTAGGGAATATGTGTCCAAGTTTGAGCACATCCTTGGTTTTTACAGTTGGGGGAGAGGTTTCTAGCAGCATTTTGTGGATAGACTAGGGATGCTGCTAAACATCCTACAAGGCATAGGATAGTCCTCCACAACTAACACTCATGAAGCCCAAGTGTCAACAGTGCCAAGGTTGAGGAACCCTGATCTAATATAGCCCCTACACGTGACAGGTGATAGATTCACATTTCAGATCTGACCTGTGTCCCTTGTGCTGTATGCCTGTCAGACTCATGGCTTCCTACCATCTTTTGAATGGCCTTTTTTTTTTTTTTTTTTTTAACATTTGGGGATATTTGCCTTCCCAAGGAAGGAGTTCAGACGCCCCCAATCTCAGTCTCCTTTGCAGCCAGGACTCAGGCATGGGACTCCCGTCCCCCTTAATCAGATGTATCCCTATGAGCCTTTGATTTAGAAGTGAGCAAGGTGAGGAAACGGGCTCTTTTGGAAGCTTGGCATTTTGTTGGTGTAGGAGGTCACAAAAACGTGTGGCATTTGAAGGTGGCTGCCATTCCGCAGTGGTTTCTGTCAGGGAGACAGCAGTTTCCTCCAGGGCAGGGTGGGGCAATCCCAGTCAGTCAGGCTAGTTTCCCCATCAGGCCAGTTCTTCAGCGTGGTTCTGAGTTTCATTCCTGGAATTAGCCTGGAACCTCTTTAGTCCTTCCCAGAATTCCCTGAGCTATCCAGTATCCTTTTTAACATGTTCCTTTTCTTCTTAGTCGGCCAGAGTCAGTCTCTATTGCTCAGAACTAAGAAACCTGATAAAGAATCCCTTGCTTAAAACTCTCCATTGGCTTCTCACACATTCTAGAATGTGTCTTAAATCCTTGGCTTAGCTCAAGAATCTTCTTTATCTGAGATGTACCCACTCTGTCCTTCCCTCTGGCCACACTGAGCCACCCTGGTCCTGCCACCCTTCCTCAATCTCATATTGTTTGCCACTAAAGATGGGTATTAAGGAGGGCACGTATTGCGTGGAGCCCTGGGTGTTATATGCAAACAATGAATCATGGAACGCTACCTCAAAAACTAATGATGTACTGTATAGTGACTAACATAACATAATAAAAAGAAATTAAAAAAAAAAGAATCCTACTGGCACAACCACCCTTCTCTGTGTACCCCAGTCCCCAGGATTGTTATTATCTCTGTCATAAACAAAAAACTCATTACACTCTACTACAAGAGTTGGTTCACTCAACTGTGAATTCAATCTTTTGAGTCCCCAGCACCTGTAATAATATCTAGCACAAAGTAGGTGTTCAATACATGTTTATTTAACCAATGAAGATCAGGATGTGGACAAGTACTGCCACCTACTGGGAGAAACTTCATTCAACTCTTTCATAATGATTTGGACAACGGCTCTCATACAAGGGTGAAATTTGACGATTCCCTCTCTCTCATCTAAGTTATCATCATCATCATCATCATCATCGTCAGACTCTCTATAGTAGCCGGCCTTCCAAATGGATCCCAATGATCCCTACTGGTATTCATGCCTTTGGGTTGATCCTCCCACACTGAAGGGTTGTCTAGAATGACAGAAATGATGGTATGTGACCTCTGAGGCTTGATCACAAAAGACACTGTGGCTTCTGCTTTGGTCTCTTTGGGACCACGTGTTATGAAAGAAGCCAGATGCTAAGTCATGGGGACACTCAATTGGCCCTATAGAGAGGTCCTTGCCCTGAAAAACAGGCCTCCCGCCAACAGTCATGTGAGTGAGCTATCCAGCAAGCAGGTTCTCCAGCCTGAGTCAAGACTTCAGATAACTTGCAGCCTTGGCTCACGAGAGACCAAGACAGAACCATCCAGAGACGCCAGGCCTAAATTCTTGACATACAGAACCTGGGGGACAACTAACGTTTGTTGTTTTAAGCCGTTAAACTTTGGGGTGATTGCTATGTAACAGACTACTACTATACTGTCCGATATAGATCAAGGACTACAAGCTGTTTCATATTTTGCTGTAACAGGAGGAAACTAGCAGAGCCTGGGCTTAACCTAAGGCTTCTCAGAGCAGATGCCTGTGGCTGGAGCGGAGCGCCGCGGAGGAAATGAGTTAAGAACCAGAGACGCCTGGGGCTTGCGGAGTGGCAAGTCACATATTCTGCAGCCTCTCTCTCGGCGTTAACGTTCTCCAAGCACGCCTGGAAGGAGTCGGCACAGCGCCGGCCGCACAGGAGCAGCCACAGCCGACAGAGCCGTGCCCCCCGCCCCGCGCGGCAGTCTCGGCACCTGCGCACTGAGTGCCTCTCACTCTCAGGCTGCGCCGTTGCGCGCCGAGCCATCGATTACAAGACGCCGAGGGGCCTGGCTGGGCAGCCGCCCGCCCGAGGGTGGGCTCTAGGGGGCGCCCTCATGAGAGGGGCGGGGCGCTCCTGTTCCAGAGACCCGCCGGCAGGGGCTGCGGCGGCTCCTTGTCTCCGCTAGTCCTCTGGTAGTCGCCGCTGCGGGCCCGCCGCCGCGCCGTCGTCACCGTCGCCGCCTCCGGGTCCGGGCCCCCGGGGCCCTCCCGCCGCCACCATGAAGCTGCGGGTCCGGCTACAGAAGCGGACCTGGCCGCTGGAGATGCCAGACGCGGAGCCGACGCTGGGTCAGCTACGCGCGCACCTGAGCCAGGCCCTGCTGCCCACTCGGGGCTTCAGGTAGGCGGCTGCGGCGGGGGCGCGCCGCGGGCCCGGGAGCAGAGCGCAGGAGCGCGCGCCCCCGGGCGGTCACGTGAGGCCGGGCGGTAGCTGGGCGGGTCGGGCGTCCCAGGGGCGGTGACGCGCGCAGGCCGGGCGCGGCGCGGGCGCTGGGGCTGCAGCTCGCCGGCTCCGCGGCTCGTGGAGGACATGGCCCGGCGTCCCGGGGGCTCCCCTCCCTTGCAGGGTGAGCCATCGCTTACGTTTCCGCAGCAGAGGAAACCAGGGACAGGCCGGGGCGTAGGGGTTCGGCTGGGGGTAGACCTTTCCAGGCTCTGTGGGATTTAAGTTCACCATCTCCAGCTGTCGCAGTATTCCAGGGAAAAAGGAAAGTTCTAGAAGTTAGAAACCGGCCCTCCATCGGAGGCCACCTGTGAGCGGGCCGCGGGGAGCACTTTGACTTACCCGCCGCAGAGTATTTTGTACGCTCAGGGGTGTCGGCGTGGTTCAGAACCTTTTATTTCCTTGGGCGAGCTGTTGCTTTTTTGCTAAAACTAAGATAAACGTTGGCCGTGGGATGACCCTGGAGAGCTTGCGGTTTGGGGGCAGTGACGTTGAGAAATAACGGACCAGATTCCGCTGTTAATTTATGGGGCTGCAAATGAGACTGCTTTGTTTTCCACAGAGAGTATTTTCTGGGGACAATAATCTGGGGGTAGAGGGACGGAGATAAGGGGTGGGCCTCTTCACGTACTGAACTAGCGAGTTTGGAATCCGAGTGTGCTAAGAAAACAAAAAGGTGGTCGCTGGGGCTTTTTAGGTGATTTGGTCAAAAGAAAACCTTTCTGATAATTAAGTGGACCGGTTTTATGAGACTTTTACATACCTTGACTTTATTTTTAGGGAATAGAGTAAAATGAGGCCGTATCATGAACTCACCTTCCATTTTTCAGGTTAAGGCACTATATTAAAAGTAAGCCTGTTTTTCTCCAAATTAAAAATGGGATATTGACATAACTGTTAAGCGTTGTATTAAGTGACAGGCCTGTTGTTATTTCTTGGTGTTAAGCCTAAGCGTTTTTATATGTTGATGCCATTACCCCACCAGAATTCTTCAAAAGTAACTTTTTTTAAAAAGATTTTTTCACATATATGTATATATATTTTATTAATGTTATATTTTAAATTAGGGGCAGCCTTGAAAGGGCTTTATCCAAGAGCCCAAGTTAGTTTCTCCTTTGGGTTGGTTTTTACAGTTGAGGCTGGCTAACTGGAAGGAATGTAAGCTTCAGCTTCTGAAAGTAAATTCATTCTTCTGAAAGTATCTTCACTTTATAAAAATGGGCAGTTTTAAAATGACCATAGGACATTATTATTTTTAAAGTGTCTTCACTGAGCAAGTGCATCGGGTATTTTTATATTTTTAAAGGGCCTAGTGTTTCTAGGATGGCATTTTCTGATGAATTAAAAAAAATTTTTTTTTCAGTTTCAGAAAACCAGTTTTTAACCCCTCTGCTGAAAAGCTATATGTTACTTTAGAACTAGCTCTTCCCTTTTTCTAAATGGGGAGGGAAGGTCGGCATTTTTATTAATCATATAATTCTTTAGCTTTCCTACAAGTAGATGTTTGAATGACTATTTTGTTAGATACTGTTAAAAAAAACCAAACTCTGCTGTGACAGATGGTCCGTAAACACATAGTACATTTGAGGTGTTTTTCTCTTTTTCTTTTGGGATAGTGTTTTTTGGGGGCATCTGGCAGATTTTCAACATTTATCAGAGGGTTTGAAAACAGAACCATAGCTACTTATTTTCTAATAAGCAAAACTTCGGTAATTTCTCTACAAAAGACAGTGTCATTGGTAAGAAAACGTGTCTTTACATGTGAAAAAAAACAAATGAATTATTTTGAGTACTTTGAAAATGCAGCATTGCAACAATATTGTTTATTCATGATTTTCAAAGGACTTCATCCTTGGTTAACCTCTCAAAGTTAATGAAGTCAGCATTGCTGAGTCTAAATGCCTTAGAAAATGTTGTGCAGTGGTTTGTTAATTACTCTTCACCACTATGTGATGGTTATTCTCTCAACTCAGAGAGCCTGTGGTATGGAAGGGAGAGTTCGTTGCTTCAGGCTAATTTGTGCTCTTAACTTGTTTAGCAGTGGGTTTTTGGATTTGTGCTGTTTTCATTATAAAAGACATCACACATAACTGGTCATCAGTAAGAAAGGTGACCTTGTATTTAACAGTGGGAGGGATGAATTTATACTCATCCTCTACATACTCATCTTTTTGTGATTGTGAATATTTACCTAGGACGTGGGTCTAGAATTTTGGAACAGACATAAGCTGTTATGTAAACAATGACTAGGGAGCCCTGATTTCACTTTCATCTCCATCTTCCCAACTAATGTTTGTTGGTTGCATTTATTCCACAAATACTTTTGACAAGTGCTGGAGATACAGTTTTGAATGAGACAGGCAAGATCCCCGACCTTATGAAACTTAAATTGTAGTGGTGGGGTGGAGAAGAGATGATAAATAAATATGGAATTTTCAAATAGTGATGTTATAATAAAAATAAAACATGAGAATGGAATAGAGTGATGGAGGCCAGGCGGAAGGCATCCTGGAAGAGGTGGCATTTGAATTGAGACCCGAATGATGAGAGTCAGCCCTCTGAAGATCAGGAAGAGCGAATGCAGAGGCCCAGAGGCTGCTGTGAGGTTGATCTGTTTTGAGGCAGGGATAGAAAGTTTACATTGATAGAAAACATTGAGTGAGGGGATGGGGTAGATGAGGTAGGAGAAATGGGTAGGGGTCAAATGGTGGCCGTTGGAGGCCATGTTAAAGATTCTGTTCCGAGTTCAAATAGAAGCCATTGGAGGATTTTCAGTGGAGGAATGATGTGACATAGTTTGTATTTTAAAAAGACTATATTTCATTGACTGAATCTTAAGTTGCTGTCAATCTTAAGATGCACGTTGTTTTATGTAACACTAAAGGAAAAGTTGATGGCAATTAAGCTGTGATGTGTCATCAATTTTAAGAAGCATCCCTGTTTCAAAGATATCAGAATTACAAAAGATGTGAAGTGTGTACCTGAGAATTGGTGAGAACATGGGTTAATGATAGAGAATTACTGTATCCTGCATCCCAGGCTAGAATTGTAGCCATTAGAAACCTATAACCTAGGCATTCAGTGATAAGAACAAGTAATTTTGATAGTTTTTGCAAAACTTTGGCTTCCTTTTTATTTTTGATTTCATTACTTAATTCTTCCAGGCTCATACCATGTACCTTATATATGTGTTCTAAGTGTATTATTGAGGGTAATGGTAGCGGGTAATGGTGGGTAGCTCTTACTGTCCTTATCCATCTTTCTTGGCAGTTCTGATACCCGGTTTGCAATCACATTGAACAACAAGGATGCCCTCACTGGAGATGAAGAGACCCTGGCTTCATATGGGATTGTTTCTGGGGACTTGATATGTTTGATTCTTGAAGATGCCATTCCAGCACCTAACTTACCTTCATCCACAGATTCAGAGCATTCCTCACTCCAGAATAATGACCAACCCTCTTTGGCCGCCAGCTCCAATCAGTCCAGCATACAGGATGAACAGCCCAGTGCTTCATTCCAAGGACAGGCAGCCCAAACTGATGTCTGCAATGATGACAATATGGTAGGTATTAGTATCAAGATGAGAAATGGGGTAGCTGATAAAGCATACGGAACACCTCAGTTGAATTCTGTATCAGTCAGGATAATTATTATTAGTAGATTGCAGATTACATTCTTGTTGAAATTTTTAAACTGCTAAATGCTTGGACCAGTACTTGACTGGCATTCTGAAGAACCCAGTTTTTACGTATTTGTTTTGTTCAGACATTGACTCCTTCAGACAAATTGTCCCTTGCCTCTACAAATTGTCTTGTTGCCTCTAAGCTCGTGATTCCCAGCTTAGCTTCTCTGGTCTGCTTCTCTCATTAAGGTTATATAAAGTCCAGTTATTTCCAAATTATTTGCAGGACATTTTTACCTGGATTTTAAGCGTTGCTGTCTCACGTTCTGTGCCGACATAAATTTGGAAATACGAACTAATGTTCTCCTCTTCCCAAGCCAGCCAGCTGCCCTTTCTGTTGGTGGCACCACTGTTTTCCTGAGTTTAAAACCCTGGAATGATTTTTGACTCCTTATATCCAGCTCCTTAACGAGGCCTGTGAGTTCTTCGTTTCTGTTCCAGACTTCCAGTATCTGTCCTTCCGTCTACTTTCTGGGCTCATCTTTTCCTACACGTTTTTGATTATGTTGTGCCCTTTAGTAACTTTGTGTCATTGATATACCTGTGCTTATAATTTTTGAGCTGAAAAAGACCAGCTATCTCTAGTTTAACTCTGTCATGTTACAGAGGAGGAAAATGTTGTCTGTCTTCCTGTACTTAGTTTTTAAAGCTTTTCAGGGCTACTTTCTTTTCTTCCCTCCAGTAGACTCTCATCTCCAGTCAGACCAGACTCCGTATCATTTTCCCTGTACCGGCCGGCACATTCACATGTTCTCTTGTGCATGCGCGCACACAGCCCACCTGCTTCATGCCCTTGCACTTGATGTTCCCCCAGCCTGGAATGCACCACCTTTCCTCCCTCTCCTGTCTCTTCCTGTCTTCCAAGGCCCTGCCAGCCACGGCCCAATGATTGTCTTTAATTTCTTAGTATCGATTATCTTTATTGCCTTGTAAACACCTCATTATTTATCCTTTTGATTTCTTGTATGGCACAGATGATCACATGTATTACTGAATTTTTTAATATTAATACATATGCCATCGTGTTCATTGTTTTTTGTTTATACATATCACTTCAGCTTAGTTTTTTTTGCAGGCCTTAAACATTTGTGAGTATAAGTATGCATTGTGCCTGTCATGGCATCAAGTATAGACGGATACTAAGAAATGCTTTTTAAAAGATCGGTAAAGTATGAAAATCACCTTTGTCGAGTTTTTTTTTTTTTTTTTTTAAGAGAGTTCACTCGGGGATGGGAGGGGCAGAGGAGGAGGGGGAGGGGGAGAGAGAGAGAGAATCTCAAGCAGCCTCCACACCTAGTGTGGAGGCTGACTTGGGGCTTGATCTCATGACCCTGAGATCATGACCTGATTTGAAATCAAGAGTCGGATGCTTTTTTTTTTTTTAAAGATTTTATTTATTTATTTGACAGAGAGACACAGTGACAGAGGGAACACAAGCAGGGGGAGAGGGAGAAGCAGGCTTCCCGCCAAGCAGGGAGCCTGATGCAGGGCTCGATTCCAGGATCCTGGGATCATGACCTGAGCTGAAGGCAGACGATTAACGACTGAGCCACCCAGGCGCCCCAAGAGTCAAATGCTTAACCAACTCAGGCGCCCCAGAGATTTTTAATAATAGTATCCAAAGAGATTAAGCAATTTAAAAAAAACCTTTATAAAGCTCAAAGTATTTTTATGATTTTTTTTAGAAATTATTATGTATCTCTGTGTTTTTGTTTTATGAGGGTAATCTAGTGAGTAAGAAATAGAATATTTAGCCACATATTTAAATTATATTTCTGGGGGCACCTGGGTGGCTCAGTCAGTTGAGTGTCTGCCTTCAGCTCAGGTTATGATCCCGGAGTCCCAGGATCAAACCCCACATCGGGCTCCCTGCTCGACAGGAAGCCTGCTTCTCCCTCTCCCACTCCCCCTGCTTGTGTTCCCTCTCTCACTGTCTCTCTCTCTCTCCCTCTTTCTCTCTCTCTCTCTTTCTCTCTCTCTCTCTCTCTCTGTGTGTGTTAAATAAATAAATAAATAAATTATATTTCTGAATCTTCTTTGCTGATAGACTCATTCAGAGATTCTGGTAGATGGGGCCAATCCTTTTACTTCTGTGTACTTGTAAAAATGCCCAGTAAGAACTTTTCATAGTATATGTGACCATTACTTTACTAGTTTCCTTTTGGAAAATTTTGGCAAATTAATCTTTCTTCAAATTAGTCATTTCACTTCTAAAAGCATGTTTTGTATTCTAAGACTTGCATAGGGTGACTGTAAAATCTTAGTGTGGAAGGTGAGCTTGAAATCTCATAAGTATGCTGTAAGTGCTTGAAGCAGTATGATCTGCTAATTAAATATAGAAGTCTTAGGGAAAATAGCTGGGTAAAACTGGAAATAACAGAAAAATTTTACTCTTGTAATTAAGCGTAAATTAATTTTCTTATTTCATATATTTGGGAATTCTAGTACCTATTGAGTCTTTGATGGAAAATGGGGATAACCTGGTATCAGACCCTAATGTTAGCTCTAAACTGAATTTTAATTACTTGTTCGTATCATTTGTAAATGACGTGACAAATGATCTGTTTAGAGAGGTGGTGCTGAACATTTTTTTTCATTTCACATGCATGGAGAACATGATAAATATTCATATCATATCAGAAAGGTTCAGAATGTCAGTGGTTCTTACGGAGTGGGAGTAAGGTTTGATAAGCTCACCAGGGGATTCTGATAACTTCCATGACATTATCAGTTTAGGGTAATTCTTCTTTAATATTTTTTCCATACGTATTGTCTCCCACGCAACTGTCAGTAAGGAGTAAATAGCCAAGGTTAGGTAGAGTACATAAGTAAGAAGCAAAGAGCTTACATACTTCATAATTTATTGCGTTACTTGTTTTAACAGGTAGTTTCTGTTTGTTCAGAAATACGGAGAGTGCGAATTGTCATTGGCCTCTAAGTTTTAACAAATGAATTTGGAGCTTTTCCATAAGCCAGTAAGGGCTAGGCCCTCAGGGATTTTGGAGAACAGCCTCTTGCTCCCTTATATATTTTCCACCCTTTCATTTGTTCTACATAATTTTTAATTTCCTCTGTCCCTTCTTTAATGGAAATATGAACTTAAAGAACCATGTGTTTTGCATCAACAGTTGAGCATGTATGTCAGAAACAAACCTGAGCAAAATTAATATAGGTAACATAGTCTTACTGAAGCAGTGTATTGTGTCTGAAAGCCTGAACTGCAAGTCTGGAGATCTTGGTTCATTTCAGGTTTTTGTTAGCTGGTAACCTTGATTATGTTATTTAATCTGAGTCACAATTAAAACATGTATAAAAAGGCAATATCATCTGACTTGCCTGTTTTATAGAATTCTTGTATGGTGCAAATGAGGAGACACTGAAAACAAAACCATTAGGAAATTGTAAGATACTGTCCTTAACATTGGTTCAGCAAGCATTTGTTGAGCACCTACTATGTGCCAGGTACTGTACCAGGATTACAAAAGTAGGTAACATGGAGTCTGTTCCTTTCTAAGGTTGCGGTCCTGGTAGGATGTAGATGTGTAATCAGGAAAGTGCAATGCAGTGTGATAAAGTGCAGTAGTCAGGCCTCTGCAAGGCAGGGTGATAGTCTGAGCTGCCTCTTTGGCAGAGGTGGGGAGTGCTGGTATGGGGAGAAGGGGCCTGGCAGGAAGTGGGCTTGACAGAGTCAGGAACCCGACGAAGTGATACAGGGCCTTGTATGCTAAGGAGGTTTAGCAGTTTGGACTTCATTTTCTAGGCCTGCGTAGGATGGTGGAGGGAGAAGCCTAGGTTGATGTCCAGGTTTTTGGCATACTGGCCAAACTAATAATGTGCTTTGGCTTTGAGCACTAATCTGAGTTTAAAGGGTACAAAGTAAACTATAAAAATAAAAGTCTGTTTAATGAATTCATGGTTTTTGTTATCTTTTTCAGTCGGGGCCTAGTCAGACTTTGGAAGCTGGGTCAGTTCAAGATGTTGTGGATATGGAGGAGGGCACAGGTGTGTTTCCCTCAGAACCGATGCTCTGCAGTGAGTCGGTGGAAGGGCAGGTGCCACATTCATTAGAGATCCTGTATCAGTCAGCGGACTGTTCTAACGCCAGTGACGCCTTGATAGTATCGGTACATCTTCTCATGTTGGAGTCAGGTTACATACCTCAGGTAAGACTATAAGCAGAAATCAAACACCTTGCTGGGGTTTCAGTTTCCCGTTGGGAACGGGGGCATATTGATAAACATCACTAGGGTATTGTGGTTTTCGAGATTTCTGTATTAAAGACAAAAGATTATGTAAATACGTAGTAAACTGTGTCAAGAGTGTGGGATGGGCATGTCTAAATGGATAGCTTACTGGATTTTTATGGTAATGGCTCTGAATTGCCAGTAATCTAATAAGATTCAGTTAGGAAGAGGGACATTGTTCCCTTCATTCATTCATTCATTCATTCATTCTCCGTTTGGTAAGTATTTACCAGTGACAGGTGCAGTGCTTCCTCCCTGCTCTCAGGTTGCTTATAGTCCAGGAGTGGGGGAGGGAGACAGTCTACAGTCCGTCATACTGTATTGGTGAAATTCTAGGAGCGATGTCTGTGTATATGGGATGACAGAGAGTCATGGAGGAGAACAGAGTTTCTCAAACCTTGGTGTGCCTAAGAATACCTGGGGATCTTACTAATGCAGATTCTGATTTATTTGTTTCATTTATTTTTAAAGATTTTATTTATTTATTTGAGAGAGGGAGAGAGCATGAGTGGAGAGAGGGAGAAGCAGACTCCCCGCTGAGCAGGGAGCCTGATGCAGGGCTCGATCCCAGCACCCTGGGATCATGACCCGAGCTGAATGCAGACACTTAACTGACTGAGCCACCCAGGCGCCCCTGCAGATTCTGACTTAATAAGTCTAGGGTGAAGCCTGAGACTGCATGCTCCCACACCGTAGACATGCTACTGGTCCGTGGGCCATGTAGTAACAGAGATGTGGAGCAGTTCAGTGACCATTGTACACCTGCAGCGTGCCATGCCCTGAGCCAGGAATTAGGATGTAAAGATACTGGGATAAGTCCTTGTCCCCAAGGTGTCCGTAAGTCGGGGAGAGAAACAAATAAAAAGAAAATTATGATGGATTATAACATAATAGAAGTGTGTAACAGTATAAGTATGAACAGAATGTTAGGGGATAAAAGAGAATGACAAGTTTTTTTTTAAGAAGCCTCACAAACAAAATGATAATTGAGCTATGGGTCTTGAATAATGATATGGCTTTGCTGGGCAGAGGAAGTGAGTCTTTGAAGAGAGAATCAGTCCGTGTTTCTGATGTTGTTATATCTACTTGAACAGACGTTTTGGCGGAGGATAATATATTGTAACATATTTCTGTCAAAGTTTTATTAATGACGATCGTAACGATTTGACAAATTTTATTAAGGGGACCGTATGGAATGCTTATTTCCAGACAAGTTAGGGGCCTCTTGGATTTTTAGTCTTTTTGAGAGTAATGCTTTTCCTCGTTATTTGTTTCTCTTTGATTTCCTTCCCCAGGGAACGGAGGCGAAAGCTCTGTCCATGCCCGAGCACTGGAAGTCAGGCGGTGTGTATAAGCTGCAGTACACGCACCCTCTCTGTGAGGGTGGCTCCGCCATTCTCACCTGTGTGCCTTTGGGAACCCTGGTTGTCATAAACGGTAATTGGATGGCGCAGTCACGGTTGTCAGTTTACCAGAGCTGACCTGTTCCTCCCCAGATGTCGTCTAGCTGCTTTGGTGATTGGCTCTCATGATCTAGTTGAGTCTTCTCCAGCTCTGCTTAGTCCCTAGCCCG
Organism: Zalophus californianus; assembly: GCF_009762305.2. Classification (NCBI taxonomy): domain Eukaryota; kingdom Metazoa; phylum Chordata; class Mammalia; order Carnivora; family Otariidae; genus Zalophus; species Zalophus californianus. The sequence continues at coordinate 14,750,968 of NC_045603.1, read as the reverse complement.
CTGATCGCATGAGTCGGAAAGGTTATAGACGACGGGGGTTGATGTTCCGGCGGCAGGCTTCTCTTGGCAGCAGTACCCTTCAGCTCTCTTCACCTGGTGATGTTTTTGCTCCTGGGGTGTTGTGATCATTGGAGTTAGATGATCTGTTACATATGAGCTCTTTGTGCTGTGGGTGACTTTATGTTTATTTTTTTGACCAGAGTCGAACTGAGCGATAGTAAGAGGTGAGATTGCGTGGGGGTTGTCTCTGAACAGTAATGCATAGACACACGGCTGAGCACTGCCTTCGTGTGTGTGTATGCGTGTGTGTGCCCGCAGGAAAGTCACTTCGAGTAGTTGCTTTGTCTACTTCTCGTTCATATTGGCAATTTCACAAGGATGGCAGTCTGTTTCATTTTTAGCTCAGATGCCACTGAGAAGCCCATAGTCTACCAGTGGCCTGTGGAATAGTCCCGTAATCACACCTTCTAGAGAACCAGTGGAGTGACTAGAATCTTTTTCTGCTCTGTTTTGATTTTTGAGATTTATCCCTTTAGCTAGATAAGGTAGTATGATGAGATTGGAATGACTGCCTTTTTGATTTTTCAGGACAGCTTGCCTTTTGTGTAGCAAAGGCAGTTGCTTCAATACGCCTCAGCCCTGAGGTCTCAGCAGCTGCTGGTTCTGCTGAGGTGGAGGAGGAGGCTTAGTAGACCCCGAATTGCTACTTAAACCTGGAGCAGCACCATGTTCGTCTGTTGCATTTATCAAGGTCCCTTGTAAAATTTTGTTTGAAAATGTTTGCTCTGCAGAAATTTATTTTGAAAACCACCGTCCTACCCCGTCCTGATCTTTGAAATGAAAGATAGTTCTAGGTCCCCTGTGATGTGATTTCTGCTACTTCCCTTTAATCACTAGATTCTTTGAAATGTTCCTTTCAAGTCTCAAATTTCAACAGCTTTAATGGCTTTGGTGGTATTCCACGTTTGTCAGGATGCCGCTGTCCGATGCAGGACTAGCTGTGTCTCCTCAGTGAGCACGTGAGACTTCCAGCTTGTCGTTCTTACACATGCAGGGGCGGCCGTTCGGCCCCTCCCGGTCGCTCTGCTCCATCACATCCTAACTCGTGAGGCTGAAGCTACCCAGTAGTGACTGAAGTGGTCATTTTTGCCTCCGTTTCTTACAGAAGCACTTTGAAAACATGTATAATAGCCTCTATTCACTGGTTTCAGGAAGAGAATGGCTGCTAGGTCTCTTGATGGTTTCTTAGTTTCTGTTATCTTGTGGTTTTTTTTTTTTTCCCTTTTACTGTTCTCGGCACATCTGCTACTCACAGACTTACATGGCAGCCAGCCATTCCAGGCTTGATTCTTTGAAAAGGAGCAGTGTGTCCTTAAGTCTTCCCCTTACCTGGGACCTCCTGTTGTGTGCACGTATGCATAAGCACAGCACGGGCTCTTTCATGGAATGAGATGAAGTGCGCCTTTGTATATATGATTAAAATTGAACCCTCTGGTGATGTCAAGAATAGTGGTCCTTTGGGTCTAGAAAAAGATGATGTGAAAACTAGCAGGATTCTTTTAATAAACAAGGCAAGACTCCTTGCCAAGGGTTAAATAAAAAAAAAATAAATGGAGTTTTTAGGGACCTTGTTAGAAATAATGATTTTATTATGTTTAACTGTCTCCTATTAACCTTGTTGCATGTCTTTCAATTACTAATAAGCTGCTCTTGGTAATACCTAGTGGATTTTATATAAAGGTGCATACTTTAGTTTTTAAGGGTGTTGTAGAGTGATTTTATTTGATGTCGTGGCAGGTTTACACTTCGCTGCGAGGAAAGGAAATAAGCATAGAGCAGTTTGTTTTCTGTTTGTGTCCTTTGTATGGTGGGGCAGGGAAATGCAAGCCCATGCTAAAACATGAAGGCCATTGGTGAACTGACAAGAGTTATTTGTCTTCTTTTGCTTATTTACAGCTACACTAAAGATCAACAGTGAGCTCACAAGTGTGAAAAGATTGCAGCTGCTGCCAGGATCATTTATTTGCAAAGCAGAACCAGGTAAGAAAAGCATGATTGAACTTTGGGAATGAAGCTTTGAGAGGTTCACTTTAGAAAGCCTGAAAGGTAATGTCTGAGAGACTGAAAATTTCTGAATGAGATTAAAACAAATTTAAGACATGTTGCAGAGTATCTCTTTCTTTCCTGCTTTTCTTATGTTCTTGGAGTGCTGGGTGATATGTGTACTGCCATTATGGAATGACACTAGTACGTAATTCATCCCATGCTATACCAATGCTTCCTGATTTCTGAATTAATCTTTGGATTTTTCCAGCATTGTATTTAACCAGTACGGAGATGATCTGTGTTTTGTGGAAGCCATACAGTGCGCCTTCATTATTGAAGATTATTGGAGGAAAAACTACTCAGAATTGTTAGCTTCAACTGACATAGATTTGGTGGCCGTTTGATCAGATTGGAACTTGACCAGAAGTTTGCATTCTAGGCATGGTTTTGCTTGTGTTCTATAAGATTATTAGTAGATGCAGAGACAAATTTTCCTTTTTATTTTTTCAGTTAAATCCAGAGTATGAGAAGCAGGTCTAGGCAGTTGAAGGAGAGGAGATGGGTGGAGCAGGGACTCGCATCTTGAAGTGCTGGTTTTGTGCTGGACCTGCGCCTTGACAGACGCTATTCCATTTCGTCCTCCTAGTAAACTCGGGAGGGTTTTACAATCCAGCTGTGGCGTGGCCTGCTGCCGTGGGGTGGTGGCATTGACAGCAGTGTCTTGGAGGGAAGGCTACCTAGATCTAGGTCTTTGCTTTGAAGGCCTAGAGACTTACTCTTGTTGGTTCCTTGGAGACAGCAGGCCCTGAGGTCCATGAACTTCCACAGACCAAAACTGATGGGAAAAGACGTCCGGATATGTATTTATAATGGTCTCTGAACATTTATCGTCACCCTAGACCAGTGTTTTCTCAGCCTTCTTTGCATTATCAATCCCCTGAGGAGCCTTTGTAGAAAATTCGCCCCCCACCCATTCTCTCCCATGAAATTTTAATACTGTAGATATAGTGTATTTTCATTTGTGTACTGTGGCTCTCTGGAGGGTCACAAACCAATGGTATAGCTAGGGTTTTTTTTATTTGCCCTCTGAGAACCAGTTTTTGTCCCATTGTGGGCGACACTGCCCCTGCTGAGGGTACACGAACTAGACTGATAAATCTGTAAAGATGATCTTACCATTGGGACCGGAAAAACTTGAAATTCCTTGGCTACAACACTTTGGTTCTGTCGACACTAGGGAGGACCTGCTATGGGGAGTAGAAATACTCTACACTCCACAGTAGTAGAGGTCATTATGCCCATTTTACAGATAGGAGACAGGTCTAGAGAAGGTTAAATTATTTCAAGGTCACAGAGCTAATAAATGGTGGAATTTAGGATTGGAATATATTTGACTCCTAAGCCTATTTTTTTTTTTTAAAGATTTTATTTATTTGAGAGAGTGAGAGAGAGAAGGCACAAGAAAGGGGAGAGTCAGAGGGACAAGCAGACTCCCTGTTGAGCAGGGAGCCCGAAGCAGGGCTTAATCCCAGGACCCTGGGATCATGACCTGAGCTGAGGGCAGACGCTTAACCAATTAAGCCACCCAGGCGCCCTTCCTAAGTCCTTTTTTTTTTTTTTAAAGACAACTTTTATAGGACTGTAGCTCAGATTCATATTCCTTATCTGGTTTCTGTTAAATACAGAGAAAGGAAGTGAAAGGGGAGGAGGAAAATTAATATTACAGTAAGTTTATGGACTATATTAAACATTTTTAATATAGTACTTTTATGTTGGGCAGGGTTATACAACACTGCTCATTTGACAAGTCATTTTAATTACTTTTTGCTGTGGCTTATAGTAGAGTACCTAATATATACCTACTCATAAATTTCTGATTACTTCTATAATAGGTAACTGCAGGAAAAAGCTTGTTTAAAGTCAGTTTTCACACTTGAAAAAAGGCCATGAACCAAATTGATTTTTTAAATATCTTGATATTTGATTTCAAGTCAAGCTTGTAGTTCATGCAAGGAAGATATCAATCAAATTATAAAGAGTGTTTTATTTTTTATAGATAGCGAAGTACCTAGTTATTACAGAATGGGGAGGGAGCACGCATAAACTGATGATCTGGAATACACCTGGCACTGTGTGTGGAGCTTTACATTTTAACCACTCTTTGGTGCACTGGTGGTATCTCCTTTAAATAGGTGAGCAAACAGGCGTGGATCAGAGGGTTCAATGCCTGGTAGAACTGTAGCAGAACTGCGGTGGGGACTTGGGTGGCATTTGGCCATGCTTCCCATGCTGCAGTGTACGTAAGGGTGAATCATCTGGGGATCTTAGGAATATGCAGGTTCCGATATGAAAATGTAGGTCTGTGGTAGGGCCCGAGATTCAGTCGTGCTAAACAGTTTCCAGGTGACGGCCGTTCTGGTGATCCGGGACCCACACTCTGGAGTGGCAGCGGCTAAGATGAATGCATTGGAGCCAGACTTAGGTGTGTACCCTGCTCTGCCGCTTACCGTGAGGCCTTGGGTGGGCTTTCAGTGTCTGTCCTATTTTTAAAATGGGGGTCAGAGTATTTGTCTCCTATTTTGGGAGAACTACTGATGTGAAAGCTTGAAGTTGCTGACACCTGGTCCTCACGTGACAGATACCGTTCTCCTGCTGGGACCGGAAGAGCGGCCCCCCCCCCCCCCCACTAGACACTGCCAGTGCCTGGACGGTTGGGCAGGTGCTCAGGACATCATGTTGTGTGTACAATTCTCACCCCACAATTTTTCCTACTATAATTGTAGCCTGTGAACTATATAGGTTGCCTACAGCCCTATTTGAAACTGTGAGATTTTTAGCTTTACATCTAAGATTTAGTTTTCAGAGCCACACACCATGTATTTCTTCATCTGCTAGAGACTCTGGTTCATGTCTGTCTATGTCAGAATTATTTGTGAAAATTTACCACTTTGATTTGGCAGAAATAGAGCATACCATTTCAGGTTTTGCCACTTGATTTTGTGTTTTGATTTTTCATTAAAAAATATATTTTAGGGGAAAATGTAGCCACGGTATACAAAGATCTTCAGAAGCTCTCTCGTCTCTTCAAAGACCAGCTGGTGTATCCTCTTCTGGCTTTTACCCGACAAGGTGAGAGATGATAAATGATCACAGGTCTGGTAGCTAGAAAGAAGAGTAGAAGTTTACATACTATGCTTGTGACTCTGACATAGGACTTTGTCTCTTTCTCCTCCTAGTGAAATTCTAGTCTTCTAAAACTAAGCTTTAATGTTAGTTCCTTAACCATTATTTACTTTCTCTTTGTATTTCCTCAGCATTTTCGGCATCTTTATTGTATCCCACCTTCCACTGTATCATAATTGTTAACATGAGTTTTTTCCACCTAAGGTTTTAAATACCTTGAGATCAGGGAATAGGTCTTGTCCATTTTTGTGTTCTCATGACCTAACACAGGGTCTGGTCCATAATAGGCGTTCAATAAATACTAAATAATGGATAGCCTGTAAATTGGGTCTTAAGTTTTTTTTTTTAAACATTATTTATTGGGGTTCTATGCTGGGCACGGTGGATATACACATGCATTCTTTTTTTAATTCTAACAACTTTGAAGGAAATTTTATTCTTATTTTATAGATGATGAAACTATTTTAGTGAGGTTTATAATTCATTTAGAATTCTTATATTAGCTAGCTCTCATTTATGTTGTAGTAAAAAAATAAAATCTCAGTGACCTAGAGCAAACACTTAGTCTTCTCACTCACGTACATGTTGTGTGGGGGTTAGCTGTGGCTGAAGAAGCAGTCTCCCTGGGACATGCTCTTGTAGCTCAGCCACGTGTTCTTCCAGCTTTTGCTTGGAAGTGATATGCCACTTCCACTCACATTTCACTGCACAAAACCAATCAAAATGGCCAAGCCTGTGGCAATGTGGTGGGGAAGTGTAATTAGAGGCTAGAAAATGAGAATCCTAATCTACTTCAGTCCTTTAGCTGGAACATAACTTCAGATTTATACAAATAGATACGTGGCTTTTACTTGCTGTCTGTATATTGAGATATTTTAGGTCTCCAGTTGCATGGGCCAAGGCTGCTGTTACATAGTTTTCTTCTTTAGGTGGTGGTAATGAAAGAGAAAAATGTGAATTTTAAAACCCTTTATTGGATTTCAGTTATCTTTGCGAGTGGAGAACAGTATCACATCTATTTAAAGGAGCTAATACTAAATCATTTACATTTGACTTTGGAAGGTGTTGTGTTATTATTTTCCTTCCTTGGCGTGCTTCTGAAATTTATCTACTTCCCTTTTTCTAGCCTGCTAGACTGCAAATAATAGTACTTGCTAACACTTGAATGTTTGTTCTAAGCACTCTGTATGTATTAACACATTTAATTCTCAACTCAGGGAGGTAGGCAGTACTATTCGCCCATCTTACAGATAAGGAAGTTGAGTTATAGTTTAAGTAACTAGTCCAAGGGTACACAGCTAATAAGTGGCAGTGTTGGGAGCCAGTTTTAAAAGCCAACAAATCATCCGTTTTCTGTAGTTGAATAGAGAAGTTTTTGTTGCATTGAGTATTGCTTGAAACAAGGGAGACCATGGGCTAACATTTAGAAGTTGTCAAAGTTATTCATTTGGCCTGTATTAAAAAGTATTTGTCTTTCCACTAAAACGTAGAGGGAATAAGGGGCTTAGTAGTAGCCATCTGGTCAACCTGGGGTTAAAAGTTTGTTGTGGGTGTCACATACTTGGGTAATGGAGACTACCCTCTAATTTGTCACTTAGGAACAAGTTGGTAACTGTTAAATATGTGGGGAAAGCTAGATGTTCTTTACTCAGCGACACCTGTTCTCTTTTTCTTCACAGCGCTGAACCTGCCAGATGTATTTGGGTTGGTAGTCCTTCCGTTGGAGCTGAAGCTGCGGATCTTCCGACTTTTGGATGTTCGTTCAGTTCTTTCTTTGTCTGCAGTTTGTCGTGACCTCCTTATTGCTTCAAATGACCAGCTGCTGTGGAGGTGTTTATATCTGCGGGATTTTCGAGGTGATTGTTGTGATGCCATGTTTATCTCTTTCTTAACGAGGTCTTAATTATTTAGCTTGCCAAAAGTTTTTAGTTGTAGGCGCTTTTTTTTTTTTTTTGGTAAGAGTTGCAAATAATCATAACCTATAGCCTTGTTGGAAGGAGATTCTAAGCCTTGTCTACTTTTGCCTATATCCTGAAAACTCTTCCCAGTCTTTTTTGTGTTCTTCATTAACACAAGTAGGCCAGTAGATGAAGTAGAATATTTCAAGATAGAAAAATTTTAGGTTTATTCTTTCTTTTTAGGCCATCCTCCAAATGACTTAGCAGTCTGGTGCATTTCTGAACTCCCATGGTTGTGACCACGTATGCAACCTGGGGCACGTTGCTGGGGAAGCTTTGTTTCCATACAGTCTCATTTATCGTGACCTGGTGATGATTGCAGCAATTACAGTGGATCTCGGGGGCTGGGGAGACGTTACCCCAAATGTAAAAGCCCTTTGCCTGGTGAATCAAGATTTCCAGATACAAGTCTAGAAGCCTGAGTGTGGAATTTCTTTTCTGCATGTCAGTGTTTTTTTAAAACTGGTTTGACCCTGAGGTGGGTCATGAAATCAGTGTAATGGGTTATTAAAAAAAACCATATGCATTTTATAAAATAGTTGTAAATTTCTATTTCAGTATATGTATATGTAGCTATATACTGTTTTACAATGTAAAAAATATTTGTGGTTCACCTCAAGAAAGAGTGAATGATGTTGCTATGTATAACATACCCTCTTGGCAACTGTAAAAATCTAGTGGGTAGATCCCCTTCCTTCTTTCTTCGTACTGAGAATATTATATAGAATCATTTGGGTTGATAAACTTTTTTTTTTCTCTTTAAAACCTCGGAATGTAAGAAGTGAATGACCTGGTTTTCCCTCATCCTCCTCCCTGATTCCTAAGGTCCTTGTTCTACATTATTTATGGCCCTGAATCCAGAGTTCAAAATGTCATTTTGTTCCGGGAGGCAGCAAGTATCATTTCAAATTAAAAAAAAAAAAAAATTGTAGAAAGAAAAGACAAAATGACCGAAGTATATAGAAGAACCAACTGAAAAACAGGCTGTGATGAAAACAGGCAAAAAAAGCCCTTTTACGTACATATTCAAATTCAGATACAAAATGCAGTCGTCTCTATCTCATTTCTAGATTGTGGTCCATAAGCTTATCTGTAAGCTGAGGGTTCATATTTTATAATGAATTTCCCTTTGGGCATAAGGTTACGGGACTGGAGTTTTATAAAATCTTCCTTCCATGCCCATGTAATGACTTCCCAAGAAGACATTTCTTTTATCTAAACTCTTCATTAGACTTAAAGTTGAAGGGGTCCCTCTTTCCTCATTTCACATATGTCAAGTAGATAAGTATATTAAAAAATACTTGGCCGTCGTGGTCATACTTCTATGAGTTGGGAGAAAATAACCCAGATATGGAAGAAAACCTGAAGTCAGCTTTCCCTCCAGTAACAATGGGCTGCGATGTGCACCCGGAGATTGTCACCCAGTCGGTGTCGCAGAGATTCGGGTTCAAAGTAGTGGCCGCACCCAGATGAGACCGGGGGAGGAGGTGCAGCGAGGGACAGCTGGGGCAGGAGAGAGAGAGAGGTTTGAGTCAGGTGCAAGGTACAGGTCCTCTGGTGTGCGGTTAACAAATGATTCGTGTTCCTTTTTGTGCTTCATGTGTAAGCTTCAGTTTCCTTAGGACAAAAGCAAAAGTGCTGTTTAATGCTGGATGCATGATGCATTTTAAATCCTTATTTTTTTTTTTTTTTTTGTAGATGGTGCTGTTAGAGCTCGAGACACAGATTGGAAAGAAGTAGGTATTAATATCGAGGCTAATGTTAATATAACACAAATAATTAGTGAGTTAATATGTTAAAGGCATATTACCACTTTTGTTATGTAATGAAATTTTTTATCAAATTCATTGCTAATTTTCAGTAAATGAAAGTGTTTTTAACTTTTATCTTAGACTCAGTCCTCATTTTCTTAATTACATAGGAAAAGAGATATTACCACAACGATTGTTTTTTGCCTTTACTTAATATAAAACATTCTCTTTTCCTCTGTTGGCAAAAAAATTTAAGTTGAGTTTCTGTGCTGGAGTGGTCCAGCTGTTAAGCTCATTAGACTCGTATGTTATGAAAAGAATACCTGTTGTTTGACCCGCAGACGCTTACTGTACAAGACATTGACAGGACTGAGAGAAACGGGGGGGGGGGGCGGCCGCTAGGGAAGAGTCCTCAGCTGTGTCCTCCGCTCCCAGCACTGCTCTTTAGGAAGATGTGGCAGCCTCTGAAATTGGCATCTCCTTCTTGTTGCAGTTTAAGTGGAGTCCATTAGGAACATGATTTAGGTGAAAAAGTAGATTTAAATGCTGTCCCTCTTCCCCCCCCAGACCTTAACTTTATATTTTGTGGCATGATATTCTCAACAGATCCTTAAATTTGCCACTTTCAAGAAAAGCTGACCTAAAGTTGCGTATTAGTTTGAGAGCTCTAGACTGGACTGCAGTCTTGGAGGTGCGTGTCACTCCGCTGTCCCTGCTCGGGCCGGAGGCCGGCATGCCTCCCCGGGCGGCACAGTCGCTCGCTGCTTAGAACCCGGTCTGCTTGGCCTTGTCTTCGCAGCTGCTGCCTTGGTCGTGCACATGGGCACCGGTGACAGTTCTCTGTGTGCACCGGTCCCTTTGTGTGCTCCAGAGTGCGGGAAAAGGAAGGTGTAGTGGAGGCAGATTGGAACCTCGGGGAAACATCCAGATCACTTACCGTATCCCGTTCTTGTGTTTCTGCAGCTGTACAGGAAGAGGTACAAACAGAGGAAAGAAGCTCAGAGAGGGCGTCATGTGCTGTTCCCGCCCTTGCCGCCCCAGCCCCCCCCGTTCGGCCCTGGCCCCTGGCACCCCAGGCCTTTTCCTCCCAGCTCTCTCCTTCCTCCAGGAATTATTGGTGGAGAATATGATGAAAGGTTGACACTTCCCTTTGTTGGGGACCCCATCAGTTCACTCATCCCTGGGTCCGGGGAGACACCAGGCCAGTTCCCTCCATTCAGACCGCGTTTTGATCCAATCGGCCCGCTTCCGGGACCTAACCCCACCTTGCCAGGGCGAGGTGGCCCGAGTGACAGACGTCCCCTCCGGCCCAGCAGGGGTTGGCCAACTGACAGCCGGCTACCGTTCATGTGACTGGTTTGTAATCTCACTTCTGGAGCTTGTTTGGTTTTTCTTTTTTAAAACCACAGCTGTCATCTTGTCGGGGTGCTGATCTCTAGTGTTTTCTGATTGTGATGGTGAGGAATGCACTCACACTGGCCTTTCAGTAAATCTACTCAAAGCTCCAGGGGTGCTAGGGCCCAGAGGGTCCTGTATGACTGGCTTGGCCTGGGACATAGTTGGCTCCTGACCTCCCCGCTCTGAGTTCCCCTCTTGAGTGAAGGTTGTTCACTGATAAATGTTCTGCATCAAATTAAAAAAAATTTAAGTATAAATCACATGGCAGTCTTAATTTTTATTACAGAAAGAGAGAGAATAAATAGAACAGCTTCACAACATTCCTTAGAGGTTTCAGAATAATCAGAGAACCTATTCAGTGTCATCAGATTGTTGTGGGGGATTTTGTAAAAATTATTTTTTAGTGGCACCCTTTCTTCAAACAGAATCGTTTGCAGAAGCCTGATTTATAAAATGAATAAAAGCAAGCTAGTTTGGTTGAACTGGACTTAGGGTGGGTGCTTCAGACACCCACCTGCTCAGGCCACCTCCTCTCCCTGCGGCTCGTACTCAGGTTCTCTGGCGAAACTTCTGGGCTCTGCGGCGGTTCTTGACAACCGTTGGGTTACAGGGAGTCTTGTTTCTGGCTGCTTCTGGACTGCAGTTATGATTTTTTTCCTTGTGTTTGGAACACTTGGTGCCTACTTTGTAATCTAAGTAGATGACATCTTTTAACATCAGTTTTCCTGCTTTGAGTGCTGGTCAAGTACTTGTTGTCAAAGATAGTCTCTTATTATTTGAAGAACGTTTTGCTTTTAAGATTTAAAATACACAAAATTCAGGATTTATTTGTCTTACAAGAAAAAGGCCAAACACAAATGTCTTATCATACAACTATAGAAACATGCTATAGTGACAAACGAAAATCTGAATCACAACACAGGAATAAAACACTATTAGTATTTGCAGACAGTATTTAGGAATATTGCCAATGTCTTCCTGCTTTTTAAACAGTCTGTTTTGCATATAAGGAAATGGCTTGGAATGTTCTATATGCTGCAAGAATATTTTGAGTCCTACATAAATGTGAAAATATTTTTTTGCTACACATAGTCTTCATTTCCATCACAGTGAAGAAAATTCAGTCAATAATAGGGCTTTCTAGAGGCCATGCCACCTTTAGTAGCTCAATGTATATATAGGCAAAGGATTGGGGCTTTGACATTTCTTTCTGTGGTATTTTGTGGTATCTGAGCTATAGGACAGCTTTTTAAAAAATAAGTGTCCACTAGATGCAATGTAGCTTTAGTTGGGTCTGGGCTGAAGAATTACCTGAAGCTTTGGTGGGTCCAAGTATACCCTTCTCTGTTTCTACACCTCTCCATGGCTGTCTGTGGGGTGTTAGGCTGCAGTGTGTGTGTGTGTGTGGGGGGGGGGGTGTTAGGCTGCAGTGTGTGTGTGTGTGTGTGGGGGGGGGGGTGTTAGGCTGCAGTGTGTGTGTGTGTGTGTGTGTGTGTGTGTGTGTGTGGTGTTAGGCTGCAGTGTGTGTGTGTGTGTGTGTGTGTGTGTGTGGTGTTAGGCTGCAGTGTGTGTGTGTGTGTGTGTGTGTGTGTGTGTGTGTGTGTGTGTGTGTGTGTGTGTGTGTGTGTGTGTGTGTGTGTCTGGAGGACATAGTGATGACCAGAAGCACCAAATACTATAAAACAATGAGTTTGCAAAACTCACTCATTTTTGAAGTGTCCTTGAGCGGTCCACAAATGGTGCTGGTGTCCCAGGGGTGCAGGGGCTCCTCTCCCTCCGACACCCCACCTCGGACAGATCTCTTAGTTGAGGATGGTGGTGGTGTGCCATATGTCTAAATTTGTAGTCCTCCAACAGTGGTTTATTCTAAATTCTTAAACCAGCCTCAAAGCTTTTCCTCTTGAATAGCTAAATTTATAGTTAGAAGCTTGTAAAATCCTACATTCTTTTCATTCGGCTGAAACCATGGAGCCCTACGTATTGCTGGTGGGTCATGAGAGTGAGATGATGGTTTGGCGGCGGCACACGCACTGCGTGACTTTGTGACATCACTCTGCTCATCTTGGGACGGAGGCGAGATGGTGGAGAGCGCCACCGGAAGCGTTTCGGTAACACTTCAGTTCTTCCGTGGCTTGGAGCCTTCACGACTTTCTGTGGCCCCGTATTTTGCCATACCATTAATTTTACTAACAGGAGCTCGTGCTTTCTCTCCCCCTTCTTTCTCTCTCTCTCTTTTTAAACTGAGTTTTTATTTTTTTTAAGATTTTATTTAACCATTTGAGAGGGACAGAGACCGAGACAGAGCACAAGCAGGTGGAGGGTCAGAGGGGGAGGGAGAAGCAGGCTCCCTGCTGAGCAGGGAGCCTGATGCAGGACTCGATCCCAGGACCCTGAGATCATGACCTGAGCCAAAGGCAGACGCTTCACCAACTGAGCCATCCAGGAGGCCCCCCCGCCCACTCCTCTTTATAAATGGAAGATATGGTTTGGCATGGCTGGACATCAAATCATGGGAGGTACCCTTTCCTTCTAATACAAGGTTCTGTGATTCCCTCTGTAAAAATGGTTGAATTTTGACCTCTCTTGCTTGGCGCTCCAATTCCTGAGATTGCTGCTTAGCCTCAGATCTCAGTAATTCTTACTCTGACGGAGCCGGACTCTCCCTTTGCTCCCTGTGCTCGGGGCCAGCGCCAAGACTTGCCTTTCTCCTTCCCTGGGCGGTGGCTGCCAAGTGCTAACTTGCTTCTGCCCTAGACTCAAAGGAAGACCACAGATAGCAGATGCTGACACTATGAGAGTTTGCAAATGGGAATCAAGTGGGGGGACCAATCGGAACATAAACGATGGAAGGCAAAGGGGCATTTAAAGGATTCACACATAAGTATTGTAGAAGGAATGTTTTGTTTTTGATTCGTTTTCCCATAAAGGAATGACTCCCCGATTTCAGAAGTCACGTCCTGGCCATTCCCCTCTTCCTCTCAGCCGGCCGGTTGAGAGCTCTGAACCCAGCATCTAAGAGTCCCGGTCTCATCTGTTTTGGCTGCGTATTTTGTCTGCGGAAACACAGGGGGCCTCTGTGCCCTTTCTGCATTGTGTTTGGTTAATGGACCGATCTGACTTGCTTGTCGCCCAAACTTCCAATTCGTCTCCAACCAAACCCCAAATGCTGCTTTCTCTTAGAGTCCAAATACTAGACCGAACCTCTGAATTTTACCAGTGACTGCGTGGCAGTCGGGGACAGTTTTTGACACTTGTCAGTACAGTTAGTAACCAGCCGGCATGCTCTCCAGGATAAAGAAAAATGAGCGATAAAAGTGTACTTGGGCCCTGAACTAGCCCTCCATCTGATGCAGTCACTGCTTGCATCCGCCAGCCTGACTTAACCGGCTTCAGCTTGGACTCCGACCTGTGTCCTTTCACTGGTGCCAAACACATAAAGCAGAACGAGCCACGGACCTGTTCCGTGAAGCCAAATAAAGCACGAGCTGTCTACTCCCTGGCGCGGGGAGGGGCGGGTTCCAAAGGGACACGGAGCCCCTGCGGGACATCTCCAGCTGGGGCCTGGCTGTCTGCGGGGCTCTGCTGGACTCTGGTGTGTGGCGCGTGGTCTACACGGGGCCCCTCGGTCCTGCTTTCTGCCCGGGGCATGTGGCACATGGTCTGCACGGGGTCCTGCTCCCTGCTCTACGCGCCTCGGCCTTGTCCTGGTCTGCTCGCCACAGCCTCTTCTGCCTGGTGCTGATGTTGGCACGTCGTCCCTCTGGCTCCCGGCCCTGGTGGCCCTGTGGCCACCTCTCCCCTCCTCCCCGGCCACGTGCCCCACGGGGGATGCCTCCTGGCCTCCTGAATCTGCTCCCATTCCCTTTCAGACTCCGATTCTTTTCCTGGGCAAGTGACTTCTTTGCACTGAGACTCTTTTAAGACAGGCTTTTCCTCCAATCTTCACACTTTATGTACATTTTACTAGTTTCCTAGTTTCCTAAAACATGTCCTGAACACCTGCGCGCCAAGCAATGTGCCCCGTGCTTGACTCACGTAGCTCATCCACGAGCTCCCCGCGCCAGCTTGCTTTCCCCGCGAGCTCCTTCCCCGGCAAACTCCAAAGGGAACGTCAGGAGGCAGCTCCCGGGATTCGCTACGGTATTTGTTACCATGTGAGTGAAGGCCCGTCCTCCCTGCCTCCTCAGCGGGCATGAAGGTTCGGAGGGAGTGCAGTAATGATGAGGAGAACACAGGGGTAACGGAAGAGAGAGGATATGTATATTCAGTGTCCCTGGAAAGCTGACTTGACACCTAAGCTACGGTACCAGCTTACCATGGCAACAGGAGGAAGACCGGGGTATTTTCTCGTGCTGGTGGCAGTGCCCGCCAGGCTACATCCTTCAGTCTCCATTCACTGTGCTCCACCTTAGCACAAACCAAATGGCTCTTCGCCATGTTTCAGCCTCACCAAGTCAGCCTGGAAGGAAAATGCTAGCCTTTCTTTGGGTCGAAGTTGTGTTGAAACAAAGCAAAAAACAACAAACAACCCTTCAGAACCTCTACAGAGTGACTCCCTTCCTCGCTTTTTTGTCCTTTCCCATTCAAAAATGTCACAGCTATGAAAGGTGAAATGTTTGGAAGGAACATGTGCTACCCATGGGAGAAAACAGTCCGTTTGGGGATCCGTGCTCTCTGCAAGACCACTCTGGGTCTCGACGCTCACATACAGACCAGTGGGAAAATTTCTTGCGATGTGCCGGTTATTGTGTTATGTCACAGATCACGTATGCATGGTTCTAGAAATCAGGATGCCTGGCTTGATGAAAAAAGTCTGTGCTACTGTTGCTGGAGTACCTGGGAGATGGAGCTTGGATGTGAGATGTTTTAGGACGGATTATAGGGAAGTGGGAACATTTCAGCCACACAGTTTATGAAGCCACTAGTTTTGCTCAGCAAAGGAGTGGGTCCCTGGCTGGAAAGCGTCCACACAAGTACTGTTCTCCCAGCGTGGCCTTCCCTCCCTGCTCAGCGCAGGGCTGCTGGTCTGACTTCAATATGCGCGCAGAATACTCGGGAAGACCAACCGACCTACAGGTCTGGGCCATATGACCCGAATTCCGGACTCCTTTGGTCTGAAATGAAGCTAGCTGTGCCTACACTTTGAGAAACTTCGTCGGGCCTGTGACCGCTCTGTTGTGTGTTTTGGGTTGCATTTTATTACTAAGGGAGAACCAGTGAGATTGACTTTTTCCGATCCTGATCTCCCATGCAGAAGAGGGATGATTGCCTTGAGTGTTTTCTGTGTTCCTGATCTCCCCAAACACGTGGGCTTCATGGTGTTACACCCTGTCCTAGGAGCCTTCTCTCCTCTACTTAGAACGGCTGCAAGGGGAGAGCATGGTGGCTATGTTCTAATGTCCTGGGCTCGTTTTGAGTCCAGGAGGCTGGTTCTGGTACCTACCATGTTTCTAGCACCGGGTGCGTGCTGACTCAGGGCAGCCCTGCACCCCGTCTGATCACGGGAGGCAGTCTGATGGAGGGAGCTGGCTTTGGAAAGGGAGTCGGGACATTTGCGAGCTCTGCAGGGAACTTGTTTCGTCCAGTAAGTTTGGGTTAAGTAAGGTGAAAGCTCATTTCTTTACCGCAGGAAGGCTGAGGGCCTTGGATATGTAATGTGTACTACCAGCCTCAAAACAAGAAATAGAAACAGTGTTTCCTAAACATGTTTGACCATGGGACCCCTTTATAACTGAGTAACCTACCCGTGCCTTGCTGGCAACAGTCCGTGACATGCCAGCCTCGAAGTCCCTGTCACGGCCCTTTCTCAGCCTGTGCCTCGGACTCTCTCTGGCTCTTCCTCTGTCCTGGAGGAGGGTACAGCCTTCCTGGTGGGAGTTCAGAGTTCCTTGCGGGGTGACACAGAATGGCTGGAGCAGCCCTAACCTGACTCCCTCCTTGGGAAGTTGAGGGCATCCTCCTCCTCTGGGAGCTAGTGATGACTCGTCAAAGAACCCGTGGTCTACTCGCGGCCATCCAATCTGGGCGTGAGCAGCACTTCAGGACATCCCCTCCGTTTCTGTTGTGTTCTGGAAGGCCCCACTTGTCACACAGGATCTGATTTCTTTCCACGGTTCTCGGGATCCCACCGGTGGCCACATGGGATGGGGCTTAGCCTGTCGGCCTGAGGGGTGATCTCGAGCCTGGATGGGGCTAGCATGGGTAGGTAGTAGGTGACCCTGGCTGGGCTTTTCTCCTTCTGTTTGCAAAACATTGTCGAAAGATTATTGCCTCCAGTGTTGTTGAGGTCCCAGTGCCTGCACCTGATGGAGGGGAGGCTCGGGGCCTTCACCCGAAGGCAAGCAAAACACTAACAAGAAATGTGAAAACTAGCCACACACAACATTTCACTTGGTTATCTGAGGCAGGGGAGCGAGCATCTGGGTGGGCAGGGAGATGTGATGCCTTTGGGGCCTGAACTGAGGAACCCGGAGGCTCTCAAAGGCCCACCACTGAGTTGGATGACGCTGGAATGTCATGGTGAAGGGAGGGGGAGCACGTATAGATAGGTACTCAGTTCCTGGGTCAAAGGCATTTAGAGAGTATATTCTCAGGCCCTCCATTCTGTTCCCATCGGGAACCAAGGCTGAGAAGGAAGATGAGGCAGGAGAAGGGAGAGTGGAATGGAACCCTGCCCCAGCCCGGGCCAGGTTAGTCGGAAAACAGGCTGGCAAAGGACTTCCTCAGGTTGCGGATGGTTTCAGCCTTGGCCTCGTCTTCACTTGGGGTCCCACGCTGGGAGGTGTCGGAGGTGCTGAGGCTGTTGGTCAGGGACTGGGATTTGCTGAAATAGAAAGCAAGGGGGGGGGGTTGGGGGCGACAGGGCCTGGGACACAGTTGAGGGGACTTGCCTGCAAGCCGGCTGGGTGAGCCGAGTCATCACGAGGATGTGATGACGGGAAACCAGGCATCCCAACACTTACGTGATGCGAAATGCATCACACACAGTCTTTCACCTGCACAGTGGTTATCGGTGTCCTCCATTTTTAGGTGCAGAAATTAGGGCTCATACCAAGTAACAGGGGAGTGCCCAACTAAGCCGGGCTGCTCAGAGGGCAGGGGTTACCAGCTGGCAACTGGCCCACTGTCCCGCCTCCATGCACACATCTGTGTGTGGCCACCTGTGAAGTGCTGTATCAGCCTCAGGCTGTGGCACCTCCTCCTGCCCTTCCTGGCACTAGTTTGGGAGTCAGGAGGCCCGTGTTCCGGACCCCGCACTGCTGTCGCCCCCTCTGGCCTCGGCAAGTGCCTCATGGCTTCGGGCCTCCTTCACCTCGTCGGTAAAAGGGAGGGCCGGTCTAGCTCACCCCTGGGCCTCTTCTCTTCCACTCCGGGCTTCAATCCCCACCTTTTCCCTGAAGCCTTTACTACTGATTCCGACCCGCCTTGGGATTCTCAGGGTGCCCGCTGTTTGAGCCTTGGTGCCAGCCTAGCGCTAGGTGACAGGGCCGTGGAGATGAATCCCCTTGCTCTCAGGGGGCTCGCACTCTGGTGGAGGTGACAGACACAGGAAGAGATGCTGTCAAAAGGCTACAAGTGTAAGAAAGCCCCACACAGTCTTGTCATCATCATAAAACCCAAATCCTCTCCCAAACGGGGACCATCTTGTACCCCTTGCTTATTCCGCACGGGCCTTATCCAGGACTACGTGCAGACTGGGGATCTGATAAACACCTGCTGACTTGAACTGAACCACAGAATACTTCAAAGGAGTAAATCAGGAGATTTAAGTGTTTCTAGCTGGATTACTATAGGGTCAGTGTTTACTATCCAAAATTCCAAATCCCTCTCCTGACCTGGGATGAGCTGGGCTGCGCCTCTTCACATGGGGAGAGGTTGTCTCAGATACACCTATAAATTGCCAGTAGCATTCTAAGCACTAACTGTGCATAAACTCATTTTAATCCTCATAAGAAGCCTGTGGGGTAAGTCCTCCGGTCCTCACTTCGCATGTGAGGAAGTGGGAGCACAGAGAGGTTGAGTCATGTTTCTGAGGTCATCCAGCTTTTAAGTGGGAGAGCTGGGATTTGAAACCAGGTGGTCTGACTCTGGAGTCTGGGCTTTCACCCATGGCACCATATTGCCTGGAGGACCTCTTGCTAATCCCTATCAAATTCACAATGCCTTTCTCCTTGGATCCAACAACACCCTTGCTGGCGTCTTCTCTACGGCTGATCCTGTACACTTGAGAAAGAGTGTGTGTGCAAGGTTATTCATGGCAGCCTTCTCTGCAAGAGCAAACCAAATTTCTGTTTGTGGCAGATGAGTTAGATCATAGTACAGTTACACAGTGGAATACAATACAGCTGTATAAGTGAACTAAGTCCAGCAGAGAGAGTCAGTTATCATCTGGTTTCACTTATTTGTGGAACATAAGGAAGAGCACGGAGGACATTAGGAGAAGGAAGGGAAAATGAAGGGGGGAATCGGAGGGGGAGACGAACGATGAGAGACGATGGACTCTGAAAAATAAACTGAGGGTTCTAGAGGGGCGGTGGGTAGGGGGATGGGTTAGCCCGGTGATGGGTATTAAAGAGGGCACGTACTGCATGGAGCACTGGGTGTTGCATGGAGCACTGGGTGTTCCAATGAATCGTGGAACACCACATCAAAAACTAATCATGTAATGTATGATGACTAACATAATAAAATTTTAAAAAGGAATAGAACACAGCTGTGAAAAGGAGAAAATTTCAGTGAACTGATGGAAGAACTTCAGGATTTATCGTTAAATGTAAAAAGCAAGGAGAATCGGGTGGATAGTAAGTACTACCATTTGTAAAAAGTGGGGGGAGGAAACCAACATATATTTTTGTATTTGTGCAAGGAAACACTGGAGGACTGCACAAGGAACTAACAAGAGCGGTCACCTCTGGGGAGCAGGGGGGCAGGAAGGCACTGGACGGGAATGAAGCAGGAGGAAGGTTTTTCATTGTGTACCCTTGATATTGTTGATATCTTTTAGATCTCTGAGCCATGTGAATGGATCACCCATTCAAACACATTATGGTTAACCCGATCCAGAGACTGGATGCCTTGTGCTCAAGCCTAGCTCTTCCGCTCACTGACAGTGGGAACTCTGGCAAGTTGTTCATCTCCTCCTCATTTGTAAAATGCAGATAATAATAGTTACTAACTCCTAAGCTTGTGAGAACTGAAGAAAACCCCCAACTAGGTGAAGTGCTTGGTCCATGGTAAGTGGTTACAGGGTGCTGGGAGTGAGACTATGCTTATCGATATTAGTGCTTGGCATTGAAGGAAGGGAGGGGCTTTCCCAAGAAAACACATCTGGGACCTCCCTGACCTCAAACCGAGAGATGGGCTTGACAGGAAGGGGGACGAGTATGTGTGTCGTGATGGGTCGTGATGGTTACAAACATGGCATGACAGCCACAGTTCCTCCCGTGCATGGGGTCTAGCCTTTCGCAGTGTGGCTTTACAGGTCCTCCTACCAAGGGTCTCTTTGGCCATGTGAGTTGCTTTGACCAAAAGCATGTGGTGGGATGAAATGGCCTTGTGTGCCTTCAAAGCTGGGCCTCAAGAGGCCTTGAAGCTTCTACTTGTGCTCTTCGGGGATGGCATTCTACCATGTGAGGGGGCGGGGCCCAGCCTGCTGGAGGTTGTGACCCATGAAAGAGAGAGGCCTAGCTGACAGCAGATGTGTGTGTAAGGCCCTCTTGGGACCATCCAGACCCAGTGAAGATGCCAGATGACTGCAGCCGGATCACGATCCCAGGAGAGTAGGGTTGTTAGATTTAGGAATAAAAACACAGGCTACCCAGTTACATCTGAATTTCAGATGAAAAATAAATACTTTTTTAGTGTAAGTATAGCCCGTGCAATATTTGAGGATATACTTATATTCAAAATTATTCATCACATGTCTGAAATGCAAATCTAACCGGCCATCCTGTACCTTACCTGGCAACTCTACAGGAGAGACCAGCTGAAGAATCTCCCAGGCGAGTCAAACTCAGCATAAATTGCTGAATCAAAACATTTTGAATGAAGAAAATGGCCGTTTTCTTAAGCTACTGTTTCAGGGAGGTTTGTTATGCAGCAAGAGACAACTGGTGTGTGTGTATCTGGAGGATGGTGGTGGGGTCTAGCGATAGTCTTGACCTCCTGAGCCCCGCCGGCCATCCAGGTTCCATGCTCGAGACCTCCTACCCATTCAAAATCTGAGTGAGGCCTTTTGTCGCCAAGTCCCTGTCCTGAGTCAGCCCAGCTCTGCCCCCAGCCCAACTCCACCCTCCACCCTGCCCAACCCCAGAGCACTTACTTGAGATGAGGGTGGGGTGGTGCTGGCTTCTTGGACTCTTCCCCTTGTTGGGAGGCGCTCCGGCCTTGAACGGGGGGCCGGGGTTGGGAGGTGAGGGCGGCGCCTGGCTTGGAGGCCTGGTTTGGAGAACTGCCACTGGATGCCCGGGACAGCTGCGGAGAGCCTGGTGATCTCTGCGGCTGCGGAGATCCGGATTGGGGGCTCAGGGGCTGCTGGCCCTGGGGGGGGAGCCTCTGCTGGGACGGGCTTCCAGATCGCGCTGGCTGCTGAGTCGGAGTTTGGCGAGGGCCCCCTACAGGGGGAAACATGATGATGTTCAAGTTTTTCTTAAGATAAACATGGTTGTGCACAAATACTGCTTCAAGGATGTTCATTACAGTGTTTTTTATAACAGTGAAAAGCTGAAAACAATATAAATGCCCAATTGTGGAACTGATCGGGAAGATTAAGATACATCCATATAATGGAATATGCTGTGGCCATCATATATGATATGGCAGAATCATAGTAATATTGTTGATAATATGTGCTAAATATATACTGCTGGACAAAAAGGCAGCTTACAAAATAGTACGAACAGATTTATTCCATTTTAGCACATATGTATGTAGCTATGTAAAACATAAAGACTGGAAAGTTGTCCCCTCAAACCAGCGTGTCTCTAATTTTAATGTGCACACGAATCACTGGGGGATCTTGTCAAAATAAAGATTCTGATACAGGAGGTACAGGAGGGAGAGTGTGGTGAACCGAACTGTGTCCCCCCTGCCGCCCCGTTCATATTTAGAAGTCCTCACCCTCAAGGTGACTGCATTTGGAGATAGAGCCCTAAAGGAACTCATTATTGTTAAATGATGTCATGAGGGTGAGGCCCTAATCCGATAGGACTGGTGTCCTTAGGAGAGAGAGAGAGAGACCCCAGGGGCCACACAGGGGAAAGGCCACATGAAGACACAGTGAGAAGGTGATGTCCACAAGCCATGGGGAGAACTTTCAGTCCTGTTGGCACCTTGACCTTGGACTTCCAGCCTCCAGGACGGAGAGAGGATAAATGTCTTTTGTTGAAGCCACTCCGTCTCTGGTATTTTGTTATGGCGGCCCACGCAGACTCCTACTGGGGGGCTCTGGGGTTCTGCGTCTCTAACAAGCTCCCAGGCGATCCTTCTGCTCTCCGTGCTTTGAGTAACGAGCCACGGCTCGATGATTACTAAAGTGCTGGGGTTAATTCTCTTCCTTTTGCTCACTGATGTTTTCCAGGCTGAAGATGTATTCCTTTTGAAACAATGGATTATCCCTTACTTTTCAATAGCTTTTTACACTTTTCTAAGAACTTTCAAAGGCATATATGTCATTTGATCTAGAGAGGGCCTGGTAGGGAAGATGCCATCCTTCTCGTCACGGAGAGGTGCACACTGAGCCTCCCCAAGGTCTCCCAACTAGCAGGCATAGCCTCAGGGAGCTCACAGGGTCTTGGCTTCTCCCTCTCACTGCACAGAGCATGTGGGTCTTCACCAACAAGCAAAGGGGCATCATAAGCTTGGGGACCTTTTAGCCGCTCAGAAATGACTTCGAGTGGAACTCCAAGGCCCCAGGCAAGTGAGGTGCTCTCTCCTCACCCTTGAAGCCCGAGTGTCGGGGCTGCTGACTGTGAATTGCATTTTGCCCAAACAGATGGGGGCCTGCAGCACGGTTGTCCTCGCCCAGCTTTGTTCAGACAGGTGAGGAGACTGGGAGTTCAAAGGGGCTGGGGCCCGTCTCCAGGGCCCTTTCCTAACACGGCTTCTGCTCATCTGCCCTCCCCGGGTCTTACTGAGCACACTACACCCCCAGCCTAGGGTTGGGCAGCCTGGCATCGCGCTGCGGGTTAGGCATGATCCCCACAAATGTTCCCATTTTTCCAAAGAAGCTGAGTCCCAGATATACTGTGACTTGCTTGAGCTGTCACTTCTTTTTTTTTTTTTTTTGGGTTTTACTATTTATTTATGACAAATATCCCACATCCGTGATCTTCTCCAGTCAGAAGTTCTTTGAAACGATGCCATCAGCCTTGGCCAGTCGGAGATGGAGTCATCGGACTCACCCATCCTGTGAATGGCCCCACAGATAGCGTAGGTTTTGAACTGGCCGTTGAACCTGCCCGTCACCTTATCAACCATTTCCACGGCACGTACAGGTCCACGAACTCGCCAGCGTCGTTCTGCATGTCAAGGGCGCGCCTGCTGCCGCCACCACGAGCTCGAGCGCAGAAAGTGAGCTGTCACTTCTAATAAGAGGGAGAGCCAACATTCAAACCTACATCTCTTTGACTCAAAAGCTCTGTTTTGTTTTCTTTTTCCTTAAAAAAACAAACAAAAAACAAACCTCCGAAACTATGCCATGCAGGGCTGCCCTGAGTCCTCACATCTTTGTGCAAATGAAGAAAAGGTGCTCTCCTCCAGGGGTGGCCGCCCTGAGCCAGGTGCAAGAGGAGCTGGGCCGAGGCTTCGGCTGACCTTTGCCCTCCGATGTCATCCCAGCCGGGACCTTTGCAGAGGGCACGACCTGCATGTCTGGTGGCACCGACACCACCACTGGTGGCACCAGGAGCCCCAGGTCTTAACTCCAGTCTCATGTTAACTTGCTCTGCGGCCACGAGTGAGTAAGTCACTTTTCTCTGGGTTTCTGGACCCTTGTCTGTAAAATGAGGGCCTCGGAGCCGACACTCCACATCCCTCCCAGCGTGGACGTTCTTGTGAGCCCAGGCAGCACTTCCGACGCTGGACTGAATGGCAGCAAAGATTTAGCAAGTGATTGCACGTGGCCTTGATTTGCTGTACACCGCCCTCGTCACTGTCTGTCCTGGTGGCTCGGAGGGCCCAGCGATCTCAAACCCAAATGCCGAAATAAATGAAGCAGGGAAGTGTCCAAAAAATCATGGCAGCCCAAGCAGACTGTTACTTTAAATTAAAAAAAAAAAGTTTCCTTTGGGATATAAACATAGTTCGGAGAACTCTTTCTCTAAAGAGGTGCAAGCTAAAGGAAGTAAGGATCAACACTACATTGCCGTGAAGGTGACAATAGGGAGGAGCGGGGCCTGAGGCAAACGGCGGAGTCCTGCTGTCCTAGGGAGCTGCTGCGGCTGTCGGGGGACACTCGCTGAGGAGGAACCCGGGCCCCTGGCTTCCAGAGCTTTGCTCTATCCAGAGAACTTGAAATCCAGGTATTTGTGCCAAAGCTCCTGATTTCTAGATGCTGGCTTCCTCTTGTGTGTTTTTTAAACCCACTTCCGGTCAAAGAAAACCTCTTTTTTTCTACTTTTATCTCAAGTCTTCCCGTCCCCTCCCCTACCCCGGGGCCAATAATATCTTGGAAAAATCTGGATCCTCATTCATTCATTTATTTATTAACGATTTGTCGAATCCTTTAGACACCTGGGCTTCTTCAAGAGACACTCATTTCTTTCAGCGTCTTGGCAAAGCAAACAGTTTAGTATTTTTAATTTCAACGCATACAGAGACCCATTAACTTATATATAGAAAGTATTTGCCTAAGCACCAGGATTGGTGCTAAAAAATTATGAGGTTCGTTAAAAGAAAACTTCATTTTTTACGGCGAGTTCAAACAAACAAGTTAATAATGTGATCCTGTTATTTTGGGAACTCAATGAAAGCATTGTTTTTTAATTAGCCTTGTTATTTTAAATCTGAATGTTAATTCAATGAGCATTTGCTTTAATTATCTTAATTGGTTTTAAATTAATTGTTTTTCAACTCACTAAAAAGTGTGTTTAGCCCCGTGTCCCTTAAAATAATATCTCTTTATCAAGCATGTCTGTACTCTGGGCTGGAGAGGAAACCAGAATACAGTAGCTCTCTGTTTTAAAAGTGCTCAGTTCAAATGTGTTTTAAAAAGTAAGTCCTGGGGCAGAGCGGGAAAGGAGAGGGCAGGGCAGGGCAGGGCAGAGGCACAGCCAGGAGCCCGGCAGGGGGATGAATAAATCATTTTTGAACGTTTATAATGATACAATTACCTTTAGGCAGGAGGGTAGTGGGGCTGCTTTATTTCTAAGGATGGTTAATGGTAATGATCATTAAGAACAACACAGATTATTTTAATTGTTAATAAGACACACATTATTGATAGTAAGTTTTTAACAGTGAAAGTTATGTAGATAGTTACTCCTAGTAAACTGAGCCAGCACCTCCTGGGTGATACCCCCGCACCGGCACCTTGCTGCCCATGGACAGCTCCCCATAACTACCCAGGGCAGCGGTCATATCCCTGGGGAGACCAAGGCTCGGAGAAACGACGAGACCTGCGTAAGACCTAAGAGTACTGAGACGTGGAGGAGGATTCCAAAACACGGCCATCTGCCTCACGGAGAGTCCCGACGTCCATGCACGGTTATGGAAGTTACGCAATCTCCCTTTTCTTGAATACTTTCTGCTTTTCTGAGAAGAGACGCAGACACAAGAAAGATGGACTGGGCCCTTTATCCGAGACCCGTGGACGACGATGCCATTTAAAGCCCAAGGCCGGATTTTCCCAAGAAACAATGAATATGTCACTTTAATCAAAGCGACTGGAAAGTCCACAACGTGAGTCAAGCTTTTCCTTTCTGATAGGTTCTAAGCAGATTCTTAAGATTGTCCTGAGGGGCGCCTGGGTGGCTCAGTTGTCAAGTGTCTGCCTTCGGCTCAGGTCATGATCCCAGGGTCCTGGGATCGAGCCCCGCATCGGGCTCCCTGCTCCGCGGGAAGCCTGCTTCTCCCTCTCCCACTCCCCCTGCTTGTGTTCCTTCTCTCGCTGTCCCTCTCTCTGTCAAATAAATAAACTCTTAAAAAAAAAAAAAGGAAGATTGTCATGAAACCACCCGGTGGGGCCTCTTGATGCAGAGCTGCATGGAAGCTCCAAGCTGGTGCTAGAGCAGTGGGCACACCTGGAAGGTTCTGGCTGCGAGCAAGCTGAGCGAGGCGGCGGCGCGCGGTGTCCCCCACCAGGCCTGCGCAGGGCAACACCGAGGCGGCGACGTTCCATGAGAAAGTTAGTTATTGCCATGGCTCCATCCTGTCATCATGAGTTTATCTGTTCTCTACTAAGTGTCAGCATTTACACAGCAATGCTGGAATATTTTTTGAGGGAGAATTTCCATCGACGAAGTCATATCAATGTCCCGTGTTTCTTTCTCTCTCTCTCTGGCTACTTGGCTCATAAATCCATAATTAGGCACCACTAGTGGCTAAGAAACAAGACACTTTCTCAAAGATCTAAAAAGCCAGATGTATAAACCTGCATTTTCTCCTCGTGCCATGGCCACCTCTGGAAAAAGGAAATACTGACGTTTTCACTGGGGAGTGCTTGGGAGACAAAGAAGAAAAATAAAGGGGGGGGGTTAGATGAGAAAGTCCCTTGCCCGGTGCCTGGCACTGCGGAGGTACTCAGCAAAGTCACCTGTCTCCCCGTCCTTCCTGCCTGAGTTGAAGGGAAGGAAGACATCAGACATCAGATGTCTCATCCATTCGGCACACAGAGCTAGCGCATGTATTCTATGGACACAGTACTACAATGGATTTTTCCAGAGTGCCTTCTGGAGACCAGCCATGGACCCCTCAGGGCATTTCAGCATCCTCCCTGTCTCATTTCCCTTGGTGACTTGCTGTGGCTCTTACCTTGTGTGGGTGGCCGTGGCTGTGGCTGTCCAAGCAGAGGCCCCAGCTGGGCCGGCCCGGGGGATTTCGCTGGTTTAGTCTGTGCAGCCTAGAGCAGGAGAGGAAAGAAGCCTGTGGTGATTGCCACAGCCCTCTGCTTCCTGGGTGGGAAGGCAGGACTTAGATTTTGTTATCACTGAGGTAAGACTTACCTAAGGCGCACAATTCGTAAGAGTACACCATCATGAGTTTTTACGTGTGTATACATCTGTGTAGCCACCACCCGGATCAGGCCAGAACATTCCAGGGGAGAAGGCTGCCCCACGCCCCTTCCCAGCCAGCAACCCCCTCAAGTATAACCATCATTCCGACAGCTACCATCATAGATTCGTCCTTGTGGGGGGCAGGGGGAAGCAGGTTTTGAGATTTGCTTTTCCAGAAAGCTGAGCGCTAGCAAATTCTTTGGAGAACAATCTGGTAATCTGTAGTGAGGGCCGTGGAAGGGAGGAGCTATGTGGGAGCTTGTCGAGGTCGGGGGATGCAGAAACAGAAGACACAATAGTCTCTATTGACTGGTGCCCTGGGAACACACAAAGGGCATGCGTGTACGTACACACGCCCACGCGTGCATGCACACAACCATACACACACACCCACACACACCTGCTGCTCCCTGCTCAGGCCTGGGATGGAGGGCACAGAAGGGACAACTGACTTCTTACATTAATAATCTCTGCCTGCAAGTGCAGTCAAGACAAGGTTTTTCTATCTATGATGGTGGAAGGAGAAAGGTCTCAGAGCCTCCCAAACTCCCCTGTCCAGGGCAGGGGTGCAAGCTCGCATGCCCAGCCTCCATCCACACCCCATTCCCTTCTCCGCAGGCTGGTTCCAGTCTAGGACTATCTCCTTTGGATCCAGTTTCCCCAGTCCCAGACAGCCCAGCACTTCTCACAAGTACAAAGTCTCCTGTGCTCCCGAGAACCTTACCCAAGGCCTCAGGGGCGAGGGCGCTGTGCCTCCTGGTATCAGGAGTTGGCTCATTTTGGAGACAACAAGGTCGGCCATCAGCTGTCTGTCCTCTTCCACGTGCTCTCCGATCAAGGGCATTGAGCTGTCCATCACCTGTGGGGGAGAAAGGAGGCCTGAGGGAACCCCATGCCGGGCGGGTGCCGGGCAGCACCTCCCGGGAGGGCTGGCTCGGGGCTCAGGACAGAAGTGACCACTAGATGGTGATGTTCTCCCAGCAAACACCCAGCCCAGCGCCTCTCGCTGGGAATGGCTCCCGCAGAGATACCCAGATCCCCACAGTTCAGTTTAATCAACTCTCCGGACTCAGTTCAATTCAGCCTACGTGTGTTGGGCTACAGAAATGTGCCCAACGGCCAGGGAGCCTTTGCTGACCTTTTCTGCTCCTTTCTTTGGGGAGCCAGTCTCCGCCCCCTCCTTTCCCACCTTGGCTCCTGCCCAGGCATGGGGCCCACCTCCTGAACTTTGGCCCAAGGTCAAGGCTTTCCACACTGCCAGAAGCAGTGAAGGTGGGGGCTCAATTATGACCAAAAAATGACATGGGCCGGAGTTGACCCCGGGTTCGGAGAGAAGAGGGATAAGGAAAGGCCTGTTCTCAGGGGCTCTGGCAGAACGTGTGCCTGGAGAGAAACATACTCCACAGGGAACGGCCTGCTTCTGAAGGAGGCAAAGTGCTTATATTGGGAGGGGTCCTGCGAGATCACATTTGCTCATCCCGCTCTTTTTGCAGATGGGGAAACTGAGGCCTAAAGATGGGAAGGGACTTGGCCAAAGTCATACTGGCCAACCATGCAGGTGATCTCCCCAGGCATGGGCAGCCGTGGAAGGTCTAGAAGGGGAGTGAGGCCTGGGCAGGCACTCTCCCCCCTCCTCCACCGTGGGAATCCGGGCCTGTTCACCCACCTGACGGCCATCAAATGCAGGGCCTTGTTTCCCCTTTTCTCAAGCTCTGGACTCACCAGGTTCTCTCTTCTGACCGGGTCCTTATCTATGCCCATTCCCTCGGCTCACTCTTCACTTAATTCCTTCTCATCCTTCCTGGAACATGAAGCTAAGCCCTTCTTCTCTGACCGAGCAACTTCTAACCAGCTGCTCATCTACACCCCCACTGTCCTCATGTCGGTTGTCCCATCGGAGGGCTTACCCACAGTGCTGACATCTCCTGTTTACCTGTGTCTCTCCAACCAGACCGTGAGTCCCTGAGGTCAGGGATGGGACCGGGGACCTGATCAACAGATATGCCCTCAATAACTCCTATGATGGAGAAATGAAAGGTCCTTGCAATAAGTCCTGCTCATAATGATAAGGGTGCTGTGTTATTGAGCACTTATTATGTGCCAGGCACTGTTCCAAGCACTGGGTGTGGATGATCTCGTACAAATCTCAGAACAGCTCTTGGAGGCAGGTACTATTATCATCTTCATCATAATGATGAGGAACCTGAGAGTCAAACAAGTAGTAAGTTCGAGAACACATTGCTAGCAAGCCACCGTCCTTCCATTACTCACCGAGCACAGAACAGCTCTTTGTGGTGAAAACCAGGAATGGGAACCTGGAAACCAAGCCTATGTTCTGCTATAGATTTGCTGTGTGATCTCGGGCAGGTCACGTTTCCTCTGTGGGCCCATGTTTTCCTCAACCGTAAATTGAAGGGTCTGGGCAGCTGTGAAGACCCTTCCAGGTGGGGCTTTTAGGGGCCTATGTGTCTAAAGCACCCACTCTGGTTGGGAGGCTGAAAAGCAAACTCAAGGATGTGAATGTTGATTTTAGCATGGTCCTGAGAACTGTCCTCGAATTGAGCTCCTTGTGGGTTGGGCTGGAGTCCTTGGCATTCCAGATCTCAGTGCCCGGCACACGGGCAGCCTCTTGGTCTATGTGGGCTGAACTGAGTTATAACTGTGGAGCCTGTCTGGATGGACACAGGCCTGTCCTTCCTCCCCCTGACCCTACCCATCATCTTCTCTTCCGGTTTCTGTTTCCTACACTCCCTGATGTGGAAAACAGCCACCACAAGGAACCTGAGGTCAGAGCATTTTGGAATCCCCCATGGTGGACAAAGCCAAAGGAAGTGGACACTCTGGTCTCCCCAAGGAAACATTTTTCCAGTGAGCAATATCATTCCCTGGACAGGCCATGGAGGACAAATTCAAGGGTCTTTCCCCTGAGTATTCTACTGTGAAGATCTTCACAAAACATGTCATACAAATTTTATGTTCTCACCACGGAGGTGGTTGAGGAAAACAGTATTTTTAGATCTCTTCTGCCTTTTTTTTTTTCCTGAGTGCGGAAAAAATACCTTTTATCTTCCTGGTAGCAAGTTCCCCATCTCCCTTGACCCCACTGTAAACCCAAAAACAAGGGAAACAACTCTGCAATGTTTCTGAGAGAAAAAACAATCTGAAAAGTCATCTTTTTTTTTTCCTGGAACATTTTGAGTTGTTTTCTTGTTTTTTTAAAGTTCAAACCCACTAATTTTGCCTTTTTTTTTTTTTTTTAAATATAAGAGGTCTTTCATCCGTGACCCTCTGAATGTCTGGAGGCAGGGAGCCTGGGCCTCACGAGTACAGGCTTTTATTTCCTCAGAACAAATGTTGAGAAAACTCAAAAAGGCAGGCGTTCTCGGGGCAGAGAGAATGAAAGGGAGAAGGGGCTAAACTCACGGGAGGGAGGGGAAGGGGACTCAAGGAGCCCTTCCTCCATGATCGCTGTCACCTCTCTGGATGGGAGCTCGAGGAGGAAGGGTCCCTGCCTCCATGGTTGCTGCTATATCCCCATCACCCGGCTTGCAGCCTGGCGCCCCGAGCAGGGGCTCGTTAGCCAAGGACGGATGACTGCGTGTGTGCAGCAGCTGTGAGCTCGTGCCTGGTGGTCCCTGGGAGGAGATGCAGGCGCGGAAGGGCTGGAGCGGTCTCAAGAGATGCAACGCCCCAGGCAGGAAGGCCCTTGATCCCCCTTGGTCCAAAGCTCCCAGGGCATGCTCAGGAAGGCGGGAAACTTGTGCCTCCAGGAGGCAGCCTGGTTCTGGCTCAGAAGCAAGTGTGCTCCTGACCCCTCCGATACCGCCTCTGAGAAGGGGTTCTTGGGTTGGGGGCGGCGGTTTCAGCTGTGGTGGCAGCCAGTTTTCCAGAGCAGGATGGACCCTGCAAATACAGATGTCGCTCATCCTGGGAGTTTTCTGGCCTCTATGGGGAGGGTAGAGGGACGGTGTCCATCCAAGGGTGGCCCCTTCCCGGGCAGGGTGCCGAAGCCCTCCCGGTGTGGCTGGCGGCAAGCAGCAGGGCTCCCCCCTCCCCTGTGGAGTCACCTGGCCCTGCCGCGCCGCAGGGCCCGGGGAGCAGCGAGGCACGCGGGCCTGGAGGACGAGCTGGCTCCTGGTCACCCAGCCATGTGCTTGCCATTAGCCGCCCGCAAGCCGGGGAAGGGGCGACCGCAGGGCTCTCCGTCACGTGTCTTGGCCTCGTGTCAGCACCGCCCATCCGCTGTGGCTGGAGAAGGCCACGGAAGAGGAGCCCTGCGAGGGGCTGTGGGGGGTGTGAACTCGGAAACGTGTATTTGGGGAGAGAAGGGAGAACTCTGAGGCCAGAGGGGCATTTTCAGGGGAAAGCTGTGTGTGTGTGGGGGGGGCAGGGCAGGGGAGAGGGGTTGGGGTGCAGAGGACGACTGTGGGACCAGGAGGGATGGTGGCGGGGGGCAGTGCTGTAGGAGAGAGGGAGAAGCACAGCGGGGAGCTGTGGGGGAGAGGGGGACTGGAGGACCAGGAGAGGACAGAGTCCGGGAGGAGACAGGAGGACTGTGGGATCGGGGGCGGGGCACTGACAGGAAGTCAGGGGGAAGAAGAGTGTGGGATTAGAGGTATGTCCTGGAGGAGACAGGAGGACTGTGGGATCGGGGGCGGGGCACTGACAGGAAGTCAGGGGGAAGAAGAGTGTGGGATTAGAGGTATGTCCTGGAGGAGACAGGAGGACTGTGGGATCGGGGGCGGGGCACTGACAGGAAGTCACGGGGAAGAAGAGTGTGGGATTAGAGGTATGTCCTGGAGGACGGCAGGGGGCTGTGGGCCCGGGAGAGGCATGGGCTGCAGGAGGGTTGTGGAGAGACTCTCTCTTACAATTCTATTTCCCTCCATCTTTCCTTCCATTCACACCCCTGCACTGCTGTGTTCCCTGGGTTCAGTGTCCTCCATGACTTGTTTTTCATCCCCTTTCCCCACCAGCCTGCACACCACATGTCCGTCTGGGTCACAGCTCTGTCCCCAGAGCCACACCCATGCCTAGCCCTGGGGAGCCCCTAAAGGACAAGTGTGTTGAACGGACAGAGGATGGAATCTCTGCGTGGTGACTAGGGACACGTGCCCTGTTTGCACACATGGACACAGAAAATTTCAGAGGCCCAACGGCACACGGTCTTACTGACTCGTGGCCTGATGTGCTCCCCCTGCCCTTAGGCCCAGGAGTCATCAAACTTCATGCCCGGAGCTCAGAGGCTCGAGATGCTGCCAAGGGAGGGGATGGGGAGCTGTGTGAGGCCTGTGGGTGAGAAGCTCTTGGAGCCACATGTGCCCAGGCCCCGGGCTGGGACAGAGCCGAGCACGCTGGAGCCCACACGTGGGCCCTGTCCGTCCCACACGGGGGCGTCCCGCCCTCACCTCAATGATGTAATCTCTGCCGTCCTTGCCGTGGACGGCCTTGACAGCGCAGACGTCCAGGCCACCAAACATTTCTGAGCAGCTATCCACCCACAGCCTGTACCTGCACGGACGATAGACAGACGGTGAGCACTGGGGGAGGGAGCAGGTAGGGGGAGCAGAGGGGGAGAGAGAGAGAGGTGGAGATAGATTGAGAGACACGGACAAACAGGCCGCAGGACAGACAGTGCCGTGCGCATGCATTCAGAGACGGAGAGAGGTGGTCAGAAGTAACGAGACAGAGATGCAGCGAGAAAGACAGACAGACAGAGACAACAGAGAAGCAGTGGGAGAGACAGACGGGCATACGAAGGCAGAGACACAAATGGACAGAGTGAGAGACAGAGAAAGGAGAGGGACTAGAAAGGGAGCCAGGAAGCGAGAGAGAGAGAGAGAGAGAGAGAGAGAGAGAGAGAGAGAGAGAGGAAGGATGAGGGGGAGAAGGAAGGAGGGGTGGGAGAAATCTGAGACCCCGCCCCCGGCCCCCCAGGACCCGGCTGGCTCTGCAGCAGTGGGGAGCTTGTCCCCATCCGGAGCCATCCTGGACACCCGGCCACTCCTGTGGTCCTCTTCCCTTGGGAAAGCTGCTTGAAGGGCTCAGAAATCCCTCCCAGGCCGCCCTTGGAGCCCCGGCGACCATGCTGACCATGCTAGACGAGAGCCTGAGGGAGACAAAGGGTGCATTCTGCCCTGAGCCTGGGGCAGGCAGGCGGGGGAGGCTGGCAGGCTGCTCTCCCAACCCCGGGCCTGGCCCTCTGGACCCAGTGCTTATGTTCTCTTTCCAGCCACTTGAGGGCTGCAAGGTCAGTTTGCTTTGCAGGGGAAAGATTTCAGCGCTGGACTCTGACCCTTGCAACAAGGGGATGGTTGTATCTGGAGAAGTCTTCCCTTGGCTTCCCTTGTGGTGGCTGGATTTGGGAGTCACAGGGGACTTTGTGTCAATATTCTTGTTTCTCTCCTCACTCTCCAAGGTCACTCGGGGCACTCCTGCTCTGAGATCTATTTGTGTCTCTGAGCCATAAGGCCTGAAATGAGGAGAGATCATGGCCGGAGTGCTTTTAGAACCAGCTCTCTCATCTTAATGGCCAAGGCCCACTGAGGCCCAGAGAGGGAGAGTGGCTTGGCCAGGTCACACAGCAGGGCAGTAATAGAGCCAGGATTACACAGATCTCCTGGTCCCTTGCTCAGTTTTCTCATTCAGCTGCAGCAGGGAGCACACGAGATCACAGAAGGAAAAGGAAGGATGACAACTCGCACCTTTTCAGCCTCTGATAGGTACCGGGCCTTCTGTGGGGGTTGACCCTTCCTTCTCCAACCCCCACCACAACTCTGTCAAGAAGGTTGAACCCATCTTTCTGATGAGGAGACTGAGGCTCAGAGACCTTAATCAGCCACAGTGCTGGCTACCAAACCTAGATTCTGTCTGATTCCACAGTCCAAGCAAGCCACCGTCTTGTCAGTTGGGACACATTGCAGCCTCAGCACGGGAGACCAGTGACCTGGAGTCTTGCTATTCATTTCCTCAATAATTTTGGGTAAGCGTCTTCTTGAAGCCTCAGTTTCCTTACCTGAAAAATGGGAAGGCCTCGGTATGATTTTCATTGGGCATCAGAATCACCAGGAGAGTCAAGCAAACATACACAGAGTAAACATTCAGATTTGGGGGCCCTGCCCTATGTCAGAATACTCTCAATATGTTTTTAAAGCTTCTCATGGGATTCTCATGTGCAGCCACAGTTGAGGATGACCTTTGGTCCTCAGAGCTCCAAGAGCCTCCCGGGCTCTCTGACCACCCAGGGTCCCTGTATTTGGCCGTAGTGGCTGACTGGTGAGGCACCTTCAGTTTAGGAAGACCTGTGCCCTGAGACACCCCCCTAAATCAGGTTTCTTCTCAATGGAAGATGGAAGTCTGGACCAAGACCCAGATAAAACTGGTTTCTAGAGGCTGTCTTCCAATGATGAACTTCCAGAATACCTACTGGCTGTATCCCATGGGGCATAGCCCCCCCACCCCTTCCCAGGGTTAAGGAAGGGGGTTCATGGGTGGGGCAGTGTGGGAGAGACTGGAGAACATGGGTCCATGGTCCCCTCCAGCCGGGTGGGACTAGCACCAACCAAGCCACATTGCTGGTTTTGCTGAGGAGGGATCAGGCTACCCAGCAAACAGGTAAGCCAGGTGGAAAGAGGAGCCAGGGCCCGTTTATGGGCCCCCAGAGATTTCCCCTGTGGAGGTGGCATTGGGAAGCTCTGTCCCAGGCTTTGGGAGCACTGCCCATGACTCTACAGAAGTGAAAGTGAATCCCAGGCCTCAGCGGATGCGTGCCTGAGGTAGGCCCTTGTAGGAATGGCCCACGTGACCTGGAACTGTGCAGAGCAGGGGATATGGTGGCCTGCTGGGGCCATTTGTGAGCAGCTCATGAGGCTTCACAGAGGGCTGGGCTCACATTCTGGAAAGGCCATGGAGAAAAGGACCACGATGTCCTGTGGATGCTCACTGGGGGAAGGAAATGACTGCCCGGACCAGATGATTTGGGTGGGCAAGGTCATGAGCACACCCCTCCCTGAAACTAGCTGGCACAGGCGGGCTCCCAGAGCGAGGGCTGCAGCTGCCCCCTGGGGCTAATGGGAAGGAGAGGCAGCCCCTCCTTGTGATGCCTGCTCCTGGGGGAGCTACTGAACCTCCATCTCCCGATCAGCCTCTGGCTGATCACCTCCAGTTAATAGCTGGAGCAGTTCACAAAGGTTAGTTAACTTGCCCCAGGTAACCCAGCCTGAAAGGGACAGGACCACTCGCTTTCGCTCACCTCCTGCTTCTTTGAGCCCCTGAGCCATCAGTTCCAGGAAGGGAGACACCATGTCCGTCTTGTTTGCCACCGTTTCCCCAGGGCCTCACTCAACACCTGGCTCCCAGCTCGTGCTCAACAGATGACCGACAAGGAAATGAAGGAATGCCTCCCAATTCCTACTCATTCTTTACAAGTGGTCTGCGGCACCACCTCCTTCAGGAAGCCTTCCCTGACCTCACCCCTTGCTAGTCTCACTGGCTGCCCCTTCTCTGGGCTCCCACAGCTTACTGCCACCCCAACATACCACACTCCGTCTCCGACGACCACAGAGCCTGGAGTGGACCTCTGTAGATTGATTTCCCCTCCTGTCCTTCTTGATGTTCTGTGGCGTCAGAGCCCACCCTGTCTCCCTCTGTCATTGCTGCCACAGTGCTTGGTCCCACCGCAATCTCCAGGGGTGGACAGGAGACATGGGCCCCGGCAATTGCGCAGGTGCCGCTCCGAGGCCGTAGTGATCGGCTCACGGATGGTCATGTGACCCAAGGCAGGCCAATCTGTGAAGAAGGCTCACTTCCAGTCTTTGGTGGAAATGGTTGGGAAAGAGTTTTGTCCTGCCGGCCTTGACACCGTCAGGAGGGCAACCTGGAGCCGCTATGCGCCACCAGATGAGTGCGCTGGCCGGAATGAAGCCAACGCAGAAGCAAGCTGAACTGAGGTGTGTGGGGATGAGCTCTAAACTCTTACCTAGAGCTGTATCTCTGGAGTTTTCATCGCCACAAGCCAACTGACACCCCTCTTGTCTCTGACCAGTGAGATTTGTGTTCTGATGCCCTCAATGGACACAGTCTCTGAAAGGAAGGGCTGGATCTTTTCATCTTGATTCCTTTGGTGCTTGGCACAACATGCACGGCATGCAGTAGGCACTCAATGAATGTTCACCCAACAGATCTTTCTGGCCCCAAAGCCCACACGATATCCACTCTCATTGCTTGCCTGCACACAGAGGTCATGGGGCCGCAGGAAAGAATGTGTGTGCCCTGCTGGCCCCGGGAGCAGGTGACTGGCCCTTCTTCAGGTGAAGAGAGCTCCCAGCAGCCCTTAAATGAAGAAAGACCTGAGGGACCTTTAGCCAGAGTGCACATACCACATTCATGATTCAGTGGAAATAACCTCTTCCTCCTGACACTGAGCTGAAAAAAGAAGTTGGAGAGAGGAATGGACATTCCAGGAGCCCTGGTGCCCTAATATGGATGCTTTCGTGTACCTGTCAGAGCACAGAAGGGACTGGTGAGGACTCCCTGCTCTCTCTGCAGTAGCTGGGCAGGGCTGGGAAGACCCCCGGACTTGGAGTTAAGACATCAGGGATCTACTCTCAGCTCTGTCACTGATCAGCTCTGTGACCCTGGACAAGTCACTTTCCCTCTCTGAACTTGCTTCTGCCATCTGTAAAGTGGGATTATAATAACATCTACCCTGCAGGGGGTTGTGCAATAAACGGTTGCCGTGTCTGGGAAAGTGCTCTGTGGGTGGTGAGGCCCTGGCCGGAGGGTGAGGCGCCATTCCTTACAGGTCTCTTGTTGTGCCCCTCCCCCACCTCCTGCCGGGGCTGCTGCCGCGCTCTATTACACCTCCTCTGTCTCTCACCTCTCTGTCATGGCCACCTGCTCCAGCATGGCAGAGCCTGTGTTGGCCTTCCAGTTTCCAGAGATGGAGGTTCTCCTGTATCAGAAAAATAACACCGAGGGCATTAGGACCCCTGTTGCTGCTCTGCCCTTCCTTCTTTGCTTTGGCTGCTAGGAGGCTCCAATTCAAATATATGGCTCACATTCTGGCAGGTATTGTTAGGGACACATCTGGCCCCCAGATGTGTCCTATTGGCCTGTTTTTTATTTTCCTTTATGCTGATTGTCTTATTTACTTGTTGGATCTTATGTATTTTTTTCTAGGCTGCCTTTGAAATCCAAAGATTATTATTTTTTTAATTTAAATTCAATTAGCCAATGTATAGTACATCATTAGTTTCAGAGGCAGAGTTCAGTGATTCATCAGTTGCATATAACACCCAGTGCTCATCACATCATGTGCCCTCCTTAATGCTTGTCAACCACTTACCCCATTCCCCTACCCACCTCCCCTCCAGCAACCCTCAGTTTGTTTCCTAGAGTTAAGAGTCTCTCATGGTTTGTCTCCCTCTCTGATTTCTTTCCATTCCATTTTCCCCTCTCTTCCCCTGTGATCCTCTGCACTGTTTCTTATATTCCACATATGAGTGAAACCATTTGATAATTCTTTCTCTGATTGACTTATTTTGCTCAGCATAATACCTTCCAGTTCCATCCATGTCGATGTAAATGTTAGGTATTCATCCTTTCTGATGGCTGAATAATATTCCATTGTGTATATATACCACATCTTCTTTATCCATTCATCTGTCGATGGACATCTTGGCTCCTTCCACAATTTGGCTATTGTGGACATTGCTGCTATAAAGATGGGGGTGCAGATGCCTCTAAAGATTAAATTTAAAACATGTCTACACCATCAGAGGAAATCCCCCAAACCTTGGCCTCTTGTTTTTGAAAAGAAGAACTAAGGTAGTAGAGCTGTTAGTGATTCTGGAATTTCTTGAGGGCTCCAAAATGTAGGAAAAGTGATCCATGGAGAGAACTGATCACTATTTCATGGTGAAGGGCAGGAAGGCCTCCTGGCCTCAATACCCTCTCTGTTTGCCTTTTCTGCTCCAGCAACACCAACCTCCCTTGCGGTCTCCAGTGCCATGGCTTTTTCCTAGGTCGAGGCTTCTAGATACATTCTTCCCTTTGCCTGATCCAGTCTTTGTCTCCATCTTTGCCTCCCTAAGGACTACTCATCCTTCATGTTTCATATGAGATGTGACTTCCCAACAGCCCACCTCCCCCAACAAGAGTAAATGCCCCTAAACCAATATTTAGTCATGCTAATCTCACCTGGAATCACCACTTTAGTGTCCAGTCTTCCCCGAGGGCCGGGGACATGTCTGACTCACCCCTGGGCCCCCCAGTGTCCAGTGGGACCTGGCATGTAGTAGGTACCCAGTAACTAAGTCCTGGGTAAGGGACTGTGTATATTGGGGAAAACTCAAGATGAATTGATCTCCAGTGGCCTATCTGGACTCAGCAAAGACTGAATGAGTGTAAGCAAAGAGTCGGAGGTAAAGCTTTGTGTTTTATGGCTGAGGGAAAGCATGTGGTTGAGATGAAAGGGGAATGTGGGAGGAGGAATTGCTAGACAAATGTATCCTTCTAAAACAGAAAAGAAGATGCATTTGATGACAAGAGATGATGAGAATTGCTGATGGACAACAGGGGCTAGAATTGCCAAGGGGTGCAGTGACATTGATAAGCGCTATGTCTGTTCAGTTCAGCCCGACTTGATTCAATTCAATTCGGCAAACACTCACTGGGCCGCTCTATGTCCTGGGTACTAGGCTTGTCTTGGTGACCCTATCCTAAGGCTGCTTACTACCTGGAAGGGTGCACCAGTTTAAAACCACAGTAGAGGCATGGTAAGGTTAGCAGCGTACCCGAGTAGTGAAGAGCTCGGGGAAAGCAGCAGAGAAACCAGAGTCACTCAACACAAGCCCAGAAGTTAACCACTGAATGTGCCTTGGAGGGTGGGAGGGTTGGTATAGTGGGATCCGCATGGTGGCAAGAGAAGGGAAGAACTGACTTGAGTCAGACAGATGCAAGGCTGAATCTTGGTTCCAGCATCTTCTGGCTGTACAACCATGGACACCATCTTGGAGTCTTTATTTTTTCCATTGGTAAACTGGGAATGATCTCCATCCATATATATTGCGTGGACTAAAGGAAATATTCCCATAAATGTTTTAGTCCAATGGGCACTGCCATTATTTGTCAGTCAGTGGAGACAAGAAAAGAAGGCATCGCAATGCCAGAAGCAGCAGGAACACAAGCCAGATTGCTGTCCTGCCAAGAAAGTAACAATGGTGAGAGTTGCTGTTCGATGGGTGCTTTCTCTGTCTGAGACATGGGTCAGAGAACCTAATGAGAGAGATATTACCATTATTACCATTCCCACTGAGCGGCAGAAGCCATCAATCCATATCTGAGGAACCCCATGCTCTTAACCATGACTCTCCATGGCAGAGCCTGTCACAGGCTGGGGGAAAAGACTCATTTGGCCGAAATGTGATGCAACTGCTTGAATGTAGGATAGAATGTAGACTGTGCCAGAAGAGTCGACCTATATTGCAAATGTATGATGTCGACCTCCTTGCTGAAGAGGGTGGGGGTGGGTGGTAAGGTGTGAACCCACGTAAGCTTGGACGAGAGTGGAGGCTGTCTGACTAACTATAAGGGGAGCTGTACCTGAGCACTGCACTGCAGTGGGTAAAGCTCTTTCCCACAGGGCCCCACGTTCATGGTTCTGCAGTTGGACTGGGACTGAACACATAAGTAAATGAATGGCGGCTGGTAGGAGCCAGGATTTTCCCTGTTGGAGTGTGAAGTTATAGATAAGCAATCTGGGAAGGCAGAAATGAATCACGTGGTACTAGAGGAAAGTCGGAGACGTCAATATGAGCCCTCTTTAGCTCTAGATAGAGCTGGATATATATAGAAATAATTACAGATTTGTGTGCATGCATGGGTTAAGGTACACCCATGTATTTCCTAGCTCCGTCTGCTGAGAAGCCCGAGTAACAATGACATCCCAGTAGCAACAAGCACAGAGGCCTGAGTGCAGGGCAGGAAGTGGGCCAGAAAGGAGGTTGAATGGTCGGGGGCGGGGGGGGGGGGCGCGGAGAGGATGCTCTACACTGAGGTCTGACACGAACCCGCTCCCTCGGACAGGGGCCAAGCCAGGGTCCAGGAAAAGTCATAACTAATGACAAACTGGAGCTGCCAGGGCACAAAGGCTCAGCATAAAGAATGCGGCAATGAGCTAATCTTCAAGAAGAGAAACTAGGACAAGGTTTCGTCAATGTCAAGTGGAAACGTGAACAATGAGGAGAGGAGGGAAATGATATCATGACGGATGGTGGAGACCTAAGGAATGCACTGGAGTGCTGCACTGGAATGTTCCCCAACTCAGAGGGGGCAGGGAAGAGCCGATCTTATCCCCGTGAGGGCATCTGAGAGTAGAGACAGGTCTGGCCTGGCTCATGGGTGGCAGAGAGTAATTGGCAAGACAGGGCAGAAGTCTTCCTTGAGAACTGGCTCTATCCCTTTCCTGGGAATCTTTCCTTAGAGGTCAAGTCTAAGGAAAGTCTGCCTTTCAACTTGAAAGAAGAGGTCTGCCTCTTCGCCAGCTCCCCAGGCAATGGCAGAGTGAAGTAGTTGTAGTGAAGACCGTGGGGCCCTCAAAGCCTAAAAGGACCATCTGGCCCTTTATGGAAAAAGTCTGCTGAGCCCTAGTCTAGGCAATGCAGGTAGAGCAGAAGCAACCCAAGATAATGCACAAATGGATGTGTCTGGCTGTGGTCAATAAAACTTTATTTACAGAAACGGGGCAGCTGGATTTAGCCTGTGGGCAGTGGTTTGCTGACCCTGACCTAGAGCACAAGCTCCACTGTGCAAAAGCATGCAGAGAGATTTCCAACTGTCCCGAGCCCGCCATGGCAGCCCTCGGATGGGGAGCTGTGCACACAGCCAGGGCTCTAGGAACGCTTGGCAACTGGGCACTGTTTAGCTCTCTGGGGTCTTGTCATTTCAAGGGGAACCAACAACAACATTCCAAAGTGAGACACAGAGAGGCCTTGGAGCAGATAAGCCCTCCCACCTTTTTAAGAAGTCCCGTTCTCACGACCACAGCCGCTCGAGTGTGAGTCATCCTCTGCCAGAACCACCCTTGGGCTGAATGTATGTGTTGGATTTTCTGGCATTCATTCTTCTTCCCTTTGTCACAGCACCTCTATTCCCCCTGGGGGCTGACCCCACCCATATTGCATATCATCTTGGTGGGACTCTCCATACTGGTCTTCTGCCCTTCTCCAACCAGTAAGCCTGTGATCCAAGTTGGGTTAATTCGCACTGTTTCCATGGAATCACAACCTTGAGTTAAGCACTGAAAATGACTCGGGCAGATTCATTTTCCAATGGGGGTGCCACGAAGATTGTCTGTTGCTCTGACCACCCAGATTCCTGCAGCTGCCTTGGATTCTAATAGTTCTGAAACTGACAGTTGAGTGGTTTTGTTTTTAGGGTTTCTGATCATTCATGCCTTTCTAATAAATTCCCTTTTGAAAACTCCATCAAAGCAGTTAGGTGTGGTTTCTGTTGCTTGCAGCTGGAGAAATCTGATGTCATCTCCTAATTGGTCTTACTAGTTCCAGAGAAACCCCTCTGCCGCCCATGGCCCCAGAGCTAGCTTTTTATAAATGCAGGTCAGATCATGCCACTTTTCTGCTCAGGAGAGAACAGAACAGAGCCCCAAACCCTCAGCAAGGCATTCAAGGCCCTCCTTGATTTGTCCCCAAGTTTCTCTTTCAGCCTAGTCTCCTATGGTATATATCCATATATACTTGAAGTCCCCCCAAATATGCCAAGTATCTTTCTTCTTCTGGGA
Source organism: Zalophus californianus (assembly GCF_009762305.2). NCBI lineage: Eukaryota > Metazoa > Chordata > Mammalia > Carnivora > Otariidae > Zalophus > Zalophus californianus. Next base: position 14,709,621 of record NC_045603.1, on the reverse strand, counting down.
GAAGCAGCTCTCTTTGGGTAGACAGATTTCTACCCTGGGATAAGCTGTGAGAAAGCATCAGCACTTAGCCATACTGACCAGAGAAGAAGGGCAGTAAGTGGACATAAAGGGAGAATAATGATGTGCTGAAGGGTCTCTACCCTGTGGTGGAGGAGACAGGGCTGGACATACATCTCTAATGGATGTTCCTCCTACACTCTCCTCCCACCCTCCCGCCCAGCAACCCAGGCCCTGCCCAGGGACTCACATGTAAGCCTTGTAGTTGGATCCGATTTTCTGGATGCGGATGTCGTACTTGGAGTCAATGAAGGCCTCAGTGGTGGCATAGGTTTTGGCCATAGCCACCATGCTGGTGATGTCCTGGTAGTCATGCTGGTTTTCTACTTTGATCTGTGTGGGAGGGTCAGGGGGTGAGTACCAGCCAGCCAGCGTTCATGGAGCACCTACCCAATGCCTGGACCCAGCGTTCTATATATAGAGAGACCTTGAGGAAGTCACCTGCCTAGCAGGGGAGACAGACATAGGAAACAAGTCATTCCACTATGTACCTGTAGATGAGGAAGGGCTTGTCAAGAGAATCTTTACAGAACAGGTGAACTCTGAACAGGGTTTGGAAGAATAAGTACACTTACTAGAAATAAGTACAATTTTCAGCAGGGGCATTTCTCTGGAGGATGGAAGGGATGGGCAAAGCAGAGGCTGGAGGAGCCACATGGGGACGTGGATGGGGAATACCCAAGTGGTTCAGACTGGCTGATGGGGCTGGAGGTTGAGGGATGGCTAAAGTGGGTTGTCAAGGAACAGACCTTGAGGGACCTCAATCACTTTGGTAAGGGGCTAGAATTTTAGCCTGAAGGCTCTGGAAAATCACTGGAAGAAGTGGAGGAGTTTAAACAAGAAAGTAGCCTAATTTGTGTTTTAGAAGAATCCCTCGTGCACTGGGTGTTATCTGTAACTAATGAATCATTGAACACTACATCGAAAACTAATGATACACTATATGTTGGCTAATTGAATTAAAAAAATCCCAAATCCCTCAAGTAGTTGCATGGTGGGTTGCATGGTGGGTTGAATGTGACATGGGGTAGAGACCAGTTGGAAAAAAGGGAGTATATGTGTGTGTGGTATGTATGTGTTGGGTGTGTGCATGTGGGTTGTATGTATGTGCAGTTTGTGGGGGGACATGTGTGTGGTGGTGGGGACTACATGTGTGTGGCATATGTTATATGTGTGGTGTGTTATATGTGGTGCTTGTGTGTGTAAGCAGTGTGTGTGTGCATGCGTACACGTGCATATACACTGGACAAGGCTGGTTGTGCTCAACCCAAGGCTGGGGGAGAAACTCACATTGTTTCCTGGGCTGAGGCCAGGAACGTGAAGTGGTAACTTGGGGTCAAGGACAGGTCCCAGGAGAACTTCCAAGGCCAAATGCAGGGGACGAGGCCAAGGCTCTGTGACCATGAGCTCAAGACAGAACACAAGCTGACTGCCATCAGCTGTGGCCAGCTGGGAGTGCTGCCCCCTCCCCTGTCACCCTCACCTGGACGGCAGAGGCGTCTGATGTTGGGCCAGAGGCCCAGACCCCCTGGAGGGGTTTGCAGGTGCCTACAGCTTGTGCGGGAGGCTCTCCGGTGCTTACAATCTCTCCTAGCCCTCTCCTGTCTCCCTCGGAGCCTCACCAGTGCCCTGACCACCCCAACCCTGTGGGATGATGCACACCCACAACCTCACAGCTTACAAAGAAGCTTCACAGCTCTCTCAGGGGACACAAAACAAGATTGTGGGGCAGGCAGTGTGGGCATTATTATGGTCATTTAACAGATGCAGAAACATATTTCTTGCCCTGTCCAAGGCCATATGGCAGCTAAGCGCGGAACTGGGAAGGAAGCTCAGGACTCTAAGAGCACAGCTGTTCTCCAAACCATCTGCAGGGTATTTACAAGTGCACACCTGCTGTTCCACCCTAACAGATGGGAAGCAATGATGGGGAGTGAGGCTTGGCACACCTTCTCTCTTCTTGGCTCTCTCAGAGTCCCTGCCTCTCAGAGATGACGCTGAGTACCACTTTGTGGAGAAAATAAGAGTGACCAAGCAAGAGTTCCCTATTTGTCATCCCTTTCCAAGCTCACCAGCTTTCCTGCTTTGTCTTCCAGGTGGCCGTGCGCCCCCTCCCACTCATGGCTGAACTTGCCCTTTGTTCTAGGTCTTCCAAGACTGACTGCTCACTGCCCCCTTCTGCTTCAGGAATAGGACCGTTAAGTTTTATCTGGCATCTAGTCTCTCAGCTAAAGATTGCTTTGTTCCAGTCTCCCTCCTAGGTAGATGCGGCCAAGTCTCAGAATCTGGTCAATGAACATGGGAGTGGATGTGCTGTGGGCAACCTCTGGGTGGTGCCTTTACCACAAAGGGAATCTTCCCAGTCTCTTTCCCCTTTTCCACCTGACTGGGTTCTCGGACCACAGGATGGAAGCCATATGTTGAGGATGGCTGAATAATAAGGTGGATGGAACCTGGATTCCCAACACCATGGAATCCCCAGTCCACCCTTGACTGTGCATGTTTGGACACTTACATGAGAAAGAAATGGACTTTAATCTTGTTTAAGTCACTGTTATTTTGGTCTTCGTTAAAACAGTCAAACTATACTTCTGCCTTGTATTTTTCGTCTTTTGCTCTCTGTTGATTCTTTATCCTTTGGGGCAACGTGATCATGGGCCCTCCATTCTCCTCAAATTGTTCCTGCTTTTCAATATCCCAGGTACTCCCTGCTCTTTGTCTCTACCTCCTCATTTCCCACTCACCCCTAAACCCACTGTCTTCGAATGTCGCTTCCCACCACTCCACTGAAACTGATTTGGCAAAGATCACCTGTTACCTCCTCACTGGCAAATACAATTAGCGTTCTTTAAGATTGGCATCCTGTTTGGCATTCCATGACATCTGAAATTGCTGAGCTGTTTGAAACTTGGTTTCTACACCACTACTCTCTTCTGGTTCTCTTTTTTTCCTGCCAACTTCCTCACTTTATTGCCTCCCCCTTCCTCCAACTTCCCCTCTAATGATCAGAGTGCTTCATCTTCAGCCCATGTTTGGGGTCCAGTGGAGAGACTTAGAGTTACCAAAATGAAAGAATGGGTGGTGGTGTGGGGGAAGCTTGCAGGGACAGCTTGTCTAATTCAGTTTTGTCCCTGGGTGGCTCTGGAAAGGACCAGAACTTCTTCTGCACCTCAGTTTCCTAGATAGCACAGCATACATAGCAGGATGTCTTGGACACTTCCAGCTTTCCACAACGTCCATTCTCTTCTATAGTCATGAAGCACCCCGATCTGGGGGCAAGTGACCTCCCAGAGAATAAATATCACGCTTCCCCATCTCCCGGGCCCCTGTGTGTGCCCATGTGACCATGTTTTCTGTTTCTGTGAGCAGAAGTGGAGTCCAAACTTCTAGGCCTACTATTAAAGGGAAGGGGAGGCTTTTGCTCTTCTTGCTAGCTGGGGTGTGGACCATCTTTGACCTTGTGGCCGAAGAACAACACCCCAGGAATTCATGATCAACAAGATGGAAGGGGTCTGGGTCCTTAAAACCAAGGAAGTTCCGTGCGAGCCCTGGGCTGCTTTTGCCCAGACCACTGTGTGTGAGAGAAGGTCCTGGCTTATTTAAGCCCCCTTAGGTCTTTTGTTACACAGCTGAACTTTGTCCTAGTTATTATAGGAGCCCTAAGTAAATATCTGTTGAATGCATCATGCATGCGTTCATCTCTTCACAGAATAGACAAAAGAGAGCAAAGAGAGAGAGTGTAGACATAGAGGTTTAATGAATTAATTAGTATTAATTAGTGGTCAGCCCAACCTCTCCTTGTGCACCTTTTCTGGGTAGTAGTTTGGGGTGGGAGTGCTCATCCTGCCCTCGCCAGGAGTGAGGATATAATCCTGGTTTCTTGTATACGGACTCTTCTAAAACCCCAGGACAAGCCCTGGCCTATGTTCCTGGCAATTTTAAGTTCTTTTCCTTACAGGGAGCCTTCAAATTGTGCACGTCTGGGCCCTGTAAAACCCAGCTCCACCGATGTCTTCCTCCCATTAGATGGTCAGCTTCTTGAGAACAGATAACGTGTCTCCCTCACAAGTCCTAACACAGGTGCCTGGCGCAGATGCGCCCAACACGTTTGTTGGATTGAATTTAAGAAGACTGGATAAAGATCCACTCGTAACTTGGGAGGGGGCAGGGGAATGGGAGGAAGACTACAGCAGGAGTTTGGGAAAAGGCAAAGAAAATGTGTCTCCGGAAAACTTGTGTTTTCCAAGGTGAATTTTTCTGCAACTGCTCAGACTGGATTCTGCACTCTGGGAGGTTTATCTTTCTATTGTGAGAACCCGATCAAATCTGGAACTTCGGAGAAGCAGGCAGGGGGCCTGGGGCCGGGTGTGGTGGGTGTTGGAGGGGACTCTGGCATGGTCCTCAGGCAAAAAGGATAGGAGGGGTCAGAGAGCACTGGGGCCAGGCAGCCACAGGGATGAAGTGGCTGCTGGCCTGGGGAGGGAGTCTTGGCTCTCTGCTTTATTTACTAGCTGGAAACCCCTCCAAATGTTCACAGAGACAAGCTGAAAACAGGAAGCCCTGAATGAGCTGTGATTCAAGATTACCCATTTGCTGCTCTGGGGACCTGCAATGGGGTCACCATGGACTCCCTGACTCCGAAGCCTCACTCCCACGTCCCTGCCTCCCTCTCCTCTCCTCTCCCTTCCCTGTCTCTTCTCTTCTTCTCTCCCTTTCTCTGCCTTCCTTGTCTTCTCTCCCTCTCCCCTACACTGCTCTGCCTGCTCTTGTGTATTTGTGCGCACGCGTGTGCTTCGTCCTGAGGGTGAGCAAGGTGGGAGCATGGAGACAGAGGGTGGAAAGGGAGAGAAGTGGGAGAGAGGGGTCAGGGCGCAGTTCTGAATCTCCCTGATGGGATTCACCTCAGAGGCCTCCTATTCCAGCCTGAGATCGGAGAGTCATCTTCTCCACCTTTGGTAGACTGTCTTCATTTGTTTGAACACCTCCCAGAACAGGGAGCTCACTACTGGACAGGGAAGTTAATTTCCCTTTGGGGAACTTGTTCTGCTGTATATTACACCCAGAGTGAATGAACGGTCCCAGTTATCGATCACGAAAGGGAATTCTCAGCCCTCAGCCTTGTGTCTGTTCTTCACACACTTGAGGAGAACCAGCCAGGTATGCCTAAGTCACTCTCTTCCTTAACCCACCCTAACATGAGCAGTTTCCGGACCCTTTACCACCTTGAAATGCTCTCATTTGACAATCTCCTCAACTATCTGGTGCCCAGAATCACACCTGGCTCCAGATGTGGTTTCACCAGCCGAGATTGGAGAAAACTGTCACCTCCCTCCACGTGGAATACATCTGGCAGACTCCTGCCTCAGAGCCTTTGCACTTGCTGTTCCTTGCTTGCGTGGCCCACGCCCTCACTTCATTCAGGTCTCTGTTCAGAGCGGTCTTCCCTGACCCCCAGATGTGCCTCGACTCCTACCTGGCACTCCTCATCCACCATACCCCGCTTAATTTTTCTCCTTGGCACTCCCACCCCCCCACTTCACACCATTATTTATTTGTTTGTCATCTCTCTTCCTTACCATTCTATTAGAATGGAGGCTTTGCAAGATCACTGCAGGATTTCAAGCACTGAAAACAGCATTCAAGGGGCAACAAGCACCCAACAGATTTGGTTAATGATTGAATAAATATATCTAAGTGTTGCCAGGTATGTACTGAGTGCCCATTATTATCCAGATAATTACTGTTTTTCCAGATACTGTGCTGGAGGCTGAAGATGCAATAGGGAAAAAGATATTTATGATTTTAATCCAAATGGAGCTTTGAGCCTATTCATTACTTGCCCCTATTAATGCGGTTTAATACAATGGTAGTTTTTCTAAGATCCATATGGAGCTTGCTCTAAGCTAATGTCTCCAGGTCATTTTGAAACACAAGATCCTGATAATTCAGGTCTTTCCATGCATGGACCTGAGTGGCTTTCAATCCCAGAGCAGGACTTTACATTTCCCCCTGTAAATGCAAAAGCTCTCATGTGTTCATCTGTCCCTTCAGCCTCCGATACTGACTCTGTCATCTAACCTGTTAACTACCCCTCTCAGCTGTATGTCAATCATGATTTCGACACCCCTGTCCTGTACCTAATTCCAGCTGTTTGACCTGATTTAAGTCACTTCTCTTAAGTTTTAGTTTCCTTATCTGTTACATGAGATAACAACTGCCTTGTAGGATTTATTATGATTTTTAAAAAAGATTTTATTTATTTATTTATTTATTTATTTATTTATTTATTTATTTATTTTAGAGAGAGGGAGAGAGCTTTGCACAAGTGAGCAGGGGAGAGGGGCAGAGGGAGAGGGAGACAGAGAATCTCAGGCAGACTCCCTGCTAAGCATGGAGCCCGACCCGTGGGGCTCGAGCTCACCACCCTGAGATCATGACCTGAGCCGAAATCAAGAGTTGGATGCTTAACCAACTGAGCCACCCAGATGCCCCAGAGGATGATGATTTTTAAATGAAATTATAATGAATGTCAAAGTACCTACTTAGCACAGTGTCCGGCACCTAGTAGGTACTCCGTAAGAGTTGGTTCTCCTTAATTAAATAATTGTTGTAATTCTTTGTTGACACTGAGCCATCAATAAACACTTTTTATACAGGTATTTGCATAATTATTCATCCAGCTGCAGTATCTACCTCCTGGATAATCATCCCCAAGTTAATGAGGAGAAGTTCTTTTTTAGGTTGATTACAGCTAATTAATGCAGAAGGAGTAGAAGAGCTAGGACATCATCCTTCTGCAACGATCCCCCTAAAGCAATAACAGATCCAGGCAACAGTGATCGGTACAAGACCCTTGGGAAAGGCTGATGGGGAACTTCCCAACGTGTGGATCAGGCAGATGACACCTGAACTCACAGATCGCTCTTAAATCCCCAAAAGACAGTCAGAGATGACTTACGTCTACAGATGTGCAAGGGAAACACCCACTACCAACTGGAAAGTATTCTTGCCAAAACCCAGAACCTGAGTCACCTCAAGTCTCTAGAGTCAGCCACCAGGTTATAGAACGTATAGGCAATAAGAGAACACCGTGGATCTGTACTCAGTCAAATTCAAACTGTAGAAAATTCTACAGGAAAATGACACTTTTTCCCCTTCTAACAAATAAGTGTCAAACCAACCAACCACAGGAAAAGGAACTGTTAAATATCAAAAGAGACTCGTGTCATACCAACCATGTCAGGTATGAAGGGCTTGTTTGGATACAATGAGAATAAACCAATTAACAGGAGACTATTGAACACTGACTATATATTAGATGATATGAAAGAATTATTACTAATTTTTTTGTATCCTATGTTAAAGGAAAGAAAAGGAGTCCTTATGTATTACAAATACATACTAAAATATTTATAGGTGAAATTATGTGATATCTGAGATTTGCTTTAAAATAATCTGGGGATCCAGAGACAGAAAGTAGATAAGGGGTTGCCAGGAGCTGAGGTGAAAGGAGAATGCAGAATGACTTCTGCTGGGTATGGGGTGATAAACATGTCTTGGATTATATACTGGTGATGGCTCCACCTTGTGAATATACTTGAAAAACCACTGAATTGTGCACTTTAGAAGGGTAAATTTTATAGAATGAGAATATTTCATCCTAAAAAATGAAAAATTATCCAATGGTGTTTGAGAGGAAGTGTGGAGGAGTATGTAGAACAAAACCGACCATCAGTGAATAATGGTTGAAGTTGGGTGATTGTTACATGGGGATACACTTTACCATTTTCTCTTCTGTTGTGTATATTTTAAAATTTCCATAATAAAAGGTTTAAAAAAAGCAGGACTAAAAGAGAAAGACAAATAAAAGTGAGAATGTAAAACTGTGCTTCAAATGAGTTTAAACGCCCACACGGTAATATCTGGCTGGGGGTGACCCCATTTGGGCGTATTCATTCTTTTTTTTTGTTTTTTGAGAGAGAATGTACACGGGCATGATAGGGAGAGGGCCAAAGGGAGAGGAAGAGAGAGAGAATCTCAAGTAGACTCCCCACTGAGTGTGGAGCCTGATTCGGGGCTCAATCTCACAAAGCTGAGATCATGACCTGAGCTGAAATCAAGAGTCAGACACTTAACCAACTGAGCCACTCAGGTGCCCCACAACCATTCTTGGAATTAAAATCTATGTGACATCTCCTGGGCTCTTCTTATAGAGGACACTGATGTGTAACAAATGCCAACAATGCTTCCTGATGTTTCATGTTTCTTGTAATACCCCTTAGTGTAGGCTCATATACTTGTGTCATCTCCTTTTTTTTGTTTTTAAAGATTTTATTTATTTATTTGACAGAGAGAGAGAGAGAGCACAAGCAGGGGGAGCGGCAGATGGAGGCAGAGGGAGAAGCAGACTCCTTACTGAGCAGGGAGGCCAATACGGGGCTCGATCCCAGGACCCCAGGATCATGACCTGAGCCGAAGGCAGACACTTAACCAACTGAGCCACCCAGCACCCCTTGTGTCATCTCATTAAGTTGTGAAGAAAGCAGTTTTGCAGATGGCCAATAAATGCAATCCAGTGATCACTTTGATCCATTTGTTATAGTTTATTTTTTATTTGAAAAACCAGTACATACACACACAGCAAAATAAATAAATAAATAAACAAACAAACAAATAAATAAATAAATAAAATAAAATCTGGGAAAAAATAAGTATGTCTTTTACTCTAAACCCCAAGCCCCCTGGTAAAAGTATTCTTTGTACTCTTCTGGAAATATTCTATGAATATCATATTGTAAGAGGATGTAAAATGAGTCTCTTCTTGTCTGTGATGGTTAATTTTATGTGTCAAATTGGCTGGGTCCTGGTGCTCAGATATTTGGTCAAATGTTATTCTGGATGTTTCTGTGAGGGGGTTTTGGTTGAGATTTACATTTAAATCTGGACTTTTGAGTAAAGCAGATTGCCCTCCATAATCTGAGTGGGCTTCACCCAATCAGTTGAAGGCCTGAATAGATCAAAATTCAGCATCTTCAGCCTACCGGCCCACCTTGCAGATTTGGGACTTACCTGACCCCCGATACTCATGTGAGCCAATTCCCTATAATAAGCCTCTTTATCTCCCTCTATACACTTCCTATTGCTTCTATTTCTTTAAACAACCCGGACAAATGCACTGCTTTGGTGACAGCTGAAGCAAGAAGACAAAGGTGCCACCTTCCAAAGTAAGCTGTGACAGAAACCACTGTGGCCAAGAACAGGCAGACTCACCCACACTGCTATAACAAGGTTGGCTGGCTGGAGATTCGAGATTCTGAGGTGATGATTTCTTTGGACAAGTTGGGCCAGCGGCTACTCCTCTTGCTACATCTGGTAAGAGTATCAGCGGGATGAGACTGATGGGTGTCTGAGCAGCAAGGCAGAGCTTAGCTGATGTGCTCCCAGGCCACCTGCAGCTCAGCACCCCACACTTTGATCTCTCCAGGCTAAGAATGTGAGCGCTTCCTATAAACCACAGGTGGGCTGTGTGGGAGAGACATCAGCCTCGAGCCATTTAAAATCCCTCATGGAGGGAGCAGTGGCTGAAGGGCCACCCCCTTGGTCCAAGCCACCATCATCTCTCTTTGGACCACTGCAATCATCTTCTTTTAAAATTCCTCTTGCCCAAGCCAAACCTCAGACTGATTTCCTTAGCATCTCTGGGGGTGTGGGCCAAGGCATCAGTATCTTTAGAAGCTCCCCCAGGCAGCTGTGTGCAGCCCAGGTCGAAAAGCATGACCCTGTGTGATCTGGGTCCTGCTTACCTCTCTTTCTCACTCAGCCAAACATGTCCCTGCCTCACTGCCTCTGGACTTGCTATTCCCTCTGCTTGGAACAATTTTCCTGAATACTTTCCCATGGCCCACTTCTTCAGGTCTCAGCCCTGATGACCCCTTAGTGGAGGCTTTTCCAACACCCGATATAAAGTAGCTATCCTTCCGTGCCCACTCTGGGAAGTCTCTACTGAATTACCTTGGTTTATTATTATTACTTCTTTTCCTACCATCTTTGACTATCGGAAATTACTTATCTGCTAATGTACTTGCTGTCTCTGTCCTCCACAAAAACGTAAGCCAACAAGACCAGGGCCTCTGCGTCTTGCTAGAGAGACAATAAAATGGTGTTTAAGAATGTAAGCTCAAATCCCAGCTCTGTCACCTATGAGCTGTGTGACCTTGGGGGAAGTTACTTAGCCTCTCTGTGTCTCACTTTCCCTATCAGAAAAATGTTGGGTAACTTGGTGTTGTAAAGTAGCCACTCCATATCAAATGTGGATAACTTGTGGGGTTATTGTCAAATGTCATTGGATTGTTGTCGAGCATTAGATGAGATACTACATGTAAGTGGTCTGAAAGAAGGCTTGGCTCATCACAAGCATTCGGTAAATGTTAACTGTTCCGATTATTGTCATCCCCTCCTATGCCCTGAACACCCAGTATAGTGCTTGGCACACAGGAGGAACTCAGTAAATATTCGCTGAAAGAGTGAACGAAGGGCCCAGTCGTGGTAAGAGCTGAGTGCAGAGAGTCTAGGCAGTAGGGAAAAGCAGGTGCAATGGCCCTGAGGCTCATGGTACTTACAGAAAAGAGACTCACAAACAACAGATAATTGAGCCTTAACACCTTCTCGTGGAAGCTGAGGGCTAATAGTATTTCATGCTTGAACGGGGGCAACCCTATCTCCCTATACAGGTGAACACAGAGAATGGGGCCAAGATCCTTCCCAGAAAATGGCCTGGAATAAACCGGATACAGAAACCACGAGCGACTGAGGTCCACTGCCCTATTTCAATAAAGCCTAGGAAACATTTCAGGCGAATGTGACCAGCGGCTCACCCCGGCCGCATGCATCTCCGTCAAGTTCCCATAGAAGGCCCAGTGTGGAGCATGCTCTTTCCTGGCACGATGGCCCAGACAAACTTGTTTTTTCCAAACAAAGATAGCAAGCTGCATGAGGCAATTTACTGAACCAGGTTATTTACGAATAAGCTAAAAGCTGGGAGGACAGCTACCAACAATGGTAACTGTAGCTTCAGAGCACTCGCTCTGTGGTCTTTCTGGCAGGAATCAGCTCGCAGAGCCAGCTGGAGATTCAGCCACTCCTAGCTTGAGATATGGCCCACAAATGGATGCTTGTTTTTCTGTTTTTATAACAGGAAGGCGTGCATCCAGCTCATTCCAGAGCCGTATTCGCTCATTAAGAAACAAGTTAGATGGGGTGAAGAGGGATGGGCTGCATCTCTGTTTTCCCTCCCAGTAAATTTTTTTACCAGTCTTGCAGCTCCTAGACTCTCGAGGCAGGACTAAGTATAGGTGTTTTGTGTATGTCCTTAATGTCAAGCCATGCTTACAGTGGAGTTCAGAATTAATTTCTGAGGTCAGCATCAAAAGCCTGAAAGAGGTAAGTGGGAGTTGCTCTAACCAAATGAAGAAGTTTCCAGACTTTCTTGGGTTCATGGCTTCCATCTTAGGAATTATTTCATGGCTTTCTAGGCCAAGAGAAACACCAAGCAGTTTCATTTATTAAGCACTTAGAGCAAAATAGCTTACGAAGTACTTATGTCCTAACAACTTGGTAATTGAAAAAAATACGCATCATGTTTTTACTTCCTTTAAAATAGCTACAATTACTTATTAGTGCGATATGTGTGCGTTCGTTGGGCACTGCACATATTCCCGAACCTTGGAACCAGATCGGACACCATCACCCTCGTTTCCTGTTCCACTGATTTTCACAGGGGTACTTGCTTAATTTTTAGTGCAACCACCACCCAAAACCCAGCTTTGCAAAGATGTGACGTCACTGAAAGGAACATGTTGTAATGTGATGTTGAAACTGCGAACTACCTCGTTTAGCAATTTGCATGGTGTCTGACAGATGTCTAGAATTTGCCGTTCCCTTGAAAATTCAAAATACACCATGCTGCCCCCAGGGCATCCAAATGCAGGGTTTGGGAACCGTGGGCCTAATGTTATTACTTTTGGCATCCTCCCGGGCAGTAAAGAACACACATCTCTGGTGCAATAGCCCTGGCGAAAAGCCTGCCTACTCCTCATGGAAAACGGAGGTCTGAGAAAGCCATGGGCTGGAAATCTCCAAAGAACCAGTCTATACTTCAAACCAGGCCACACTTTAGGAAAATTAAAAGGATATTATACTTTTTAAGATGGTGTAGTGGTTTGAAAGGACCATGTTCTTAGTGCAAGGGTGGTTTAGAGTCAGCTTGGTATTTAGAAGAGTCCTTAGGGGCGCCTGGGTGGCTCAGTCGGTGAAGCGTATGCCCTCGGCTTGGGTCCTGGGATCGAGCCCCGCATCGGGCACCCTGCTCTGTGGGGAGTCTGCTTCTCCCCTTGCTTGCACTCTCTCTCTCTCTCTCTCTCTGACAAATAAATAAAATCGTTAAAAAAAGAGTCCTTAAACATACCTGAAATAAAATAAAATAAAATGTCATCCACGGGCTGGATGAAACAGATAATGAAGGCCCAGTCGCCATCATTGAGGAGCTCACAGCCCATGGAAGAGACAGATATAGGGACAGACCGTCCAACAGGGGGCTGCCCTCCATGAGCGGCAGAGGGAACCTGAGGCCTGCGGGGTGGATGGGGCAGGCAAAGGTTCCCAGATGAGGGGATGGAGTCCACCCAACTCCCTTTGTAATGATCTTGGAGAGAAGGATGAGTTTAAATTCAAAGTTCTGTCTTCTTTCTGAAATGGCAATATACAATTCATAGTCAGATTGCTATGGAGTTTTACTTATCTCAATATTTTCACACATTTTTTCAAGAGTTCTTATCTGTTTTTTAATGAGCACGAACTCTGTGCCAGGAACAGTACCACACAGGTTACATATAGTATCTCATTTAAGCTGGAAAAACAACCCTACAGGCTTCTGGCTACGGTGTAGCCACACAAGCCCTGTTTCTGTAAACCACTAGAAGACCAGAAAAGCTTTACAAGGCAACCATTCAAGGCAGTGGGAGCAGGCCCTGGAAGGCTGTGAGCTGTCAGGGAAGGGAAATTCAGAAGGTGCGCCCCATGTTCTCCTGGCCCCTTTCCCTGCCACATCTGTCACTCTGCGCTGGCTTGTGACACTCGAACACAGGGTCTCCTGCACTTCCTAAACACTTCCTGCCTCAGGGCTTTTGCATATGCTATTCTGTCTCCCCAGAAGCTTCTTCCCTCGTATGGCTCACGTGGCTGGCTCGCTGCCATTCTTCTCATCCTTGTCTCAAAAGCACTGCCTCAGTTTCTCTGATAGTTCCACCGTGTGGTTTTCTCTTTTAACAGCGTGTTCTTACTTTTTTTATAATTGGGTATTATCTGCTCATTTATACACTATCTGCCTCTCCTACTAGCTCGTGACTGCTATACCTAGTGCCTAACCCAGCATCTGGCATGTAGCAGGTGCTCAATAAAGAGCTCTTGATGAAAGAAGGAAGGGGGTGCCTGCGTGGCTCAGTCAGTTAAGGGCCTGACTCTTGATTTTGGCTCAGGTCACAATCTCAGGGTCTTGGGATTGAGTCCCATGTGGGGCTCCATGCTCAGCTCGGAGTCTGCTTGTCTCTCTTCCTATGTTCTTCTCCCTGCCCATGTGTACGCTCTCTCTTTCTCTCTCTCAAATAAATAAATAAAAATAAAATCTTAGGGACGCCTGGGTGGCTCAGTCGGTTAAGTGGCTGCCTTCGGTCCGGGTCATGATCCCAGGGTCCTGGGATCGAGTGCCACATCGGGCTCCTTGCTCAGCAGGGAGCCTGCTTCTCCCTCTCTCTCCCTCTGCTTGTGCTCTCTCTGTCAAATAAATAAAAAAAAAATCTTAAAAAAAATAAAATCGTAAAAGAAAAAGAAGGAAGGAAGGACACATCAGATTGTCCCCTCCCCTTCCTAGGGGGAGGTGGGGAATGGGGACTTAAGAGGGAAATGGAGAGATAGGGAATGCCTCCTCTCCTTTTACAAAAGTTATTGAAACATGTTCATGAAGGATTTGGGACTTGAAGACAACCCATGTCCACTGTGTATCCTCCCAGTAACCTTGAGAGGGAGATGCTCTCTTCCTCATTTCGCAGATGAGGCTCAGAGAAGTGAACAACTTGTCCGAGATCCCCCAGCCAGTCAGTGGAGGAATGGAGACTCACATCCAGGCCTGTGAGTTCAGAGCCCTGGGATCTGTTCATGACACTGCCCTGCCCTGTTTAATGGCAAAGGATTGAAGCGACTTTTCTCTTTTCCTACTTTTTGTTCTTCCCACTTACCCTTGTCTGGCCCTTTTTCAAGCTCTACTGACAGATGGACTTGCGCTGGCCAAGCGCAGTTTCTGAGAGCACAATGGGGCAGGTGCCTGGTCTCTTCCTGGAAGGACCCAGGGAGGGCGAGCTCTACCAGCTAAACTCCACAGCCGAGGTATCCCCCAGCTGGAATCATGGCCCTGATGATTCAACCCAAGGGCCCCTTGGCCAGGGCAGCCCATGCCAGGGGACCCCGGTGTGGCTGAGGCTCAGGGCTGAGTCACAGGGCAGGCTGCCAGCACCTGAATCACCTGCTCCACCTCTGGCTGGAAAGAAGAGGCTGGGGGGCTGGGGTTGGGCACTGGGCTGGGACCGTGTGTCTCATCCTGTGAATACATAATAACGATGACTGTAAGTAACAACAATGATGGGCAACGACAGCTACATTTAATGACTGCTTTTTATGTGCCAGGTGCTATTCTAACAACCATAGATGAATTCACTTAGTCTTCATTACAATCCCATGCAGTAAGTACAATTGTTTTTTCCTATTTCACACATGATAAAAGCATGGCCCAGCAAGGTTAGGTAATTGGCTGCAGGGCCCAGGGCTGGCACATGGAACAGATGAGATCTAACCAAGATCTGTCTGATTCCAAAGGCCAGCCATTCATTTGACAAGTGTTTATGGAGCCCTTACCACAAGCCAGGCACTGTTGTAGGCACTGGGGATACAATGGCGGGGTTGGGTGAGAAATTAATAGACAAATCCATGACATCTTAGGTGGAGACAAGTGTTATGGGGACAATAAAGGTGGGCAGAGCTACGGGAGGTTAGGGTGCGGATGTTATTTCACACAGATTTTTTGGAGTCCTCCCTAATAAGGTGGCATTGAGCAGAGAGACCTAAAGGAGATGAAGGAACGAGTCCCAGCGTTCCCCCGGACACAGAAGAGCAAACGCTGAGACTGTGTGTACTTGACGAGTCACAGGGAGGCAGGTGTGCTCATAGCCAAGCAAGCTGAGGCCAGAGTGGGGGCGGAGGTCAGGGCAGTGGGGAAGGGATGCAAGTCACGTAGGGTGTCACAGGCAACAGGAGGACTTCTGTTTTTACTTGAATGACATGGGGAGCCAGGGACGGTTTTGGGTAGGGAAATGACATGATCTGACTTATGGTTTAAAAGGATCACTTTGCTATGAGGAGACCAGAACAAGGGCTAAAAAGGCAAGAGACCTCTGAAAAGCTTGTTTAACACTATAGGTGAGTGATGACAGTGACTCAAACCAGGGTGGTAGATTCTAGAATGGGTTTGAAGGCAGAGTGGAAAGGATTTGCTGATGTGTAGGATGCCAGAAAAATGCAGGCTGGAAGAATGCAGACCATTCCCAGAGCAGACCCCAATAAACACCCTGGATAAAATCCCTACCTCAGATTCTACCCACCATCCATTTTCCCACTTCCTCCATCCTAATAGAACTCCAACACTTTTAGGTTTCTACCCTCTCCACCCAGCCATGGGCTTCAGCAGAACTCACCCAACTCCCAACACAAAAGGTAGATACTGATTACCTCAAGTCACTCAGAACACAGCACTCCTCTCTCTGGGGCCTGGGGACGGACACGCGAATAAATGGTCCCAATCAGATGCAAGAGAACATCTTACTCCATGACGGATGTGAGCAGGGAAGCATGAAGCATATAACCCAGAATGCCACAGGCAGCCTGCACAGCACAGGGGAAATGTCTAAGAATGAAGCTGAGCCTGAGGCCAGCCCGCAGAGACAGAAGGAGCCTAGGACCTTGACGACTTCACCAAGATGCTAATCCCCAGGTCTTCAGAGTGTTTCAGCCAGATTGAGGTGGAATTTTCTGTTACTTGCAGCCAAAATGATCCTGATACAGGGTGGATGCATTTGCTGGCTACTGGCCACCGAAACTTGTTTTCCTGGCTCATGGGTGTGTCGGCGGGAAAGTATTCTTACTGAGGCTCTTGTCTGAGGCAGAAGTTTTCACTCTGAAGGGACCTAGGGCCCCTGAGTCCTTTTCTTCACAGCAGAATAACTTTAGGTTGGGGGAAAGCTATTGGGGGAAATCTCTTATGTCCAAACTCCTACAGTTTCCTTCCACAATGGGGGAGGGACACCCCTGGCCTGTCTGCCCTGGTCATTCACTCCTCCTTAGAGGGAGTGGCATACTCCAATAGAAGAAAGGGGAAAACATAATAAGTAGTCCAGTGCATTCTCCTTTCCTTTCTCTTTGAGAGCTGTCTTTCCTACAAACAGCATGTAATCTGCTCTGCTTCCCAGAGTATACGTTTTTCAGGTCAGGCCCCAAGGTGGGGAAGCCTGAGGCAGGCCAAAACTGTCTGTATTTGATGGGTAAGTCTAAATCTGGGATTCAATAATGAGAAACCCATTTGCCCGCACACCTAAGCCACATTCTTTGATATCTTTATTAGTACTCAGCTGTTACATTTTCTTTTTTCAATTCCCTACTATACGCCAACACCTCACACAGAGCCTGCAACATGGCTGACTGGTTGTAGGAGCAAAGTCAAGCATGAGGTGGGCCAACAACCTTTAATGCTTCTTCTGGTCTGAGACCCAAAGATTCTATTATCTGACAAAGGGAAGTGCACCAGTTCTGCCCAAAACTTTTTTTTGGTTCCCTAACACTTAATTCCGAAAGGCATTTATTCAATGGTTTCTCATAAGAGAACTTGCACAATGAAGACCCAATAGCGCCATTACCAGCAGTTTTAGAAAAGTTGCTGGAAACTCCCCTGGCGTGACAGGAACCTCCTGCCCTTTCTGACCTTCCCTGCTTGCCCCTCTTTGTGGGCTGAGGAGAGGGCAGCAGGGTGCACTCCTGCAGAGCTCTTCAAGGTCGGGTTTTTTTTTCTTGCCTGATGTGATCCTTAGGAGATCTTCCTTTTGGGGGCCTGAGGACCTGACCTTCAGGCAAGGCCCCATCTCAGTTGGCTTGGAGGGGCATTACTCACTGAGAAATGATCGCCCCCTTGAGTGACAGGCCCTGACAGAGAGCCCCTCCCCTCACTGCCCCGGGGTCTCCGCCCAGCACCCCCTCTGTCTGGGCTTCCACAGGGAGTGCCCCGACCCTGGACTTGACCGGTTCTGCCTCCCTGTCAGCACTTCTCAGCTAAGTTGCTCCACCCTACTCTCTTCTTTGCCCTACAGGAGAAGAAAGGAAGCCTCCATGTGCCTCCCGGGAAGGATCAGATTCCAGATTGTTTGTAATGAAAACACACCAAGCCAAGCAAACAAAGCAGATGCTCCCTTGGCTGTGCTTATTCTCTCTCTCACTGTGGACATTTCCTCGCTTTGGGCCTGCAGGCGAGCACCCAGGGGCCTTCCTGCCTGTTGTTGGGGTGCATCAGCCTGGGTTTTCATGGCAAGGACATTGGACCAGACAAAAAATGAGGAAAAGCACATTGAGCTCCACGAGGCTCAGACTCCGCTTCTGGCTGGGAAGAGACCTCCTGGGTGACCTTGGGCAAGTAACTTTCCCTCTCTGAACTCCTGGCTTCAAAAATTAACCATGTTAGCTTAGGTTATAAAAGCAAATCAGCTCGGCCGCCACCACCATATCTCATGAAAGAAAAATAAAAGCAAATCGAGGGCAGCATTACTCACCATAGCCAAGATATGGAAACAACCTAAGTGTCCGTCCTTGGATGAATGGATAAAGATGTTTTATGTATGTGCATGTGCACACACACGCACTAGAGTATCATTCAGCTAGGAGAAAGAAGGACATCCTGTGCTTTGTGACAACGTGGATGGACCTTGAGGGCATTACGCTAAGTGAGATAAGTCAGAAAGACAAATACAGGATGATCTCCCTTGTACATAGGATCTTAAAAGCTGAACTCATATGAGGAAATAGAGTGTAGAATGGTGGTTACCAGGAACTGGGGGTGGTGTGGGAACTGGAGAGATGTTGCTCAAGGGTCCACATATGCAACTAGAAGAGGACTAATTTCTGGAGATTTAATGCACAGCATAGTGATTATAGTCAGCAATACTGTATTAGGTACTTCAAAGTTGCGAAGAGTGGATCTTAAACGTTCTCACCACAAAAGAAAAATGAGAATTACGGGATGTGATGGAGGTTTTAGCTATCCTGAGGTGGCAATTATATTGCAATACATAAATGTATCAAATCAGCACATTATATACCTTAAACTCACACAATGTTATATATCAGTTATATCTCGGTTTAAAAAATAGATCGAGGTGAAGAGTGTGGTCTCTGAAGCGAGATCACTTGGCTTTGAACTGTGGCTCACCACATACTTGGGGAGTTTACTCCATTTCTTTGTCTTCTAGCTCCCTGAACTGTAAGATGGTCATTAATACCCAACTCAGAGGTGCTCTAGATAAGAGGAGCGAGGTAACTGTGTTTGGTCCTCAGGCAGGGCTGGCACTGAGCATGCTCTCAATAAATTCGGTATTATCGCCATGATTCCTAAGACTCTCATGGTTTAGAATGGAAGGAAGGCATACCAACTGAAAGTGCATTAGTGGGTTGCAGATGGGGCCACAGAATTTTTTTTTTTAAGATTTATTTATTTGAGAGAGAGAGAGTGGGGGTGTGAGTGGGGCTGGGGGAGGGGCAGAGGGAGAAGGAGAGACAATCTTAGGCGGACCCCGTGCTGAGTGTGGAGCCCGATGCAGGGCTCGATCTCACGACCCTGAGATCACGACCTAAGCTGAAACCAAGTCAGATGCTTAACCTACTGTGCCACCCAGGTGCCCCATGGGGTAGGAGAATTCTGTATGAGCACGGCATAGGCACAAAGTTGGCCGGGGATGTCACATCCACTGAGGGGTTGGGGAGAAGTTCAGGAAACTCTTGAGCTTGAGCTGAGTCTGGTGCTGGGTCTGACAAAGGTGTGGGGCACTCACGGAAGATAAAAGGAGGAGGGAAAGGCAGAGAGGCCTGGAACATCCTGGAATGTCTGGGGATTGGAGAGGGGCTGGGTGTGGCCAGAGCCCTGGGTGTGAGGGGGCTCCAGAGGACCTGGAGGATTTGGTGGGCCCTGGTGGATCTTGCAGGCTTTACCCGTGGACAACATGGAGCCACTGCTGGGTTTCACTCGAGGAGTGATGGGGCCAGTTCTAGGATTTAGGACCGGGGCTTCAGCAGCCACGGTGGAAATTGGATGGGAGGGGCCAGCCAGGAGGCTGGAGATCACTTAGACAGTGACAGCTGCAGATGAGACCAGAAGAGATGAAGAGCTGACCTGAGACAGTGGGAAGAGAGAGGAGGGGGGAGCTGCAGGAGATGCGTGCGGCGGAAGTGAAGGGCCTCGAGGGCGCCAAACCACAGAACCGATTGCTGAATGCTGACCACATACAGCGGCCAAGTCCCTTCACACTGGGACTCCTGCCATGGTGCAGATGGGGAAACTGAGGCCTGGGGAAGGTTGAGTAGTTTCAAGCCTGCACGACTAGGGAGCAAGGGAGGATGCCCGTCCAACAGTCGGGTTTTAGAGCTCAGCCGCAAATACCGTGCCGGGCTGCCTCTCTGTGAGAAGAAATAACTTCTATCGAGTGCATTCCATACGTAGGCATTGTTCTAAGGAACTTGCGCAAGGTGATTCAGCTGGTAAGTGGCAGGGCGGTGATTCAGACCCGTGATTCAGACTGGACCGTGGAGCTCTTGGACTGCACTCCTATCACTACACTGAACGGCTCTGGGTGGCCCTGTGACACAGGTGGGATGGAGGTGACTGTCTAAGGCATCGCTGTCCCAGAGCCACAGGAGTAATTCTAAATTTTTCTAGTAGCTACATTAAAAAGGGAAAAAAAAGCAGATGAAATTAATTTTAAGAACATATTTTATTTAACTGAATATACACAAATTTTTATCATTTCTGTGTGTCATTTTCATAAAAAATTAGGAAGGAGATACATTATGCTCTCCTTTTCTGTACCCAGGTCTTTGGAATTAGATGTGTATGATGGGAATGGTTCTCTCCACACTCTCAGTTGGTTCTTAACACAGAAGGGAAAGAGAAGTGTTACGTGTTGAGGGTCATTGTGGTTGACATAAAATTAGGAAGTAGTGAAGTAGAACATTTCGCGTGTGGAGTGGCCCACTGTGTGACCGGGGGAGCAGGTAGCTGCTCTGGACAGTGGGTACTGATCCTAAAGTCATGGAGGCAGGGATCCCCCATGGGACTGATGAGCTACACAGAGGGCAGGTGAGCGGCTTGAGGTCACACAGCCGATAAACAGGAAGACTGTCTGGGCCCAGAGCCTGCTGCTTTTACTTCTCCGTGTTCCCAAATTGATGAAGCCCCAGGAAGAACAGGTTTGTTGAGCCCCTTGCTGACATGGGTTCTCTGTTCCCTCCTTCCTCCTTTGCCAACCCTGGTTTGGGCCAGAGCCACGGCCATTTAATACACAGATGGAGGTGGGATGGGGGGATGCTCCCGAATGAGGATGATCCCCCGTTCCAGAGGGGACTAGACAGCCATAGGTAGATAAAGTCCTCCGGATGATTCAAGCTCCTCATTGAGGGCAAATCTGTGAGGGTCTTCCTGGGGCTCCGAGGGCAGAAGCATCATCAGACTTTGCTTCTAGTTGCTCTGAGACTCTTCTAACTCAGGGTCCTAGATGATGGCCAGCCTGCTCTCTCCATGCTTTTGCTCTGGTCTCTTTCCTTCCTGGAATGCTCTCCTGGCTCCTCTACCTAATACCTACTCACCCATCAAAGCCCTAAAGCCCACCTCCTCCTCCAGGAAGGCTTTCTGGTCCACTCTAACTCATAGGGGTTTCTCCTTCCTCCTCTGAACTCCCACAGGGCTCTGTGCCACTTGGGGTGTTTAACAGCCATTAATTCTGAGCATGTGCTCATTCACTTAGTCCACAAATACTTATTGAGGGCACTGTGCTAGGCACTGGAATATAGTCATAAATAAGACAGATGCAAGGGAATATTATAGTTGGGGAGGTAAAGAATAAATAAGCAGATAGATAAAGAGCTGGTTCGATAGATGGGTAGACAGATAGGTAATAAACAGATAAGAAGAAGCTAATGTGCAGGTGCTTTGAAAGACACAAGCCAGAAAGTGATAGATGTACGTATGACTGTGTATCGATTAAATTTTTAGGGACCTCTTGAAGCTGATCAAGCAGGCCAGGTTTGTAGAATTTAATTTAATAGGATCTGGGCTCTACTACACCACACTTTTTTTTTTTTTTTTTTTTTTAAATCTTAGAGAAGTCACAGAATCGTTAGAAAAATCAGATGAAATTCTGCAGGCAACATAGTGAAAGCCCAAACCCTGGGGTCAGGCGGATCTAGGTTCAAATCCTGGCTTAAGCACTTATAAATGCCATGACCTGGAACGAGTTCTTACATCTTTCTGGGGCTTGATTTCCTCTTGTGTAAAATGGAGGTGACAATATCTGTATCATCCTCACAGGAGTGGGAGGATTAGAAATTATATATCTGTATCTGTCTGTCTAATCTATCAATCTATAATCTATCCATTTCTCTAAGTGATAGTTATTATGACATGCATCGAGTACTAAAAAATGCAAAATGACCCACATATGGAAGGTATTGCTCAAGCCTGGGTCTGGGATTCGGGCTTTACCATTTACCAGCTGTGTGACCTTGGAAAATTTCTTACATTCCCTAAACTCCCATTTTTTCGTCTGTAAAATGGGGTTTATAATACACGCCTCACGGAGTTACTACAAAAATTTTGTGAAATCAACAACATACACAATTCCAGCCGTGCCTGGCACAAAGCAATGGATATAGGCTGCTTGTCATTAACTCTAAGTACTTCTCTGGATAATAACGTTAACTGGAGATTTCATAAAATCTGAGATATACAAATAGAATTCAAGCTCTTTCCTTTATTTTTCTGGACCCGGTGGCCCCTATTTTCTGGATGTGGAGGCCTCTCTGCCAATCGTCGATAAAAAGGCTTTACCAGGGGCTGTGCTGAAGGTGTGTTAGGTTAGCGATGCCATAGCAAATCTTGCTCCTGCAGATTCTGCGGTCAATTACCCACGGTATTTAACTCCCCTCCCTCCACACGCTGCCCTTTTAGGGAGGGTTCGAAACCTGCTGACTTCCCTGAAGGACTTGGGCGTGTCTTTCTAGGGCCAGATAGTGGAGGATGATGCTGAGTGTGGGGGTCCTGCCTGGGAATGGTTAGACTCCTTGTCTGTCTGGCTCCCTTGTGAAAGATTGAGATATTAAAGGTCATTGTAAACATTTTTCAAAAACAAGAAAGAGAGATTTCTTTTGTGTGGGTTGGGATGTGCCTCCCTGGCAAAGGGTATATCACTCACCAAATTTAAAGGGTGTGAGAGGGCCGTGCCGAAGTTTGGCAAAACTGGAGTGTTTTTCTTCTAATTTAACAACTTAATTTTAATTTGGGGGTTGGATCTGGCTTGTCTCCCATGCAGATCGGCCTTGCAGTAGGGAAAGGGGGTGTGACAGGATGGTGGGGAGAAATTTTGGAAGGAGGGGAAGGGGCAGGGCGCTGAGAACTTCGTCCTGGGTTTGTCACCTCCAGTGACTCTACCCTTCTAGAACAAACAACGCAGAGCCTAAGAGTGCGAAGGGACTGGAGACGGCATTTGGTCAACTCTTTTTTTTTTAATTAAAATATTTTTTTTTTAAGATTTATTTATTTGAGAGGGAGAGAGAGTGCACGAATGGGGGGTAGGGACAGAGGGAGAGGGCAAAACGGACTCCCCACTGAGCAGGGAGCCCAACAGGAGTCTCAATCCCAGGACCTCGAGATCAAGACTTGAGCCGAAGGCAGACGCTTAACTGACTGAGCCACCCAGACGTCCCTGGTCAACTCTCTGATTTTACAGATGAACAGAGGGCACCCAGGTGACTTGCACATGGTTGCTCATAAATCAAAGACCAAGACTGGCTCCAAGTCTGTTCAGTGCCAGGGGTACTGACTTCTCTCTACCAGTCCTGTCCCAGGGCCGTGTGCGTGACACTGGTGGTCCACAGGGTGACTTAGAGGGCACACAGATGAACATTTAAGGTTTTTTTCTTTTTGAGAGAGAGAGAGAGCACAAGAGGGGGTAGGGTCAGAGGGAGAAGCAGACTCCCTGCTGAGCAGGGAGCCCGATGTGGGACTCGATCCCGGGACTCTGGGATCGTGACCTGAGCCGAAGGCAGTCACCCAACCAACAGAGCCACCCAGGCGCCTGAACATTTAAGTTTTAACAGCTATTTATTTCAATGTGTATTAGGAAAAATTACCTGGCCCATAAAACTCATAGTCTGTGATAGTCATATAAAATGTCATTTAAAAATACATTTATTTGAGTAAAGAGACAGTACGTGTGTAGGGAGATTGTTTTTAAAATGTTGGATAAAGAACAGAACCCGTAACCTGTAGCGTTGTTATAAATCATGACCACAGTCCCCTGTCTTTAGTTCTTGGTGCTGCAGGGAGAGGACCGGGAGGTCCTTTTAGTTCTCTTAGAATTTGGTATTTTTAGTCTGTGTAGGACCAAACCTCTGCTCCCGCCCCCACCCTTATATTCCTTTCTCCACCACCTCATCCTATCGTTATATTTTCCTCTCTCTTAACCTTTGTCTTCTTTCTTCTGAAACCCAGAATAACCAGTGGGCAGCGAGAATGGCTGGTCCTGGGCTAACCAGTGAGGTTTCCCCATCCCAGGAGCTGGGATTCCTACAGGGCCTGGGCGGCTGGGGTTGCAGAGCCTTGGGCCTTTTTCTCATCCCGTCTCCAGGAATTTCAAGCTCACCCCATCTATTCATTTTCTTGCCAGAGCTGCCTAACCTGTGAAACAACTGTGCCTAAAATATTAAGGGGTTCTAGTAAATACGGAACCAGCATATGTAATGTACCATGACAATGGTACATTATTAGGCCTTCAGATACCCCAAAGTCATAATAAGAAATAAAATCAAAAGACCATAAGGCTACAATGACATCTAATTATCACCCAGAGTCCACAGTTTATATTAGAGCTCACTAATTAGTTGGTTCACTTTATGGGTTTTGACAAATGAATAATGATATGTATCCATTGTTACAGGATCATACAGAAAACTTCACTACCTTAAAAATCCTCTGTGCTCTGCCTATTCATTCCTTTCTCCCCCTAGCCCCTGACTCCATGATCTTTCTAGTGTCTCTGTAGTTCCGCCTTTTACAGAATGTCATCTAGTTGGAATCATATAATATGTAGCCTTACCAGATTGGCTTCTTTCACTTAGTAATATGCATGGATGTTTCTTCCTTGTCTTTTCATGGCCTGATAGCTCATTTCTTTTTAGCGCTGAATAAAATTCACCAGTTGTAACAAATGTACCACTCTGGTGGGGGGATGTTGATAGTGGGGGAAACTAGGCATGCGTGGGGGAAGAAGGTATACGGGAAATCTGTACCTTCGGCTCTCTTTTGCTGTGAATTTAAAACTGTTCTACCAGGAGAGACGATGGACTCTGAAAAACAAACTGAGGGTTCTAGAGGGGAGGGGGGTGGGGGGATGGGTTAGCCCGGTGATGGGTATTAAAGAGGGCACGTTCTGTGTGGAGCACTGGGTGTTATGCACAAACAATGAATCATGGAACACTGTATCAAAAACTAATGCTGTAATGTATGGTGATTAACATAATAAAAATAAAAAAACTATTCTAAAAAATAAAGTCTATTAAAAAAAAGACTATGAAAGGTGACCCTATTTATATACCAGTTACGCTGGGGTTAAAATAAAATAAATGAAATCCTTCATCTCCTAGTGCTCCTAAAAGCGGTTATCATAGGGGACTATGAGAAAATAATTCAGTGTATATTGAGTGTCCCCCACTCATAGAGGCAGGGACTTCGATTTATTCTCCACTGAGAGAACACTGAGAGTGGTCAGAACACTGCTTGGCACATAGAAGGGGCTCCATTAATATTTACTGAGTAAATTAACAAAAATAGCAGGCCCCATGATTGGAGCTCCAATCATGGTTTCTGCCTTCAAGGTCTAGCCTAGAATGCTGACAAGGTCTAGCCTAGAACATTTGCGGTAGGACAGTTGCAATGAGAGAGAACTGTGTCAGGTTCAGAGCTGGCTCAAAGAAGGGCAGAAAGACAGAAGTCATCGTGCTTGAGCAAGACAGAGAAGGCTTTAAAGAGGAAAAGTTGCTTTAGCCAAATCTAGAAGGATGAATCCCAAGGGGGAGCTTTAGCCAAATCTAGAAGGATGAGTCCCAAGGGGGAGATATCTCCATGTATGATTTCAAAAGTAGTAAGTAAGTACAGGTAAGTTTGGGAGGACTTGACTTAAGGAGGTGTCACCCTGCCTGTCCCTGGGGTCACACTTGGATCATTTCTGACAATAAACTAGCCCCTGGACTTAAGTACTCCAGCTCCTTTTGCTCTCCACCCTACTTTAGCTGCCCCTCCCTGGCTCCAGCCCAAGGCCTCAGGGTCTTGTGTGTCACTGTAGGTGTCTACTTTGGTGTCTAGTTTGGGGTGATGGCATTCAAGGGGGCTCTACCCAGAAACACCAACTATGTGTGAGCACTGCGAGCTGTGGTGTCCTGGAGCTGACTCATACTGGCTATTTTTCAGTGTTCCATGGAAGGATCTAGAGTGTTGCAATAAACGTTGGATTACTGTTTTATTAAAGTAAAATATTTAAAAGCTTGGTTTTAAAGCATGCAAAAAGCACACTCGAATGTTTAATATACATTTACTTGGGCTGCCTGGGCAATTGTGTTTTGTGGAGCCCTCAGGGTAGGACTTCTCCTTCTGTGTCTTGGTTTATTTGGAAAGTCGCCTAAGATTGCAGAACAAGCTGGTAAAATGGTGATTTTCTCAAAACTGTGCTCTGCAAGGAACACAAAACAAAGGTAATTTGGTTGCCGAGGCTGATACAGACCAAGTTCCTCGGAAGACCTTCAGTGTTCTCCTCATGGATAGTGGTGATAAATGTTTTAAATTAAAAGTTACAGAATAAAATTATAGCTAATACAATACTACTTTTGTGTCTTTCATAATTTCAGGCGCCATGTAGGATTTCACTGGAAAAGGAGGGTTCTGATGTCTCCCAGTCAACTCATGTTACAGAAGAGAAAACTGAAGGCCCCCAGAGGGACGAGGTCACTTCTGGTGGTGTAATTTCTGGAAAGGGATAGGAAGAGAGGAAAACCTGGAAGGGGGGAAAGGGATTTTCTAAGTTAGGACTCTTGGGTTCCCCATCCAGCATCTTTGCAGTATGACAAAGGAATGTGTCCAAATCTCATTATTTCAGCAGGGAACCATATCACCATCATGGTGGGTGCCAGAAACATCTGAAGTAAACCCATGCCTGCGCCTATAAGAGCCAACATGCCTTGGCCCTGCTGACTTCTCTGACCTCATCTTCTGTCACCTGCCTCCCGACTCTTTCAGCTCCTAAAACTTGCAGAACTCAGGGATTCCCCAGGGTTTTTGTACTTTTTAGTCCCTCTGCCAGTAAAGCCCTTTCAGCAGATCGTCACATAGCTGGCTCCCTCTCATCATGTCTGCTCTGTTGTCACCTCCGCAGAGAGGCCTCTTTTGATCATCTGATCTAAAACAGCCCTTCCCCTCCCTGGTGATACTCTATTACATCACCCTGGCTCGGTTCTCGCATTTATCATGGCCTCAAATTATCTTGCATTTGCCTATGCCCCCTACAAAAATATAAAGCTCTGAAAGAGTGGGGACTTGTCTCTTAGATTCACTAAGTCATTTGTCACTTAGATTCATGTATTCCTTGCTCCTTGCACATAGTAGGTGTTTGGGAACTATTTTCTGAATGGATAAATGAACAAATGGATGGTCACTGGGCACTCTTTTGACCTAAGGGAGTGGTTTTCAAATTGGACACCATGGAGAAGCTTTGGGGGGCCCTTCTTTGGGGGATGGGCCCATGCAAGGAGACCAGTTGGGTACGACTCTAGGTCTTCTCCCTTCATCCTAGTGGTTTATATAGTGAGTGTTTTCATCATCCATTGGACAGAAGGCTCAGAGATCAAAGAACAAGGCCAGGTCACTGGGGAGGTAGCACTGGATGGAAGCTCGGGCTCCAGACCTTCAACCTGATACTCAGGGGTTCATGAATGAGACACGGGGGCGATATGGAGGGGGTGCTAGCGGGAAGGCCAGGGCATGGCAGACATATCACCCGGGGTCCCAGGCATGAGGAGAGGGTCTCTGGGAGCCTGGTGATCTGATTCTAAGTTACCCTCCCAGCTGTCTTTGCCCCTGAGTCACAAACTAGTGATAGGCTTTTTGCTGAGGCCACAGCATTTCCCAACCACTAGACTTTAAAACAATGTTTGCTCCTGCCCTTACCAAGAAAGCAACAGCCTTGCTCTCGGTGGCCTCATTAAACGGGATTCTATTTTCACAGCACATTTTGAGAACATTCTTATTTGCTGTTCCAGGCTCTCAGAGAGACAGCCCAAGAGACTCTGCTGATAAAATGACTCTGGGCATGACAGAGATGGTGAGATGCTGAAATGAATAGCAGCTTTGTTTATTTGGCATTGGAACAGGCGAGAGGAGCTATATTAAAAAAGTAAATAAAGTTCCCCTTCTCTCCACAAGAAAAAAAAAAACCTTCTCTGCCCGCATGGCCAGCCACACGATTTCCCTCGCAGAACAGAAGAAATGTGAGTAGATGGAGTTTAACTTCGGGAGAAGAAATGTAAAAAATAAAGTAATTATGGGGTGGGCGTGGGACAGAGCTTGAGAATGAGTAAGATCAAGAAGCATCTCAGATGCCTAATTAAAGAGCCAAAAATAAAAAGCAACAACAGACTGGGTATGGGTCTAGCGATACACACACACACACACACACACACACACACACACACACACACACACACACACACACACACACACACACCAACAAAGGCATTTATGTACACAGGGCTCCAAAATATGACTGGCTCCCCTTCTCTGTAGACTTGATCCCCGTTTCCTTCCCACGGTGGAGAGAAGATAATAAGAACTGGCTAGAGTGACATCTTCCAAGCACACACCACGCACGCAGCTCAGGGCAAGTGGTGTGCGCACGCAATCACAGATAGCATCCTTCTTCCCGCTGACCTAGCTTCTCTGAGCTTCTGTGTTCCCTCCTGCAAAATGAAGACCATCACACTGCCCACCTCACAGAGCTGTTGTGACAATTACGCACAATAGGCACATAAAACCCAGGGCCTGGCACCTCTGAGAGGCCTCAGTGAATGATTCGTGATTTCTCTTACGGTTGTTCGTTTCCGCGGGTACCTCAGACTCAAAATGTTAAAAACTGAGCTCCTTATCTTCCTCCTCAGACCTGTCCTTGCTGATTTCACATTTCAGGGAATGGAATCATCATGTTCGCAACTTTCTTCTCCTGCCCCAGCATCCAGTCGCTCACTGAGTTCTTCCAATTCTGCTTTTCCCATATCTCTTGACGAAGTCCTTATCTCATTGCTCACTGCCTTGGTTCCTGCCCGGTTCCAACCCTAATTTCTTCTCTGCACTGCTACGGTTTCTTCCTAATGGGTTCGAGGGTGTGCTAATCTCCCCCCTCAGCCCCCCACTCCTCTCTGTTCCCACACTGCTGCCTTATGAATCCAAACATACCCATTCTTTGCTTCCAGCGCACCAGGGGCTCTCTTTCTTAGCTTGAAGATAAAGGGCAAACTGTAGAGTGCAGCCTAAAGTGCACCTAGGATCTGGCCCTGCCCCCTCCCCACCCTCCCCTACTCTTCCAGGTCTCACTTTGGCCCAAGCTCCGTAATACTGGTTTCCAGTTAGCATCACCTGGGCCCCAAAATGCCAGTGCTTGGGCCCTCTGCCAGCCAATCACGACAGGGCCTCTGGGGGTGGGCCCCAGGCAGGGGTATAGTTTCAGAGCTTTCTGGGTGCTTCTAAGGTGCTGCTAAGCCTGTCAACCACTGTCCCCACCATACCCGACAGCTTGTGATGCTCTCTTAGGCCTTTACGCTGTGTGTGTGTGTCGGGGGGGAATCCTGCTGCCTGGAATGCTCTTCCCAGTTGTATCCACCTGCAGTATGTGTCCCTATTGGTCCCTGTTGTTTGAGACACAGCTAAAGCTCCTGCCTCCTGGAAGTCTCCCTGGTACCCCATGAAGATACTCCCACTCCCCCTGACATTTCCCTCTATAATTAATTTCTCCCTCTGCCTTCATCCAGTTTTATCTGGACTCCTTTCTTAGCGCTTGGCCGGTATTTCTGCTGTAAGGTTTACTTCATTCAGCTTGGATTGTAGTCAGCTTTCTACATGTTCTTCTACCACCTCTCCACGGCTCTCTGGCCTTATTTCCTGCCACTTGTCACCTCAAGCACTCACTGTAGCCCCGCAGGCCCTCTGCCCATTCCTGGACCACACAGAAGCCCTGCCTCAGGGCCTTTGTATGTGCTCTTCCCTCACTGTCATGTTCTTCCTCCACATGTCCACGGGTCAACTCACAGAAAGGTTTCCTTACTCATTGCCCCATCATGCTGTGTCCCTCATCCTGTTTCTTTTGTCTTCAGAGTCTTTCTCATCACTGACATATCACAGTTGTTATTTGTTTACACCTTTATCGTCTGCCTCTCACCATTGCATGTAAGCTCCATGAGGACAGGGACTCTGTGGTGTTCATTACTGCATCTCCAGTGTCCAGAATAGTCCTTGGCATGTAGAAGGCACTCCATAAATATTTCCCAAATAAATGAATGAGTGAACATGCTGTGCTTTCCAGTGAACCAGGATTTTTTTAAACTGTGGGTTTGAAATGGGTCATCAAATCAGTTTAATGGGTCACAACCAACATTTTATTTTTTTTATTTTTTTTTAAAGATTTTATTTATTTATTTGAGAGAGAGAATGAGATAGAGAGCATGAGAGGGGGGAGGGTCAGAGGGAGAAGCAGACTCCCTGCTGAGCAGGGAGCCCGATGCGGGACTCGATCCCGGGACTCCAGGATCATGACCTGAGCCGAAGGCAGTCGCTTAACCAACTGAGCCACCCAGGCGCCCCACAACCAACATTTTAAAAGATGACAGACTGGAACAATACATATCAGAATGCCTTGCACATAGAAAAGGCGAGTTTTATTCTTTCAAACTTATCACAATATGTATTTAATATCTGGGAATCAGCTGGCAAGACACAATCTAGTACTTACTGTGGTTTGCTATACAAATTTTTGGAAAAACTTTGCACTAGACCAGGAATCAGCAAACATTTTCTGTGAAGAGTACAATGACAAATATTTTAGGCTTTGCAGACCATAAAAACTATTCAATTCAACTCTGATGTCCTATGAAAGCAGCCATAGACGATAGACACACAAATGGACAGGGCTATGTTACAATAAAACTTTATTAACAAGACCAGGTAGGGGTTGGATTTGGCTTGTGGGTGGTAGTTTGCCAAGCCCTGCATCAGACTGTAGTCTAGCGTGAGCCTATGTGTTTTGTGTATAAATTCCCTGCATTCAGAAGCCATGTCTTTTTTTCACCTCAGGATCTTTTTAAAAAATTATTTATTTTTAAAATTTTATTTACTCTATTTTTTAAAAATAAAATTTTAATTCCAGTGTAGTTAACATACAGGTTATTTTAATTTCACCTCTGGATCTTAACCAAGAGCCCTCTATTCCGAAGTCTAGCCCACTCTTTGCACATAACAAATGTTCATAAATATTTGCCAAAATATTCGATAAACATTTACTGAGTCCCCCCGACTCAGAACGGCTGGGCACCAAATCCACTAGCATGTGTTGAAAGACTACAAGAGCCCTTGGCCTTACATTTTCAAAAACCTCGCCCCTCCTCCAATCCTTCCGAAGGCAGAGACCCAGAGCCCAAAGGATGTCCTTGCCCCAGCTGGCTTGGGTCATGTGTTACCAGGGGTCAGAAGGAGGGGTGGGAAGTGATGGGAACAGGGAATCTTTGATGGACTGCTTAGGGAACTGCTTAATTATCCTGCTTATCAGTTCGCTGGTTCCTTTCCTTTGCTCTTCCCCATAATGAATCAAAACTCCTTCTGTTGTTCTTGAGGTCCCAGGTCACCGATTCTTTTGCCTGCATGTTTATAGAGTTACAGTGTGACCGTGAGATTGAATGGAAGGGAAGGGAGGCCCCTGACAAATGTCAGCTCTGCAAGGCAACACCTCAGCCTCCCAGGCCCCCAGGCATTGTGCTGGGTGAAGGAAGGGGCTTGCCAGGGCCTGGCTTGCTGTCTGGGGCCTGGCCTCGGTCGGGAAGAGAGGTGGAGTCGGTAGGCGCAACTCATGCGCCCAGCAAGTTTATAACCCAGGAAGGGAGGCTGACTTGGCTCGGATTTGAAGATGCCCCAGAGCAGGGGTCTGCAAACTACATCCTGAGGGCTACTGCCAATTTTTGTGCAGCCCATGAGTTAAGAATAGTTTTTAAATGGTTGGGAAAAAATAAATCAAACGACGAGTGATAGTCCATGACACGTGAAAATGACATGAAATTGAAATTTCAGTGTCCATAAATAAAGCTGTATTGGAACAGGGCCACACTCATTCATGTCCGTATTGTCTAGGGCCGCTTTCATCCTACAAGAGCAGAATGGAGTAGATGCCACAGACCATATGGCCCGAAAGCCTAAAATATTTACCATCTGGCTCTGTGTGGAAAAAGTTTGAGGAGCCCTGACTCTCAGGACTAGTTGACATGGACTAGCAGCACAGATACCACCTAGGAACTTATCAGACTCGCAGGTGCCCCGCCCCCGGCCTAGGCCTAGTGAATCAGAATATGCATTTTAGTAAGGTCCTCAAGGGATCTGTAAGCAGCTGAAAATGTAGGAAGCACTTAGGTTCTAGAGGGAGTGAATCAATTATCTCTTACGTATCTACAAGTATTTACAAGTGCTTTATCTCAGTCAGCAGGGCAACCCCACACCCACTAGGGAGATCTATTAGGGCCCTTGAACAGATAAGAAAACAAAGACTCCAAGTTAAGTGTTCAACCAAAGTAATATAACTAAGAAGGGGCTGAACTGGGATTTGAACTTCTGGGTCTACTGCATACCCCGTGGCCTTAACCATGAGGCTCCATGGCCCCGCAGAAAGAGAGGGCACGCCCACACTCACAGTCTGAAGTTGGAGGCCCCCAAGGGTGTTCAGTGGCCAACAGACATGTTTTATTTGGCCTACATGGCCAAATGGCCAAAATATTTTATTTATTTATTTTTTTTTTAAAGATTTTATTTATTTATTTGACAGAGAGAGACACAGCGAGAGAGGGAACACAAGCAGGGGGAGTGGGAGAGGGAGAAGCAGGCTTCCTCCGGAGCAGGGAGCCCGATGCGGGACTCGATCCCAGGACCCTGAGATCATGACCTGAGCTGAAGGCAGATGCTTAACGACTGAGCCACCCAGGTGTCCCTGAATATTTTAAAATTAGTTGTCAATATTTTAAAATCAGGGGAGTTCATATCGGAGACCCAGAGAATTGGCTTTGTATGAAAGAATCAGATGATCAGGCTGCATTGATGTCTCAGGGCTTTGTCCTGCTGGGGCTGAGTTGTGGATGTCCACACAGGTTAGCCTGGCCTCTCTGGGTCCTCACGCTCCCCACCTGGCCTCTGACTCGTTCTGGGGACAGCCTGGATGCAGTGGACATCTGAGTTGGCATCCTCTGGGTGTGCAGAGCAGCTGTGGATCATTGAGCATCTTGTTGCAAGGATGAATCTGGCTCAGCAGGTCTGGGGACAGGCCCGTGTTCTGCTTTGCAGGGGTTCCCAAGGGATTGTGGAGGCTGCCCGTCCTTCCACAGAGCCCGCTTTGAGCAGCAAGGCTGTTGAGGAGCTCAGGCCTGTCTGACTTCAGGGCTACATGCACTTGATCCACCACCCAGAGCACCTCAATAGGTGCTCTTGCTTCTGTTCCCCTATCCCTTGGGGTGGCTGGAGGCCCCTGGCCCTTTTCATTAGCTGCCAGCATCCTCCTCCATGGACCCCGCTGAATCCTCTAAATACAACCACTTTCTATGAGTGTCATGACATAAGAAGGCCACACTGCCTCCTTAGCATCTTCTGGCCTCGATCCTGGAGGATGGGGCGTTGGTGTGGAGGTTTCTGGGAACTGGAGGCCAGGAGTTGAGGCAAGAGAATGGGGTCTGCCAGTAGCATCTCATTTGTCCGGAGGCTTAGTCGAGACTGCTGATAACTGTTTAAGACATTTGCTCATCCTGCCCCCAAGCATGCACACACACACACACACACACACACGAGCAACACGCATGAGCACGTGCACACACATGTGCATACACACATGCACATCCTTCAAAATGTAGTAAGCTCCCTGGTTAGCTCCTTCCCTGGCTTTCCCTCACAAACAACCCTGCTGTTGCCACCCGTCAGTAGCAGAGCCAGCAGCCCCTAAATGGACGGACTTCCAAGAAGGCAGAGATGTGGCTGGTTTCTCTTCTAGGAAGCTTGGAGGGAGCCTCAGTGAGGCAGGCAGCCTCTGCCTGCTGCAGGACATTGCTTCTCTTGCTTGCCAACAGTAAGAAGGGGCCGCACCTGCACATTTTGGCTGAGGACGGCCTCCGTGGACACGCAGGCTGTGCTCCCAGTGGACCTGTCTGGAGGTGGCCCTCCTCTTGGCATGGGTGCCAGGACCGGTGGAAAGAGTGTGCAGCCTTCCCGGCATGCTGTGTGCAACCTTGGGCAAATCATTTTGCCTCCTTGATCTCTGCTTGCCTCATCTGAAAAATGGACTTCATGGGAGCACTATCCACCTTAAAGGACGGCCAGAGCTTGACTAGGCCTCCACTGGGGATGTGACTGTCTAAGGCTGGGGGAAAGGTAAGGAGCTAATAGTCAGAGCCAGTAAACTATACGGAGCATTCCCCACCTCAACAGGCGACATATGCACCCTCCTCTTTCTGCGGGGCTCCTAAGGGGATGACGTCTCTGGTCTTTGTTACATACAATACCAAGATGGGTCAATAGATATCACCAGGAAAACAGAGAAGAGAAAAAAAAAAAAGGAAATCTTACTGCTTTTCAATGTCCGGTCAAAAGTATTCTGCTTTTCATGGAAGAGTTGTGTGGCGAGTGCACACAAAAGCAGGTAACTGATTCTTTCCAGATCAATCTGTTCCTGAACTTCTGTCCCCCTTGACAAAATGGGTCTTGTAGGGGATGGGGGTGCACATGGTCTTTAAAACCCAATGCCAGGAGTAAGAGTTTTCTTTTTCTCCTTCTCATTGTCTTGCATCAGTGTCCTCGGTCTTGGCTTCGGGCCTGGGGTGAGATCAGTCCACCAGCCAAGAGCAGGTCATATGGAAAGGTCAGTGCTGGTCTCCAAGGTACTGACATGTTTTTTGGGTGGAGCCCCGTGAAATTCTTTACAAATCAACTCTCCAATGAAGTTGGCAGGTTGCCTTATCAAGGGAAGAGATGATTCCACCAGCATGTTCCCAAGTGTCCCAGGCAGCCTGAAGCAAAGGGTGGGAGGACCTGCTGATCTTGATTCAAATCCTGCTTCCTGCACTTACCCATGACCTTGGGCAAAACAGCTCTTAGAACCTCTGCAAAGCTGGGGTCAGAGGAGATGTTGAAGCATGTATCCTGGCCCATGGGTGCTCAGAATTGTTAATACTCTCTCTCTCTTCCTAGTTCATCCTCCCAACCAGTCTGCTTTGAGTGATGCCAAAAAAGTTGAATAGTTTTCTCAAGGTCACAATGCTGGCAAATGGCAGAGTCAACATGAGAACCCAAGGAGGTCTAAGTTCAAAGCCCATACTCTCCTTCACTTCCCTCCCCATCTCACACTTACTTTTAACACTTCTACTCACTATTCTTCTGAGCGATCAGGTGAGGAAAATCATGACTATTTGACACACGGCACTTATGTGTTTAAATAAATTATGTGTTCAATATGCTGGCCTTGGAGGTACGGGGCTGACAAGAAGGACCCAGGTCTCCTGAACCCAGGCCAACCAAGAGCAATGCAAGGATGTGGGAATTGGCAGAGGACGTGCCACCATTAGAGATCTAAGCCCAAAGCCCTCCTAAAGAAAAATGAGTGGATGGTCCAGGTGGCTTTGCCTTCAGTATGACAAACATCAGGGTAGAGAATCATAAAATGACTGTTTTAGTTTGCTTCTGTTTGTGCTCAGAATCATGGCATTTTGGCACCCAACGGAAGAAAGAGACCTTTAGGACTCTACAGAATACATGTGTATGTGTGTGTGTCCACGTGTGCGCGTGTACGTGTGATAAACACACATATGTACAAATACATGGCTGTGTATATGTACATACACACGGGTGCACAGGGCTGAACCTCATTTGCGATAGTTACCTTCTATAACATTGTAGCCAATACTGATTTAGTGACTACTGGACCGTTGCTTCTAAGGGAAATACAGGGTTTCTGGAAGCCTCCAGTCACAAACATTTTCATCAACTGATCAATACATAACCTGTTTTATGTGTGCTTCCATTTCAAGCCATCTTATTGAATATATATTGTTGATTCATTAACTAGTAGCCAACAGCACTATAACTCATGCCTGAACAAAGCTTATCTAACACATATTTTTTTTCCCTGTAAGAAATATCACAGCCTTCTTGCACTTAGGACTTCTTGCACTAGACAGTACTTCAGCACTACACTTGTGTGTGTGGGGGGGCATTTTAAACAATGAAATCACCACGAGAAAGGGCAAGAAAGTGTAAGTGTGGCTCGACATGTTTACAGTATGAGAGCTGAAACAAGTAGGTGCACCGTTGCCTTGCTTGACCTCAGCCGGGAACGCACACATTATTGGCTGATCTGCACATGTCTGTGAATGCGTGCGAAAGTGCCGGAAGAATTGACTTGGGGATTACAAATAAATTTTAGTGAGTAGTTGAATTTGTACAAACGGAATCCATGAATAATGAGAATGGTGGTTTATATTGCGCTTGTAGAGAGGACAACCTCAGGCCAGAGGCTCTGAGAAGGAGAGCACAGTGTTTAAAATTTTCACTAAGGTGTAAAGGACTGCTAGATCTTCCGCTAAGGGTCCATTTTGCTCAAGAGAAGCAGAGAATACATGAGGCCGGTGGTGATCTCAAGGGAGTGGCAGGGTAGGTGAGAGAGGACGTGGGGGGAGGGAGGAGTTGGGAGGGAGGGTGGTGGATTGGGTGAGGGTCCCTCCCTGTCCTCCTTCATAGTCTGGCAGAGACCTTGAACACCCCTCCCCTGGAACACCTTGCTGGCTGGCTCCCCTCCCCTGCTCTCACCCAACTTGGCTTCTGCTGAGCTCTCTGGCAGTCACCCAGGTGCTGGGGAACCTTCTGGTTTCTTAACGGCTCCCCTGGGTTCCATTTGTCCATTTGCTCATTCCTCGTCCTCCCTCCTCCACTACCGTATTCTTGGGCCATGACTCCTACTTAAAGAGCAGATGGTGCTGGGAAAAGCTCACTCAGTGAGTCAGTCCAAGAGATGATACCAGAGCCCAGGTTGCTGAGAGCTGGTGACAGCCGCAGCCCTGGCCCAGGGGGGTGTGCAAGACACCTGGGCTGCTGGAAACTTGGAGTTGAGGAGATGCCACCTCGGCCCTCCAGACCAGATGCAGGGACACCTGAACCCTGTCACTCACTACTCCAGGCTTAGCAGGACAGCAACCCCTGTGCACACGGGGGAAGTGTTAGGATGTCCGGGTCTGGGCTTAATCAGCCTGTAACCAAATCAATGTCCTTTGCCTCTGTGAGCCCAGGCACCAGAACTAGACTGTCCAGGGTTGGACCCCAACTCCACCACCTACTCCCTGTGCTTCAGTTTCCTCCTCTGTAAAGTGGGGGTACCAACTGTACCTACCTCATAAGGGAGTTGTAAAGATTGCACTTAATGAGTGAATATATTTCTAGCACTTAAAACAGTGCCTTTGCAGAGTAAACTCTATTAAGCATTAGCTTTTATTATTATTATGGTTATTACGTTACTGTTATTATTACTGCTCTTATCTCTAAAATATGGGCTGGAGTCAGATAATCGCAAAGCTCTTTCTTTCCCTTCGTGCTCTGTTATTCGGGATGCTCTCTCGCTGTGTGGCTTCAGGCAAGAGCTTCTCCTCTCTGGGGCCTCACGTTCTTATCTTCTAGGTGAGGTGCCAGAACTCAAGCCCTGAGAGTCTGTAATCTATGAAATAAGGATAAGGCACCTCCCAGGGTGGAGTTAACTTGTTATTTGGCCTCTCCTGGGGATGTTGCCGAGACAAGCAGTTAAGTAATCACAATAACAGTTTACATTTGTAGTGGGTTTTTAAAGTTCCCATTCACTGAGTGTTTACCAGGCACCCTACCAAGCCTTGAGTGACTTATTCTATCTTGACTGCAAACCCAGGAGGGCGACATTGTCCCCATATTGGAGATGAGGAAATTGGGGCACAGAAATATTAAACAACATCCCCAAGGACACACAGCCAGGAAATGGTCCATCTAGATCCAAACCCCAAAACCTTAATTCCAGATACTATAAACATTACCCGCCCCTCGTTATACTGGCAGTTGGCCCTGAACTTGACTTCTAATCCTCTGATAGTAACATGATCTTGTGCCATTCCTTTCAATGGACTGCTCGTACTATTGAAAATAACCACAGATTCTCATCATTGGAAGATATATAGGAGTGTCTCCAGGGTGTCTTAACCTTTGGAAGGGTCACAGACCCCTGTGAGAAGCTGAAAGAACCTTCCCACCCAGAAGGTTCATACCATATCTGCACACACACACACACACACACACACACACACACACACACCAAAAACATATACACAGATTTGTCCCAATTTCAGGGGTTTCAAACGTCTCAGTCTAAGAGCTCATGCAATGCCTAAATTCTCTTGAAACCTTCCGGTAAGTATTCATCTTTGCTCCAACTCTGCATTGATGAGAACCTCTTCCCTAAAGGACTGTCTATTCCATTAATGTTCCCCTTGGATTGTTAGAAATTTGCGCCATTGACA
Source organism: Zalophus californianus (assembly GCF_009762305.2). Taxonomy (NCBI): domain Eukaryota; kingdom Metazoa; phylum Chordata; class Mammalia; order Carnivora; family Otariidae; genus Zalophus; species Zalophus californianus. The sequence continues at coordinate 14,671,299 of NC_045603.1, read as the reverse complement.
TAATTGACATTTGTTCATTTCCTCCTAACTTTGGTCCCAGCTTTGCTTGCTAGATATTATTTCAAATTGGTCCCATCCATCTACTCATGACAATTCTCCATGTTTCTGCAGAGGCTTGTGATGCTGTCTCTAGCAGATGCCTCTTCCCTTCACTGCTCAGTTAAGCTTCCCTGGGACACACTCATTTGTCAATGGCTTTCTCAAACACCCAGAATGGATGGATAGCCCAGAACCCAGAACAATCGTCTGGCCATGGACTGCAGGACTCTCACTGTATTCTGGATATCAGATCTCCATGAACATGTCCTGGATTACATTTTTTAAGCCTTATTTTACTTTGAAATATAACACACATACAGAGAATTGCATAGTCCAGAAACAACAGTCCAACAAGCTATCACAAAGCAAACATCCACATCAGTGCCATCCAGGTCAAGAACTAGACCTTTGCTCACTCCTGCCTCCTCCCCATGATCACTCCTCCGTCCTCCACAAAGGCAACCTCTGCTATTTTACGGTAATAGTGTTCTTGTTTTCCTTAAACATTTTATCATCTAAATACGTATCCCATTTCACGTTACCCAGGGTTTAGTTTCCCTGGGTTTTGAGTTTTATATAAATGGAACCATTCAACTAGGCATTCTTTTGTATGTGACTTGTTTCACTCAATGAAATAAGCGTGTAAGATTGTTACATATAGTTGTAGTTCATTCATTCTCATCGCTGGAAGCTTCCACTTGTCTGAATAAACTGTAATTTATTTATCTAATCTATTATTAATGGATACGTGGGCTGTGCCCGAGTTTTGGCAATGACGAACAAGCTGCTATAAACAATGGTGAGCACACGCATGCATTTAGGCCGGTTATACCTAACAGAATTTCCGTGTAACTTCTCAGTGGATAATATCAACCTGTCTTCCAAAGCAGTTTTAACGATTCACTTTCAGTAGTTTGTGTATATGTTCCAATTCTTCCATGTCCTTGCTAACACTTAGCAGTACTCATCTTTTTAATTTTAGCTCTTTTGGTGGTTACACAGTGGCATCTCATTGAGGTTTTAATTTGCATTTCCCTAATGACTAATGAGGGTGAGCCCATTTTCATCTATTTATTGCATATTTATGGATTAGAGGCTTTGGCAACTCCTTACTCATCTGACTCATACTGAAATTACACCCAAATGGAATAGAGTCTCTGACAGATGATGCTGTTTAGTCGTATCTTCTTTATTGACTTCAATTTTGGATTTTAGGTCCCCAGAGCATGTCTGAACATTCTTTTTTAAAAAGTAATTAATTAATTAATTAATTAGACATTTAAAGTAATTTCTACACCCGTCGTGGAGCTCAAACTCATGACCCCAAGATCAAGAGTGGTGCGCTCCATCGTCTGAGCCAGCCGGGCACCCCTGAACATTCTTAATACTCATGACAGCTAATACTTATTGAATGCCCACCATGTTCCAGGCACTGAGCTATGTGCTTGACCTGTATCACGTCTTCTAATCCTCACAACCAACTTATGAGGTTGCTACTATGATTATCTGCATTGTACATACAAAGAAACTGAGGTGGGGGAGGGTATATAACTTACTTGCTAGATTCAAATCAACACCCGTAGCCACTATAACACACTGCCTCCCAAAGATGGGAACATTTGACTACATAAAAAAAAAAAAACCCTTTAAAAATGCTTACAAACCGAGTAAGAAAATGGACATGTAACTGTCAAATGGAGAAAAAGAGTTGCAAAGTATGACAAGGGTTTAATGTGCTTAATATGGAAAGAGTTCTTACAAATTAATAAAAGGACAGAATAAAAAAATGGCCAAAGGTTTCTGCAGTCAGGTAAGTCTGCAGAATTCAGCACATCTTTCATGTTCTTTTACCCCAACAGTGTATCCTAAGCAAATTTATGACTCCTAAGTTCCAGTTGGTGGGAATGCAAGCTGGTGCAGCCACTCTGGAAAACAGTATGGCGGTTCCTCAAAAAGTTGAAAATAGAGCTACCCTATGACCCAGCAACTGCACTACAAGGTATTTACCCCAAAGATACAAATGTAGTGATCTGAAGGGGTACCTGCACCCCAGTGTTTATAGCAGCAATGTCCACAATAGCCAAACTATGGAAAGAGCCTACATGTCTATCAACAGATGAATGGATAAAGAAGATGTGGTATATATACACAATGGAATACTACTCAGCCATCAGGAAAAAAATGAAATCTTGCCATTTCAATGATGTGGATGGAACCAGAGGGTATTATGCTAAGTGAAATAAGTCAACCAGAGAAAGATAATTATCATATGATCTCACTCTTATGTGGAATTTAAGAAACAGAACAGAGGCTCATAGGGGAAGGGAGGGAAAAATAAAACAAGACGGAATCAGAGAGGGAGACAAACCATAAGAGATTCTTAATCATAGGAAACAAACTGAGGGTTGCTGGAGGGGAGGGGGGTGGTGGATGGGGTAACTGGATGATGGACATTAAGGAGGCCATGTGATGTAATGAGCACTGGGTATTATATAAGACTGATGAATCACTGAACTCTGCCTCTGAAACTAATAATACACTATATGTTAATTAATTGAATTTAAATAAAAATATATTAAAAAATAAAATAAAAACTTACTTTAAAGCATTTTCCAAACCTATTTGACCAACATAGGCTTTAGCATCTGAATAATTATAATTCTTTGGAACAGACTTTGAAGCATGTTGAACTGTGTAATAACCATTGCTTCCTCTGGTTTCTGGTCTGGTAAAACTTTCAACAAAGGAAATGAAATTAGTTTTGTACTGTGTTTCCCAACCTAGACACTATTGACATTTTGGGCTATATAATTCTTTGTTGTGGGATTGTCTTAGGTATCATGGGCTGTTCCCAGCAGCATCCCTGGTCTCAACTCAGTAGATGCCAGATGCCAGTACTACCAGCCCCACCTCCCCAGTTGTGACAACCAAAATTGCCCCGTGGAGGCAGAACTCCCCTCCCTCCATAAGAACCGTTGGTCTAGACTGACTGCTTTCTAAAGAACCCACGGTGCTCCCCATGATTACCTCCTACCTTGGTGCCCCTCCACACACTGCATAGCATCTCAATATATTTTGATTTCTGTGCCTTGTGACAGCCTCTACTCTTTGTTAAGACAGTATCAGCCCATCTCTCTTGTCTTTGGGTCTTTCTTGTTTGCTAGAACTCCTCCTACCTCCAGGCATAGCAAACCATGTACAGTTCCTCAGATACAGAGCTTCTCTCCACCCTTCTATCCTCTAGGTATAATTAAAGCTCTTTCCTTCAATCCCTGTACTTACTGCACACCCTATCAGACCCCCAACACACATTATACCTATTTATGTGCCTGTTTCCCCAAGTCCTTGGCAGCAGAAACTGGGTCCTATTTATCTTCTGATTCTCAGCACCAAGTAGGCACTGATCAATATATACGAACAAAGGAGCAAAATATAATTGATGATGGGTCAGCGGGGACCTAGGTGGATTTCCACCAACACTGAGTCCATTGGCAACCTCTTCACCAGTTTTCTCCTAGGAAGGTGCCCTTTGCTGTTCTCAGGAAGACGATCTTCCTTCTTGAGAGAAGTAGAAGTACCATAGAAGGTACCAATTTTGTTTTTCTCCCTCTCAGACATGAATATGACATCATCTGCTCAGTCGGCATGTCCAGGCCATTCCAGATAGTTTTCTCATCCCAAACTGAAGGAGAAGAGCCCTTTTCCCTTGAGGTCAGCATTTCTGCAAACCCTAGTTTATTCTAGCCAGTGACACTTTTTTTTGTTTTTGATGTGGTGTTCCATGATTCATTGTTTGTGCATAACACCCACTGCTCCACGCAGAACGTGCCCTCTTTAATACCCATCACCAGGCTAACCCATCCCCCACTCCCCTCCCCTCTAGAACCCTCAGTTTATTTTTCAGAGTCCATCGTCTCTCACGGTTCGTCTCCCCCTCCGACTTACTCCCCTTCATTCTTCCCCTCCTGCTATCTTCTTCTTCTTTTTTTTCTTAACATATGTTGCATTATTTGTTTCAGAAGTACAGATCTGTGATTCAACAGTCTTGCACAATTCACAGCGCTCACCATAGCACATACCCTCCCCAATGTCTATCACCCAGCCACCCCATCCCTCCCACCCCCCCCCCCCACTCCACCAACCCTCAGTTTGTTTCCTGAGATTAAGAATTCCTCGTATCAGTGAGGTCGTATGATATGTCTTTCTCGGATTGACTTATTGCCAGTGACACTTTTTATCCTTGGATATGTGTCCTCCTGTCCATGCTTCGGGCGTCCATTTTGCACCTGAGTTTCTCAGACCACCCCCTCCCCTGAGCATTGCATCAGTCTCTTTAAGTATTTCCTGTCGGGGATAATTTGAAGCTTGAAAAACAGAATTTAATTCTTGGGAACTCTTCAGCTTTACTAGAGTTGTCCAAGATGGTGGCAGTGGGCGGAAAGAAAGAGACTGGTTTGAGCAACATTAACAAAGGCAAGTGACAAGACTTGAGGACCTGTTGCACGTGGAGGAGGGAGAGGACTCCCAGGGCTCCCAGGATGCCCGGATTTCTGTTTTGAGACAATGGAGGGACTGGTGGTTCCTGCTGCAGAGCCAGCCACAGGAGGCGGCGGCGGAGGAGTGCAAGGAGGGGGCGCAGGCTGTCCGGGACGGTTAGAGTCTGAGGTTTCCATGGGAGACAAGGGGGGCATGTAGAGGAGGGAACTGGATACAAGAGCTGAGAAATGGGATAGGATGGGAAATGTGACCCAGGGGCTGTTGGCGGTGTGCAGGTGGCCATGGGAGCTGAGAGTACAGATGAGTGCCCAGGTTGCGTGTGCTGTCGGCACGTCTGTTAAAGACGGGGCAGCAAGGAAACAACATGAAGGAGACTGTGAAGGAGTGGTGGAGACAGAGGAGAGCCAGGAGGGGAGCATGAGTCAAAGGCTACTGGAGAAGGAGTTTCAGGCAGAAGGGATGGCCAGCAGCTTTAAGAGATACAGGGAGGGCAGCTCCCATATGGACGGAAAAGTGCCCGCTGACTCAGCAGTGGAGGGTCACTGAGGACTAAAGCAACCCCTCAGCGGAGTGGAGGGGCCGGAGCCCAGGCGCAGAGGTGCAGGGGGGCTCGGGAGGAGGGGCAATGGGGCACAGACTCAGGGACGTGTCTAAAGAGAGAGTGACCCATCCATCTGCTTGCCCAACAAGCTGAGGGTCCACTGGGCCCCCACTGGGCCAGGGATATGGCAGTGGACAAATAGGCAAGACCCCTGCCCTCTGGGTGTGCCCTTTCAGGAAGACGGAAGGGAGGGAGGGAGGATTTCTTTTAAAGACGGTTGTTAGAATCATCACCACTCGACAGAAAAGGCCAAGAGAGGTCAGGTGGCAACATGTTCAAGTTCACACGAATGTCAGAGCTGTGGGTCGTGCCCTGACCAATCTGGCCCTTTCCACCCTTTGCTGCCTGAAGGGGACGGAGTTTAGGTGGGAAGAGATGACACAGAAGGCATAATAGGGTGGGGAAGAATAAAGGCGCCAGGTGCAGGATTATTTATGGCTGGGCTGGGCTGGGCCTACTCAGGTCAAGGTTTCTATTTATTTGAGCCAGAGACTTGAGAGGTGGCCTGTGGTGGCCCCCACGCTTCCCCACATTCCCACCCCTCTTATTTAGGAGTAAATCTCCCTTTCCTGTGGGCACCCTGATCCACACAGTTCAACTGGGGCTGCATCCATCTCCACATGCGCTGGTTAGGGGGTAGGCCCAGGAACCTACGCAAGGCTGACCCGCGTCCCTCCATGGGATTTACATAGAGATGCTGGAAAGAGACATGGGCTTTCTTCCTCTGTGGCAGTGAGCTTGGGGACCAGGGTGGGCCACCCACAGCCATCTTGACTATCCAAAGAAAACACTAGGCAGAGATAAACAGGGTCAAGAAATACAGGAGACTGAGGTCTGATGGCTTTGCTTGGGCTCCTGGATCCAGCTCTGCCCAGACCTTCCAAGAACTCTCCCAGACTTCCTGGTAGCTCGAACCAACGGATTCTCTTTTGCTTCCTGATTTGAGTTGCGATTCTACACTTGCGACCGAAACGATCTGACCAATTATGACAAATATGTCAGCTGTGACTGTGAAAAACATATGATTTACTCTTGCAGAAGCTAACTGACTCCAGGGGTGTCTCCACGGAGCCATATGTATTCGCCTCCTTCTAGGTCCTGGCCCTGCACGTGGCAGGGAGATGGATAAGACAGGAACTTAGAGAGCAGCCGTGGAAATGAGGATTAGGAACAAAAGAATCAGCATCTATAAAATGCTTTACGTTCATTGCTCCGAATCCACAATCAGAGGAAACAATGAGCTAGCAACTCCGGGCAGGGTTCATTGGGTACAGACTGAGCTGGAGAGATGCTCCATGCTACAGGAGCTCAGAGGAGGGGTGGGGGAGGACAGGGTGCATCCTGAGCCAAGGTGGGGCTGGCAGGGCACAGAGAGAGAGGGGAACAGGTAGTCTGGGGAGGCTGTGTGGGTATGAAGGCAAGTATAAGAGCTGCTTCTCATACCTTTCCCATTCCAGCGTGGGCATGTCCCAGCTTGACCACCATGGGGAAGTGTGGCGCTGTGAGCTGTAAGAGACAAGAGGAAATCACTCGTTAGCATCCCAGAGCAGTGCCACCGACAGACTCGGGGCACCACCTGTTCTGTAGAAAGATTCAGTCATCTGATATTACCCGGAATCCCCACAAGAACGCTTTGACAGATGGTCATCCTGCTGCAGCTCGAACACCCAAAATGCCAACGATCTGGGCTTCCAAAATAAGCCCTGAGCTCTTAAAAGCAGCCTGCTTGGGGCACCCACCGAGAGACGGCAGGGAGGAGCAAAGCGACTGGTTTTGGATCCCGGCTTCACCACTTGTGCAACCTCAGGCAAGTTCTACATGGATCTGTGGCTCAGTTTGCTCATCTGTAACATGGGGGTGATGAGTATCCATCCCATAGGGTTGCTGTGAGGATCAAACAAATTATTATATGTGAAGTCTTTACGTTCTGAGTACCCAATGAACGGCAGCTTCATGATTCCCATTATGGTTCTGCCTTACGTTATCCCCTCCCCCAAGCCCTCTCCAGGCCACCCTATGAGGTTTCTTAATAATAGTGGTCATGCCACCACGGGCACAAACACGCATCGGCTGCACTGTGTTGGGCACTGTTCCGAGCGACTGCCCGGTATCATCTCCCTTCGAGAGCCATGCTACTTGTCTCGCTGGTTCCCTGTAGCATCCTCAGCTCCCAGAACACTGCCTGACCCAGAGAAAATGTCTGGTGATGGAGTCTGTGCTTCATTCAACCATTCCTCTTAGCAAGACCTAGGAGGCATGCATGCTTCTCCTTATGATGGAAGAGGAGAGAGAGCTCAAAAGATTAGGTGCTTACTCATGCGCATGGTCACTCAGCTAGGAAGTAAGGGCACCAGGTCCAAACCTAGGCTATGCATTTCCTCCCTCATTCTGTTCATATGTTGTTTGAGATGTGTTTGCTTGGTGTCTGCAAGTCTTTTTGGAGGTGCTTGAGGATAAAGGTTATCCCTTCTGGTTATTTAGTGACATCAGTCCCCCTACTTGGATCAGCCTGGCCATGTCCTACTCTCCGTGCTGTCTGTCCTGGTCCTCGTCACTTGGTCCTGGATTGTCTCCTGACAGTGCTATCTGTCCTGACCCTCTGGCTGCCTTTTAAGAGGAAGAACCCGGCTCTTCTCTCTTGGTGCCCAGAGTCTAGTCTGACATGGAGGCGCTGCTGTGCTTTAGAAGGCTCTGCAGTGGGTCACGGAGCCATTTGATGGGCCTCATCTCATTGTTTACCCACTCAGTGGCTCCATGAGGCAAGCAGGGAAGGTTTGTCATCACCATTTCACAGACAGGAACACTGATACTCAAGGCAGGTGCTGGGAAGGGGTGGAATTGGGACTTGAACGTGGGCCTGTCAGACTCTAAGCCTGAAAAAGTTTCCCCTAAGATCTAGCTCAGGGATTCCTGCAGTAGATGCGGAATAAAAAAAATGTCCCCCTCATTCAGGCTAAAAAAAAATTTTTTTTTAAAGATTTTATTTATTCATTTGAGAGAGAGAATGGTAGCAAGAGAGCATGAGAGGGAAGAGGGTCAGAGGGAGAAGCAGACTCCCCGCTGAGCAGGGAGCCCGATGTGGGACTCGATCCCGGGACTCCAGGATCATGACCTGAGCCGAAGGCAGTCGCTTAACCAACTGAGCCACCCAGGCGCCCGCTAAAAAAATTTTTTTAAAGATTTATTTATCTGAGAGAGACAGGGAGAGCACGAGCGCACAAGTTGGGGGAGGGGCAGAGGGAGAGAATCTTTGAGCAGACACTGGGCTGAGTGCAGAGCCTGACATGGGGCTCGATCCCATGACCCACGAGATCATGACCAGAGCCAAAACCAAGAGTCAGATGCTCAACGGACTGAGCCACCCAGGCGCCCCGAGGCTAAAATTTATCACATCTTGGTGCCTAGAGAGAACACATGCATCTTTTAAAAAAAAGGGCAATATTTGATTTCAAAAGTAATATGTACTCACTATATAAAAAGTTTGGAAAATGTAATAAAGTGCTATGTTGTTATTATACAGAAGACAATAAAGATCACTCTCAGATTTTTAACAGTTTTGGTGTATTATCTGCTGGTCTTTTTTTTTTTTCTTAAATGTACGATTGTTTCTTTTCATTTGTTCTACATTGGGAGTACACTGAATATCCACTTTTGCTTCCTGCTCTTTCCACTTACTATTCTGTGGTAAGCATCTTCCTGGTGGCGATTACTTGTCTGTTTAATAGTTATTACAAAAAATTTCACATATGAAAAAATACCAAAAGAGCATTATCATGGACAGCATCCCACTTAAGAAATAAACCACTACCCCCATAGACGAAGTCCCTGATAACACTTTATTACCACACTCCCTTCCCTCCTACCCAGAGGTAATCATCATGATATGAATTCTGGGTTTATTATTGCCTCACATTTATTCATATTTTAACTATTACATATGATTCTCAAACTATGCACTCCACATTTTAAAACTTTATGTGAGTGGTATCAAAAGAATCTATTCTTGACGATCTTTTTTAGCACATTTGTGAGATTTCATGCGGGCTCCTCCATACAGCTTGGATTCATTTTTACAGCCGTATAGTATTCAATTATATGAACACACTCCCATTTGCCCACTTCCTGCTGATGCACATTTGGGTGATTTCTATTTTTCCAATGATAAATGATAGGAGTGAAGATCTTGAACTCATCTCCCCTGCAGGTGCACAGGGGCACGTGCACAGGAGTGGAATTGCCGTGGCCGGGCAACGTTCTTCTCAGTTTTGCCAGATATTGCCAAATTTGCTCTCCAAAGTGGTTGTACCGACTTACGCTCTCACAAGCAGGGAAAGAGCTCCGGACACCTGAGGCTGAAAGACTTAAATTTTGCCAATCCAAGGGATGTGAAGTGGAATGAATGGGTACATTTTCACCAAGTGGCTTTTGTTCCCCAGCAGAGTCGTCACACCTGGCCATCCACTCACAGACCCTGGGCACCTCCAGCAGTCCGAGAACTGCCCAGGTCACTACTGGGGCTTTATCTCCATCTCATTTTAAGCTGGCGTGTGGGGGGTGGGGTGGAGGGGGAATGTCTGTGTTCTGTCTTCCCCTCCACGTCTCCTGGCCTCATTATCTCCCCACACACTGACGGGAGATGTGGGGAAAGAATGTGGATGTTGGAGTTAAACTTACCCTCTAATCTGGGGCTGGATATTTAACCTCTTCAAAACTTAGTTCTTGGATCTGCAAAATGGGAATGATATTGCCTAACTCAATGGATGGCTGGGGGAAGAAGAAATGAAATAAGGAATGTCAAACTGCTTCGCACCCAGGGGAGATTCAAACTCAAAGTGTGAAGTAAGACTGAGGGGAGGAAGGAGCTAATGCTGGTTTTGTGGCAGTGAGGACAGAGGTGAAGGAAAGCTGGATGAAGGAGGAAGGAGAGCAGAGGCTGCTGCTTGGTAGTATGTGATAGTATAGCAGAGGCTGAAATGAAGTCCAACAAAGGAAATCTGAAGGAACTTAGCAATCATCTTGCCTAACCCTCATGTTGCCATGTGGCGGTAGGCAGAATTTCTAGGAATGCTCCCCAAGATGTCCCACTCTAATCTCTGGGGCTGCGAATGTGATGAGATTGTCATACAAAGATAGTTTTATGTTATGGCACAGGTGACCCTAAAATATGGAGATATTTGGGAGGATCTAATCAAATCACATGAGCCCCTAAGAACAGAGAACCATTCTCAGGGTGGTGGCGGAAGAGAGAAGCAGAGAGTCAAAGCAGGAGAGAGACTCAGCACACTATTCCTGCTTTGAGATGGGGGTGATTACTTGAGAAGGAATGTGGGTAGCCTCCCAGAGCCGAAGGTGGCCCCTGGCTGATAGCCGACAAGGAAACGGGGCCTCTAGGCGTACCTCGCTGCAAAGAACTGAATCCTGCCCTAACAGGAATGAGCTTGGAAGGGAATCTTGAGCTCCTGAGGAAAATGCAGCATGCTGGCACTTCGATTTCAGCTTTAGGAGACCCTAAGCAGAGCACCTTGACAGGCCAGCCTGGACTTCTGATCTACAGATCTGTGAGATAATACAGAGGTGTTCTTTGTGACAGCTTAGGTTGTTAGAGCAGCAGTAAGATAATACATGTGTGTGTCCTTCTAGAAACTGAAGCTCAAAGAGTAAAAAGTGATTGTTTTCATGCCCCACAATAGCAGAACGAGAAGTCAAGGCCATGAGCTTTGGGGGCACTTGGGCGACTCAGTCAGTTAAGCATCCGACTCCTGATTTTGGCTCAGGTCATGATCTCAGGGTCCTGAGACAGAGCCCCGTGTCTGCCTCCGTGTTTGGTGGGGAGTCTGCTTGAGAGTCTCTCTCCCTCTGCCCCTCCCCCATCTCTAAAATAAATAAATAAGTAAAATCTTTAAAAAAAGAAGTCAAGGCCATGAGTTTTGACTCTCCATCAAGCACTCTCTCTACTAAGGCACACTTCCCTGGGGACCACTTGCATATCTAGGGTACCATAAATTCTTTCTTCTAGGGCACCTGGGTGGCTCAGTTGGTTAAGTGACTGCCTTCGGCTCAGGCCATGATCCTGGAGTCCTGCGATCGAGTCCCACATCGGGCGCCCTGCTCAGTGGGGAGTCTGCTGCTCCCTCTGACCCTCCCCCCTCTCATGCTCTCTCTCTCTCTCATTCTCTCTCTCAAGTAATAAATCTCTCATTCTCTCTCTCAAGTAATAAATAAATTAAATTTAAAAAAATTCTTTCTTCTAATCATAACCTGATCCATAAAATAATATCAAATCAAATTAATTCACTGAGTGAGTGAGTGTTTTATGCACTGTGTTTGATGCTGTGCAGGACACAGAAGATGGAGCCAAGATTTCTTGTTTTAGAGAGGTGGGCAGTGCAGTGTAAGAGCAAAAAAAGGTGGCATGGCAGCAAGTCTGGGGGGTGGGTGGGTGGAGTCAGGAGCAAGTCTCCGTAAGAAAGGCAGGCTCTGACGAGGATTCTGAAGGAGGAGTAGGCTGTGGATGGGTCACCATTCCTCAAGGAGTGAACGGTGCAGAATACTTTGGTCTTCCCATGGCATATGTCTAGATTTTTCATGAGCTCTAAGCAACAAAGACCCACTGGAAGGGAGGATTTATTTTATGATACTTAATATGAGTTTATCTGCCATAAAGTCATTGTGGATATGACTGCCGCATAGAATTATATATTTGAACTGAATGCCCTTTGCCAACATTCGTAACTAAACTTGGAGGAATATACTCCTTGTCAGAAATAGTGGAATGAGACATTGTATTTAGATTTATAGGACACAGAAACTCAATGTAGAAAAATTTGAGAATTTATAGGATGAGAATTTCAAAGAAAGTATTTTGAAACATTGTTTAAAGCAATGCATTTTCCAGATACTAAGGGAAAATTTTCTTTGCCATTTCTTTGGTTGAGAACAGCATTCTTTTTTTTTTTTTTTTTTTTTTTTTTAGTAGGCTTCATGCCCAGCGTGGAGCCCAATGCAGGGCCTGAACTCACAACTGTGAGATCAGGACCTGAGCTGATACCAAAAAAGTAGGAAGCGTCACCAACTGAGCCACCCAGGTGCCCTTAGAACAGCGTTCTTTTTAGAACTGGCTGGTAAGACTCTAGGCTGGCGTTGGAGAGAAGAAAGAGGCAATCTGGGGCCAGGTTGTTGGGGGCTTTCAAAGCTGGAGGCAAGAGTCTGGGTCGCTTGGATGGGCAGTGGGGAATTAGTTCAGATCTGGAAAGGGAGAGTGACCTGCCGCTGTAGGCAGGATGAATTGTATCCACAGACCCTGACAGGCCACAGACCAATTTCGAAGTGATTACAACCAATGCCAAGGGCCACTGGTTGGGCCTGGGCTGGGCTGGGGATGGTGGAGAAAGTGGGGGCACTCCCAAGAGTTTTTCTTCTCTCTCTGTTTTTAAAGTGATGCTTTAAAAAAACCTGAAATAATAGTCTTCAAATGACCATAGAAATTCAAGACGAGGAATCTCCACCACCTCATCATCTAATCAAATCAGTGTTTGTATTGGTCCATATTACTTTATAATCCCCATTTATACATCTCATCAAAAAATGGGATATTCCGCAATAATCTTAGAGGTAGAATTTTATATCTGTCTTCTCATTTAATATTATACCCTAAGCTTTCCCCCCCGTTTTGCCATGGTCTTTTTTATTTTTCTTATATCCCTCCCCCAGTCCCCAGCCCAGGTAACTGATCTCACCTGTCTGGTGCGTCCTGCCCGTTGCTTTTCATGCTCAATCTTTGCAAACGTGTATACACATATATGGTTGAGGCTGATGTTTGTTTTTTCTAAAATGGCTCTTCTCATTGAATAGCATGCCACGCACAACTTCCTCTCCCAAGTCAGTAAGTACACCCCTAATCCAACGGTTTTTAAAGCTTCACAATATTCCACAAGACACGGATGCCACAATTCTTCGGCTGGTTCCCTATTAATAGACATTTGTGTAACACTGTCCCTCTGTCTCTCTTTCTCTGCTACTACAAGCAAGACCACCAAATATCTTTGTACAGGTGTCCTTACAAACAAGTGTCTTAATTCCTAGAGGCCAGGCCAAGAACTTTTCAAGGGGAGAAGTGGCAGAATTTGGAGACATTCTGGTAGGTTTCTCAAGTGGTTTCTAAGAGCTCAGGTAATGAAAGTGGGTGCAACCCACTATACAATCTCCCAGGCTAATGACAACTGCATTTATGGAGTGTCTGGTAACAGCCAGGAATGTTACCAGACACTCTACATACGGCAGCATCTTCCCTTCCCCATGAGACAGATAAGAGATCACAGGCAAGTCATTTGCCCAAGGTCAGACAGGTGAGGAATGGTGGAGCTTCTCTCCCCTTTCAGGCTCTTTCCCTTCCCGAGCTGTTCAAATGGGTTCCAGAGGCCATTCCTATTTCCACTCATTTGCAACAGGCCAGCCCCTCCCCTAACACAGATAGGTCACGGAGGACAAAAAATATCTTGTCGGCTATTTTCTCTCTTCTCTTCCCAACAATAGCTTTATTTAGTCCCCTTGGGGATGGGAGGCCCACCAGCCTCTGGCAGGCTCCTTGTCTCTGCTCACATGCCCCGGGGGCCCCAGAGTTCAGCACTGCCCGATTGCGTGAGAGGCCTGACATCCTGTTAGAAGGGGCAGATCAATTTTTAAAACCAGAGATCCCCACCCTGATAAGGGCCCTATTCAAAAGTCTCCCAAGAAGCCAAAATAACCCAAAATGGCCCAGGGCTCCTGCTGGCTGGTCTCCTGGGGCGGGTGGGGGCGGGGGGGGGGGGCGGGGAAAGGAAGATTGGAGTCAGAGTAGCCCGAGCCTGGATCAGCGCTGTAGGAATCTCCTCTCCAAGCCATGGAGTTGGAGAGCTGGGCTTGGAGGGGCCCACTGCGGCTTCCCCCAGAAGGAGGCAATTCCCTCTGCATTCATGAGTCTCTGGAGCTTTAAATGTCTTCAGTGTCTGGTCCTGGCTAAGTATGGAGAAAACAAGGCCAGGAATAGTCTGCAGGAGGAAAGAAATTGAGGACGAAAGAAGTCTGGGAAGATTTCGGTGAGGAGCTGGGCCTCCGTTCCACGCCTGTGAGCCTCCGCCTGATCTAGCGCTTGCTTACTTCTGTTTTGTCTTGTGTGTCTGCCTCCTACTCACCCCAACCTCTGCCTACCAGTTATGCACCAACTGGCAGGACTTCCAGTTCTTTACTGAATGGGCCACACTCCCTCCGGCCACAGGGCCTTTGCACATGCTGATCTCGTTCTCTGAAAGACTCTGCCTAATGATCAATAATATAATATTAATTCAAATCAATTCAGTGGGCACTAGTTGAGTGAGAACCATGCGGCTTGCACTGTGTTTTGTGCTGTGTAGGGCACACATAAGATTGAGACAAGGCCAAACAAACCCTTCCCATACTTGGCGTCTCTGTTGAAATGCTCTGTCCCCAGAGAGTGCTCCCCTGGCCACAGGTCTAAGTAGCTGCTTCCTATTGTCTTCTCTATCACACTCTGAACTTTCCCTTCATAGTGCTAGGCACCAACTGTAATTCTACATTCATTTCCTCTGTGTCCATCTCTCCACTCCCCTGTAGGAGCTCTCAACAAAACAAGGTGATTAGCTTGTTTGTTTATTTATTATTAGTTTCAGAGGTAGGATTTTGTGATTTATCAGTTACATATAACACTCCGTGCTCAATACATCCCGTGCCCTCCTTAATGCCCATCACCCAGTTACCCCACCCCCCCCTTACCTCCCCTCCAGCAACCCTCAGTTTGTTCCCTAGAGTTAAGAGTCTCTTATGGTTTGTTTACCACTGTATCTCCTGGCTCCACACAAGGACTGGATATAGTAGATGCTGTGTATGTCGTATATTGTCGGATGGGTGTTAGAGAAAGCCTCCCAGGGTAGGGAGAGAGATCACGTGCTAACAGGCAGAATCAGAAAGAATTTGGGGACAAGTTGTTGATAAAGTTGGTTTGAGCAGATGCTTGCTGGGGAGGCAGTGGGAACTAGGGTGGGAATATGGGGAGTGGCAAGTGTGGGGGACGGTTGCACTAGAGGTAGGAGTTCGGGATGCATTCTGCGCGCACTGGGCAGCCATTCAGGGTTTGTGTGCAGAGGCCAGACATATACAAACCAGGTTTAGGAGGACTTCTGGAGGCTGTGGTAACAACAGCTCCCATTTCTGGAGCACTTACAGTGTAGCGGCATGGTGCTAAGCACTTTACATATATCAACTCATTTAAATCTCTTGACACTTGTATGAGATAGCTCCGATTTTTACCCGCATTTTACAAACAAGGGGAAAACGAAGGCCAACACAAGTGAAGTTTCTGCCTAGGATCACTCAGTAAGAAAGTGGGGGACCTAGGATTTAGCCAGAGCCCACTGCCCTGCTTCCACAGGGTGCTGCTTCTGGATGATCATTCTATGCACCATCAAGTGCTTCCCTTGTGCCCAGAAATGGGGTCCACTCATTTGATTTGATTGGGTAGGTGGGTGGAGCCAGCCGACTCATTAGGACAAGGCCGGCTACTGTAAGAACCAAGCAGTTCAGGGCACGGCAGGAATAGCATGAGCTGTGGAGCCAGAGGGACCCCCCAGAGTTCACATCTAGTTCCAGAACTTGTGGTTATGAGCCCTTGGGCAAGTCACTGGCCACTCTGTGACTCAGTTTCCTCATCGGCCAAACAGGAACATCCTTGAAGAAGCAACATTATAATAGATGTGAATCACTAAATGCTCACTGCCAATGAAGAGGCTTATGCTGAGTTTGGAGATGTCCGAGCCGGCACGTAGTAGGGCAGCAATCCACACGACCTCCCGTTCCCTTCACATCTGGGATCTTGGGGACTCAGGTAGGGGGGACGTTAAAGGCTGTTCATCAGGACTCATTCAGTCCTCAGATACAGGAGGGGGAGATAAGAGGGGAAGGAAGCCTGAGGCCCGGGTGGTGAGCAGGGAGCATGATGAAGCCTTTGACAGAAATGGGGCAGCCCAGAAACGGGGTTTGTTTTGGGCATTTAAAAAAGACTCATTCAGAAAAGAGAACAGAAATATCCTGACAGCCACATGATAAACCTTAACCTCGTTATGCAGTATCTAACAGAATCTCCTTGGAATGTAAGCACTGCACATAAAGACACTCCTGTCTGGAGGGAAGAGAATGGATAAGATGACCTTTGACAGTCCTTTCCAATTCTATACTGCTGTGACAAACCCATAAATTCCCACCTCGATGACCGAGAACAGGTTGAGACAACAGCTTACAGGGCTCTGGGGGACCTGGTCCCTGCCTCCTTCCCCACCCCCATCTCACCCACATTCCCCCAACAGCCTCTCTCTGTCCCAGCCTTACTGGATTTCTTTCTGGCCCTGATACTAGCTTTGCTCCCTCCAGCCACAGGGCCTTTGCACATGCTGTTCTCATTGCCTGGAATCCTGTCCCTACTCCTCCAGCTATGCTTCAGATCTCAGCTCTAATGTTGCTTCCTCAAAAAGCTGGTTCTCACCTCTCTGCTTAGGTCATGGCCTGCTCACCTCTGTCTTCTTCCTAGCACTTCTGCCATTTTTAATTTATCTGTGTGATTGCTGGACAAATGTCTAACTCCCTACTGGACTGTAAGCCTATAAGGAGCTGTGGATCTGTGTCTGTTGTTGCTTATCATCGAACCCTTGGGGCCTCTCCTGAATTATAAACCTGCCTCCCAAACCCAGCCCCGAGATAATCTCACAGGCACCTCCAACTTAACGTTTCCAAGCAACCTCACACAAATCACCCCTCCAAAATGCTCTCTCCTCCTCCAGTATCCTAACCTCAGTCACCGGGCCCTCCACCTACCCAGGTGCCCAAGATAGAGATCCCGCCTGCCTTCTTCATTCTCAAAACTGCCCTAGACCCAGGGAGGGGCCCAGGAAATGTTTGCTGAGTGAGGTCCGTGGTTTCACCAGCCAGCTTAACGCTCTCTGCCCTTGGAATTCCACCTCTGAACCTTCTGCATCACCTCCTCCCACATTTAGTGTGTCTTGGAAAAATACTGGTGGCATATTTAGAAAAATTAAACTAAACCTGCCCTACCAAAATACAAACATTCCTTTCTCTTACATTTCCTGTTTCCCTGAGAAACGGGATAGTCAAAAATAAACAAAGCGATAGGATGACAATATTTGTCCGCAGATACGCTTTCCTTGTTCTCACCGTGAGGTTTATGGCACCGAACAGGCTCAGGCTGCCAGTCTGTCTCCCACGAGGATTCTTCTGGGTGCTGCTCACGGTGCAGACAACATCTCCCCTGGAACTGTGGCTCTGGGACCATCTGAATGACTCGAAGCGTCTACGACCACTCTGAATCCCGTGGACACGCGCCGCCACGGCATTTCCAGCCGCCTGCGTTTTCCATGTCAATTTCTTTTACTCACAGGCTGTTGAGTTCCCTTTCCACGTGGGGAAAGCCCCTGTGACAAGTCTGATGAGCCCTGACATCGGTCCTTCTCTTAGTGACTTCAGAAGATAGCTAAAGGATAATCGCACCACTTCGGTGTCTGCATTTCTTTGTTTCCAGTTTATGCTCACACTGTAATGTCTTAAGGTTAAAGACAAATCTGAAGTTTTGGTTAAAGGTACACCTGTTGGTGTTGTATAGAACGAGCACAGCTTACTTGGGGCTAGGAGCAAAGGGAGATACCATTTTCTCGGGGTCGGGGAAGCTGATTCATGGGATGCCACAGCATGAGGAAGAAGAGCAAATGCAGGCTTCGAAGCTGGGCAGACTCGAGTTTAAATACTGGTGGGGTCCCTTCCTACGGGCGCACCCATGGGCAAGTCTCCTAGCCTCTCTGGTCTTGGCTGCTTTTTTTTTTTTGTAAATGGGAAGAGATACACCAGCAATTCAAGTGATTGTGAAGATTTGGGTTTGTATGTTGAGTACGTGCTACCTATAGCTGGATCCCAGCCAGAAATTCTCGGGATAATTTGAACCAGCATAGTCACTAGGAAAAAACCCTACTTACCACCTGATGCAGTTATGAACCCTTCTTTTGAAGTTTTCGTTTCTGTACTATTTAATGTAAAAATTTGCTTTGAAATTACTTAAAAATTGTCATTAAGTTGATTAATGGATTGATCTGATAATCCTTACATACACAATGACTATGTACTTATTTTCTTATACAGAAATATACTCAGCCGCTGATGATTGCGTGCTGCCTGGTTTTTATCCTTTAAATCTTGCATAACCTTTCATTTAATACAGTGAGATCTGTAGCTGCAGATCCATCATAGCTGCAGTGATAGTGCCTGACTTTTTTTTTTTTTTTAATTTTATTTATTTACTTCAGAGAGGGAGAGCTCAAGTGCACATGCGGGCGGGGCGGGGTGGGACGGGGGAGGGAGAAGCAGATCCCCAGCTGAGCAGGGAGCCCACCACGGGGCTCAATCCCAGGAGGCTGAGATCATGACCTGAGCCAAAGACAGACACTTAACCGAATGCGCCACCCAGGCGCCCTGACTTTTTTTTTTTAAATAACAGCTTTATTGAGGTACAATTTCTATATCATAAAATTCACCTTTTTATAGTATATAATTCAGTGTAGGATATTCACAGAGCTGTGCAAATAGTATCACTATTATCTAATTCCAGAACATTCTCATGGCTCAGAAAGAAACCCTATGCCCGTTCGCAGTCACTCCCCAGTCACCCCTCCCTCCAGGCCCTGGCAGCCAATGTTCTACTTTTTGTCTCTATAGATTTGCATATTCTGGAAATGTTGTATAAATGGAATCATTCAGCACGTGACCTTTTGCGACTGGCTTCTTTCACTGAGCATCATGTTTTCCAGGTTCATGCATGCTGTAGCAGGTATCAGCGCTTCATTCCTTTTTATTGTCGGATAATATTCCATTGTGTGGATGGTGCCTGATTTTTAAATATGTCTTGGAATGGCCTGGATGTGTACTTCCAGGGACCGCAAACCACGAAGGCAAATGAATGTCTTAGCAAGTTTCAATGAACAAGGATAATACTTTGGATCAGAGAGAATGATAATAGCCAGCTGGGCATCTCACGGATGTATAATATTTGGGAGGGAAGAGGATTTTTTACTGGTAAACCAACACTGGCTTGCAGGTACCTGCATCCCGTGTGTATCAAATCTTGTCTGCTGTACTCCCTGCTGTTTCTTCAGCCCTTGCAAGCAGAGTGCCTGAGCCAGATCACTAGGCCAATTATTGGAGCAAGCAAGACCTCAGCTTCTAGCACATTCTTACCGACTTTGTCTTCCCATAAATAAGTTGATAAAGAGAAGGGCTAAGAAAGAAGGATGTTTAGGAGCCAAAGAAGGAAGTTGTAAGAAATGTTGGTATGGGGTATCCATGAGCAGAATAAGAGAGAGAAAACTATCCCTGGTTCTCCCTTCCCCTTACAAGACCATTATCCCTTCCCTTCTGAAAATGACCTTAATTTTCCAAATGCTCATGGCTAACTTTGAAGCCACTCAGAGAGGAAGCTTTGAGGTGTGGATTTTATAATCCTACCAACAAAGCTGTGATTGTGATTGCCCTTATATGTTTATTTTTATGTTTATTTGTTGAGCTCCATGAGGGCAAGGCTAGTATTCATTTTGTTCATCGTTTGCCCAACACACAGCAGGTGTCCAGTACTTGTTGACAGAATTCCCCGAATGAATGTAGAAACAGAGTGCTGAGAACTGTATAAATATTCGGCGCTCTCGTTATCACCACCATCATCATCATCAGTATGGACTGACTACACTACTTTTAGAGATGCCCTCTGCCCTGCATCGAACCTCCTGTCATTCCAGGCGCCCAGTATGCTCTTGGTATCTCTGTCCTTATTTGGGCCCCACCACAGCACCCACCCTTCTTTTAGGGTCTCCTTCCCGCTTCCTTCCATCTATGGAGGAGGCTGCAAAGCATAGTGAGCTCTTGAGTGCCGTTCTCTGGGCTGAGCACTGGGCTCTACCCCTGCTGAGCTGTGTGTCCTTGGGCAAGTTACTTTACTTTTCTGTGCCTCAATTTCTGCACTGATATATAGGGTTAAAAATACTATGTTCCACATAGGTTGCCTCCAGGTTTAAAGTGAGTTAATGCATGGAAAGCACTTAGCTGTGCATGTCGGGAGGGCTGGAACCATGCCGGCTGCCGGTATTATTGCTAACCCCCTGCTGTTCTCCAACCGCTGCTGGGTCTCCCTCTCTCACCGCTCCAGGCTTTCCAAGGTGACACCTGCCAAGGGGAATCTGGGTTTCCTTGTGAAAGGCTGGCAAGGGTTTAATGGGTTACCCAGGTGGCCAAAGATCTGCAGTCGATGGATGTCTGTTGGCAACGGGGAAGACTGTCCTGAGGTGATGAATCTGAGCCTGAAGAGAGAGATGGATGAGGATCATTCTCGCTCTTTCTTGGACTAGAGTCAGGAGCTCTGTTTGGACACTGTGGACGGATCTGATAGCCCTTGAGTGTCACCCCAGGCACCAAGATGCCCACTCTTCCTTATCACGCTATGCGCTGCCTGATCTGACAGTAAGATGAACCTTGTCCTACCTGAGGGGGGGCCAGACGTGGGAAGGGACCAATCAGCACCACAGAGCTCCTTCACTATATGAGCAAATAGGTCAGAGAGGCAGAGATCCTGTGCAGGGTCACGTCTCCAACTAACACCCTCCAGCCCCCGCTTTGCTCTGCCTCCCTGGTTATTTATTTATTTAAAGATTTTATTTATTTATTTAAGAGAGCACAAGCAGGGGGAGTGACAGGCAGAGGGAGAGGGAGAAGCAGGCTCCCTGCCGAGCAGGGAGCCAGACATGGGGCTCGATCCCAGGACCCCGGGATCATGACCTGAGCCGAAGGGAGATGCTTAACTGACTGAGCCACCCTGGCGCCCTGCCTCTGTGGTTGTGAATAAGATGTAAGAGAGGGAAGGCGTCACCTTTGCTTTATCAATAAGGAAGCTGAGATGCAGGAAGAAGATACTTGTCCAAGGCTACAAAATGAAGCTGTGAAACCAAGACTTAAACTCTGGGGTGAGGCCCCCTTGCCAATTCAGGAGTATTTGTGCCCCAGCCCCTGTCTTCTCCACTTCTAAAAAATTTCTTCTATGGAACAAATACTGTGCCTGCCCCATGGAAGCAGCCTCTTGCCTCCAAGGAGGCTTTAACTGGGCAAGTTTCAGACAACTGTTGAAAAAAAAAATACTGTTCCCAGAGGAGGAATGGTGGGAAGCTTTAAAACTGTGCCTGCTTTTTATTGGGGCTTCCCTGCGACGGATGCTCTGCACAGTGCTGATATGCATTTTCCACTGGAGCCAAACAAAAACCTTGGACACGGGCAGGCGGACAGGGAAGGGTGCGAGGGAGGAGACGGCAGACAACAGAGTCACAGCCACAGTGGTCAAGGCCACAGTTCCATCCCAGCTCTGCCTGTCTTGGAGGAAGTGAGAACAGCCACCAGGTGGAAACGCTGCTCGCAGTTTGGGGAGTGCGCTGGAGGGGAAGGCTCCCTAGGATCCAGGAAGGCTCTTGGTCTGAAAAGCTGGCTGTGAGGCCGTTTTAAACCCAGATAACGTCGCCCCAGCATTCAGAGAAGATAGCAGGCAGACTCTCCACCTCCACTTGCCTGCAGGAGCGGAGATGTGGGGAGAGGAGTGCCGGTCTGGGGCTTGTTCTCACCCTCCCTTCCACGCCTCTGCGATGGGAGAGGGGGTGGGTGCCCAAGCAGGACGGGGACAGCATCTCAACAACGGTCAGGGGAGTGAAATGGGGCCTGGAGTCTCCATAATGTCTCCGTCGAAGGTGTGCAAGTGGATGCAGCTGAGGGAAAAGCCGTGAGACCCACCCAGGGTCACAAGTGGCCTGCAAGATGGCCATTCCCGGGACCTGACGTTTCCAGGGAGTGCTGGAGGACGTGGGTTCTGGGCGAGCGGGAGAAGAGGGGAGCACTCCTCTGCACCCAGCTGGGAGGTAGAGGGGGAGCAACACTATCCAGGTCTATGGAGGGGACCCTGAGGAAAGGGGCAGGGTTCCCAGGACTGGCTCTCCTGCGTGGAGAGACAGAATGTGAGGGGCAAGCAGGAGCCCAGGGCGGTGCTGCAGAGAGCTATT
This sequence comes from Zalophus californianus, assembly GCF_009762305.2. Taxonomy (NCBI): domain Eukaryota; kingdom Metazoa; phylum Chordata; class Mammalia; order Carnivora; family Otariidae; genus Zalophus; species Zalophus californianus. The sequence goes on along the minus strand of NC_045603.1, from coordinate 14,649,030 downwards.
ACGAAGCCCTTCACCGCAGGCTCTGCAGCTCAGGATGAGCAGGGAAATTTCCACCCTCTCTCCTGGAGGGTAAAACCGTCAGGACCCGAGCAGACACTGGGGCCTTGTGCTGAAGGTCAAGACGTGTCTCTGGATGTAGGGCCCCTTTAAGGAAGGAGTCAGGCTGTCCACCGATGACAGAGGCCAACAATTATTCAGTGTCTACATGAGGCTGGCTCCACAGCAGCTGAATGGATCCTTCTCATTTCATCCTCCTGAGAGGCCTGTCCGGGTGTTGCTGTTATCCCTAATTCGCAAGCGAGAGATCCGAGACTGAATTAAACATCTTGCCCAGGTTGGTGGAAACCAGAGTCCATGATTTGGGACCACTCTGCCTCTCACAGAGAGGACCCAGGCCCTACCCTCAGGGGGCTCAAAGGCTATTATAAGATCTATAAATGAATGATTTCAACTCAACAATGTAAACATTCAAGAAAATTATGAAGAAAATGCTGTAGAAGCAAAGAAGAGTGAGTGTCATCTGTGAGGGAGAGGGATTGTTGAAAGAAGTCTCACGGACAAGGGGACATTTGCACCGGGCTTTGCCAGTCAAATAGGAGTTTGCCAAGGGGAGAAAAGGGCTCTCCAGGCAGACGTGTCCACAAGGAAAAAGCATAAGGGTCTGAAAACTCTTGGAGTTTTCAAGGCAACCGCAGGGGTAGAAGGTCAATGGAGGGTTATCCTGGGAGAGCAGGGCTGGCCAGGGCTTCACATTTAAGAAGGCCCTCAAATTTGGGCTCTTTAATGTTTTTTCCAAATGAGGATATATATACAGTCATTGTGTGTGTGTGTGTGTGTGTGTGCACGCGCGTGTGTGTTAAAAACAATGGTTTGTTAGATGTACAAATTAAAACTGTACCACTGTCTCACAAATTTGGTTACCCTGTTCTGGAATTTCAAAATAATAAACCTGGTGTCTCAGAAAACCGAAGGACTATCTTCATCTTTCAGAAACACACACTGAAGCATTTTCAGATAAAAGGACTGGATTTGCTTTAAAATAATCCAATGTGGGCTGGGGGTGTAGAGGTGACAAGATTGGGCAGGCACTGCAGTGATGGGGACATGGATGGTCATCACCTTTCTCTACTTTCTTTGAACATTTCCATAATAAAATAACATGTTTTAGAGAGGTTCCCTCCTTACTCTGAGTGGCTTTGGGGGGGGCCCCAGGATGTCCCTCATTGTGAGAGAGGATGAATGAAGAGGAAGAGGGATCATGGGCTGAAAAGTAGATTGGAGACAAATTGTGAAAAGCCTTGTACCCTATTCTGAGAGGTTTGGACTTAATCCCGCAAATGACAGGGAGCCCAGGAAGAAATCTGTAGCAGGAGACTGACACCATTAGATTCGCATCTGGGAAGGCTAGCGTCTGGAAGATGGAAGGGGTATGGGTGTGTTTGGGGAGAGGCGATGGGGGCAGGTGGAAGACCTAACCCAAGGCCTATAGACAGCACGTCAGTTTCTTGTCCACACTGTTCCTAGGCCGGGCCACCAGGGAGGACCCAAGCTAAGTCAGCGGCCACGGGACAGAAAGGAGGGATGGATGTGAGCAAGATCTCCTTCATCTTCGTTTTCCCAGCATCAGGGTCTATGTTGGCTCTTTGTCACAACAAGAAATTCCTGACTGCGATATGCCAATGAGAATTACTTACTGTCTCTCCGGCTAGATTAGGTGTGGCCAGACCATGCCCATCTTCCTCCCTCCTTACCCCCAGTTTAGCCTGATGCCTGGCAATAGCCAACGGTTGAGTGAATGGGTGAATGTACAGCACGGGGCCGTCTCTGATCACGGATCTTCGAGGAAGGAATGACTCAATCCCGCACAGCACCTGGCACATCACGTAGCCCCTCCGTCAACGTCTGTGGGTTGGTCTGAACCGACGTGGAATTGCAGGACACCAGTGCCAGAGGTGGGTGAGGGGGGCTCGGATCTCCCCTTCGGAAAAAGCAATTTCCTCTCAGCACAAGAGCTTCCAAAAAGGCAGTGGTTTCTGAGCTGAAAGGGGATGGGAAAAAAAACGGGCCAGGCACAGGGTTTGTCCATTAATATGTCAGCCCTTGAAACTTATGTCTCCATCTCTCTCTTGGCTCCTTGATGAGATACTTCCTCCATTTCAGATGGATGATGTTTTTCCCCCTTCTAAAAAAAGCTTCTTGATGCTTTTAAATTAGGCAAATGAGCAAGGGCAATGTTCATTTTTTCCTCCTTTCATTTGAAAATGAGTGGCGTGCCAAAAGGCCTTTGGACGGAATGTTCAGAGGCCACATAATAGAACAAGAGAGGCTGCCAAGCTCCTAAATCACTAACCAGACAGGACAATCCCAGCTCTTGGGACTTAGAGACCCCTGAGCCAGCACCATGAATCCCCAACAAGTGAAAAGATGGCCCACCGCCTGAAGTCGCCGCTGGAAGAACACCCCTACCTCGAGGAACTGGAAATTCAAAGTGGTCCACGGCTCCTTGAGCTCACCTCTCTGACAGCGACTTACTGATGGAGGAAAGCGGGTCCTCATCCGCAAAATTTCAGGGAATTAGTCCAATGCCAATACCTCCTTTCTGAACTGCAGTTTACTCATTGGTAAAATGGGTCGAAGTGATGGAGTGCAAAAGAATAAAGAGGATCTAAACGCAGGTGTCTACTTACCATCTCCTCTCTCTGGAATCTGTGATGTGTTGAGCTTTGATAGCCAAAGTGTGGTTCTGAGACCAGCCGCATCAGGTTCACCTGGGCTCCCCAGCCCTACCCCAGACCTACTGCTCAGATGCTGCCATTTGACAAGATGCTCAGGTGATCTGTGTACACGTTAACGTTTGAGAAACACTGGATTCTCTGACCATGTGATCTTGGCTACATCACTTTACCTCTGAACTTTATTCATTTATAAAATAAAAGGTAATACCTCAGATGGCTTCTAGATCTGAAGTCCTATAAAGTTCAAGGCCTGCTAATAAATACCAGCCTTTGATCCCAAAATGTACACAGGATTTCCATCCCTGTTTAAAATGTCAGGTTTTGAAATGGCCAGATCATCAGTGGACATATGTTGAGGGGAGGTCGCTGGGCTGGGCTATGCTAGGGTGGTATGGATTGCAGGTATGACCATGCCTCCTAGACAGCCCCACTTGAAAATACTGTGTCCCATGATCAACCCTTAACTCTCAAAGTTTGATTTAGAAAACACAAGCTCCAGCAGCATTAGACACAATCCCAACTCATGGTAGATCGCTTGCACTGATGTCCCCAGTTACAGGCTTCTCTGCATCCATGTCCTCTGCAATGTGACTTTACAGGTCCTTCCAACAAGAGATGGAGTCTATTTCCCCCACCCCTTGAATCTGGGATGGCCTTGTGACTTTCTTTGGCGAAGACGGTGCAGCAAAAGTGATGCTGGGGGCGCCCAGGGGGCTCAGTCGGTTAAGCATCTGCCTTCGGCTCAGGTCATGATTTCAAGAGTCCCAGGATCAAGTCCTGAATCAGGCTCCCTTCTCGGTGGGGAGACTGCTTCTCCCTCTGACCCTTCCCCATCTTGTGCTTCTTCTCTCTCACTCTCTCTCTCAAATAAATAAATAAAATCTTAAAAAAAATAAAAAAAGTGATGCTGGTTCTGAGCCTGGTGTGGTTGGAGAGTTCCTGGAGAGTTAAAGCGCAGGGGCTACCCCTTTAGGATAGTGAGGCAGGATAGCACTGTCTTGAGAGCCAGGTAAGGCTGGGTCCTGGCTATCTTTGTCTTTTTCTGCCTCCTTCTTAGGGCAGGAATGAACCAGGAACTCCAGGCGAAAATGCCTTTCTCTAATTTTAACCTTTGCTAGGCATTTTAAAAGGGGATCACGACTTTGCTAAAAGACTGGAGCTCTACTAGAAAAGAATCTCAGCCCAAGGGCTGGCAGGACAGCTGGGTTTTGTGGTTGCTGTTTGCACACAGCTGTGTGGGTGGTGGTCTGCACCAGGGTGCCTGGCTGAGGATGGGGGAGGCGAGAATAGGCACTCATTTGCTGAGCCATGCATGCACCTGGGGCTGGGGACTGCTTTTTCAGCTTGAAGGAACGCGGCCTTTTCCAAGTCACCCCCCTCAGAGAGGGTGCCTCTTTCCTAATTCACTCAAGGTCTCCACATATGTTAGTCTCTCCTCCAGAGAGAAGGATAAAGGAGCTATGGGGGCGGCCAAGAGAGGCCCATTCTGGGTTGAACATTGCCTGCAGGACTTTCACTTTTATTTCTCATTTATCTTGCCCTGTAACTCTACCAGGTATGAATTACTATGGCCATTGTGCAGACGGGAACACTGAGGCTCAGACAGAGATGAAGAAACGCCCCTAAGTTTACCCAGCTAACAGGAAGTGGGGCAGGCATCCTGACTCAGATCTGTGTGACCATCCTGATACCCAGGGGACACGTGCCAGGCTTGAGAGTGGTGACAGGTAGGGATGCATCCTGGACTCAGATTCAACTTTACCTGCCTGATCTTGACACCTCATTGCCTTCCCTGCAGAAAGGATGGAGGGAGCTCTGGAAGTACAAGCTACGAAGTGGTGTTCTGAACCTCCCAAAAGGCCCTGTTTACTTATCATCTCACAGCTGGGCTAGATTAGTCCAGCTTTGGAAATAGCTTTCAAAAATCAGCGGGCTGGAAAAGTCCAATTTGTCCTGGAGAATGCACTGAGGCCCCACCCATGCTCGTCAGTGCCCCCTGCCCTGTGTCCCCATGACTGACCTCTCTATTTTGTGGTCCATCTCCACCTCCTTCTCTGGGCCTGGATCAAAAAAAGTCTCAGCATTTTTTTCCTTCCTCCATCCCCACCTTTGTCAGACTCTTGAAAGACCAAATTGGAAGGAGAAGCAGAGGAGGAAATTCCTTTTAGGCTGAGCTGCCTGGAGTTCCTTTCACTTCCTGCCTCATTTCTGTGAGGCACTACCTTTACTGAGTTGAGGTATGGGTCTTGAGGAAGCTAGGGGCTGTGTTTGGGGCTATTAGTGAAGCCCAAGTTCCTTTATCCCTGAGAGGCAGCTCAGAGCGGGCCTTGAGGTGACCCCGGAGAAGGGCAGCTGGGATGTGTTTTCTCACAGCCACACTTGGGTTAACATTCCAGAAAGTCAGGGCCGGGAGGGACTTACAGCTCAGCAAGTCCAAAAAGCTCTGACCCTGGGCTCCCTCACCAGCTGCCAGGGGGCTGTGGACCTCCAGAAACTAGGTGCAAAAATGTTCTCTACGTGTGTGGAACTGTATTTTTCAAGGAGAGGCTCCATGGGCTTCTTCTGTTTCTAAAAGGGGGCTGAGACACTGCCCTCTAAAAGTTAAGTACATAGAACACTTCTACTTTATATGTATTATTTGTAGAAGGGGACCCCGAGGCCCAGAAAGGTGAAGTGTCATGTTCAAGGTCATCAAAGTGACTGAGCTCAGATTACAGCCCAGCAGAAGTATAATTTAGGATGGGTGGTGGGGGAGACTTGCTCTTCCTGAACATATTTGCCCGAAGTGGGGCCTTATCCACGGTGTTTAACCACAAAAGTTTGACCAGATAGCTCTAAGAGTAAGCTTAAAGACTTTGGCGTAAGTGCAAAGACAAGATCTATGATCCAGGGGAAGAAGGGAGTCAAAGGTTGTCAAAGGATAGATCCTTGAAGATATACAGCACACACCTGCACCAATCAAAGGCAACACCCCTTCTCCCCCCACCTGCCTGCCCAAGCCCGGCTGGAGAACCTGGATATACTCCTTGCCCCCCACCCCGATGCCTGGAATCCAGGAACACCACTTCCTAATTCACTGCTCTTTCCTCCTTGCCATTCATTCAGCCAATACGGATCGATTTCTCAACTCCATACCAGATGCCAGGATACAGTAGTGAGCAAGGGCTCTGCCTTCATGGAACTTGTTCAAATTGAGAAAACTGGTGACATCTTTATAATAATAAGAGGGGACTCCAGCCCAGGGTGGGGTGGCACAACTCTGTCGGAAAGAGCCTCCTCCTTGAGCTTTGAGGTGCCCCCTCCCTCCCCAAGAGAGGGTTCTGACGGGAAGAGATGACACCAATGGTCATTTGTTTAGGATTCGACATCCTCCATCTCAAAAGGGTCCCCGAGGTTTTCCTGACTCCAAGGACACTGCGGATTCCCAGTTCATAATAAATGATGCTCATGAGCATGCCAACCCTTTTTTCTATGAGGCAATCCTTGGAGGCCTTTGCCAAGATAAACTGTTTGGCCTTCTGCCTTGAAAGTTGATCCTCTTCCGAGTCTGATTATTGCTTTTCTGAAACACAGGGACAATGACATCATTGCTCCCTCCCTGGCTTGGGGATTTGATGGTCAGCATGAAGTAAGGGTTTGGAATGGTGCCTGCTCTTTGCCAATGCCCAGGGAGGCCTGGGGTGGGGGCCTTGGAGTGAAGCAAGCTTGTGAGGGAGGAGTGGGCTCCGTGAGGTCCCCAGAGGCTGGGAGGTGGGTTCACTTTCCAATCTGTCACCAGCATCTGGGTCGGTCTTGCTGTACACAGGAAGGGCAGCATTCTGACCAGGGCCGAGTACGTATCAGTGGTTATACACCTGCCGGGCTATACGAGTTGTTAAAATATAAAACTTTCATTTCCATTGGTGATCATTTGCTGGGTTGCTATCCTGCCATTCCAGCTGCCTTGGCTTCTCCCCTGGGCCAGCTCTTCACAATTCCTCCCACTGAGCCCTCCAGGCCCTGTCCAGCAGCCCTCTGAAGGCTGACATCTGCACCATACTGCAAATAAAGTGTGGCTACTGCTCCTCACAAATGGATGTAAGGACTGTGGCTGGCCCGTTGGTGGGCAGGCGCCTGCAGGAAGGCATGGCCTTGTGAGGGTGGGGCAGGGCCTGGGCACTGCTGATAGGAATTCCCTCTTGCCACTGTGTGGGGCCCAGTCCTCAGGTAATCAGGGGTTAACACTTCCTTTGCCAGGGGCTGGAAGGCACCTCAGAGGTGCTCTAGTCCAGTCCACTCGATGTGCAGAGGAGAACCCGCAGCTCAGAAAGGGGAAGTCATTTGTTCAAGTCATAGCAAGGTGGTGACTGATCCAAGCCTTCTGTCCGTCCTTTCGGTTGATACTCAAGGTAACATCGCCTGTACCCAAAAGGGCCTGAACTTGGGGAAAAAGATCACAGGTGGTGGGGTGGTCTATATATTCCCTTTAGAGCACAACTTTCCCCCAAACAAAAAGAAAGGTGGCAGCATGTAGTGAGAAAACTCTGGGCCAGGGGAGAGCAAACGTCTGCACTCTCAGACGCACTGGTCAGTGACTGATGTCCGTGGGAGGGAGGGGGTAGCATCATTATGGCACCCAAGGCGAGCAAAGATCTTGGCTTCAAGGAGCATAAAGACATTCCTGACATTCTCCTACCCCTCATCGGCTTCCTTTCTACACCCATGGTCGGGTTAGCAGAACGGGAGACGTTTTCTCTGGTTTGAGTGGGCGTCAGACTTTGCCTCAGCAGGGAGTCAGTCACAGTCACATTACTCAGTAAACTTGGCACAGACCCTAGCAGTGGTCTCGATTTGGCAGTGCATGGGCTGAATGTGGTCTGCAGATCTATTTCTTTGGGCCTACCCGGTGTTGTTGAATTTTTTTTTAATTAAATAAGTTGCCAACACTTATAAAGTGGATTTTATATAAAAACTTGGATATAAGGCTTTTCTTGAATAACCGTTAGGGGTCTGGCCACTGACGTGCCCATGTTTTTGGAGGCATGGCCAGCTCCTTTGGGTTGGGGCAGTAATTCTGTTTGCCACCCCCCACTCTCCTCTCTCCAGCTGGCTCCAGGCATTTGCTGGCCCAAGGGATGCTCAAGGTTGCCACCCCTGGCCCACCACCCCTGGCCCAGAGTCTTCTTGCCACATGACACTCCCTTGCTTTTTGTTTTAGAAGAGTTGTGATCTGGATGGAATACATAGGCCACTTCAGCGTTCATGAACTTTCTCCCCTTTTGGGTATGGGAGGTGTTGAAGGTCTCAGGCGCATCACAGGGACCGTAATTAGTCGACTATTGGGCTGTGATTTCTGAGGCCCCTCTTTTCCTGTCTGCCCACTTCCTTCCCCAGCAATGCCATTCTTTCCACCCGGGATACCCGTCTCCTGACATTCCGTGGCTGAGCGCTGCACCCAGACCACTGCACTGTGCAGACATTTGTGAACACCCACGATAGGTCCTGCATAGGATTCAAGCATGAGAAAGACACATTTCCTGACCTTTAGTTTCAAGGATCTCAGTCATGTTGTGAGCAATAGACAAAGACACAGATGACCAAAGTAAAGGCCAAATATGCTGCATCATAGGAAAGGTTTCAAAAAGGACAGCTCCCATCTCCCGGGGAAGGGACAGGAGGGATCAAGACAGGCCTGATGAAAGATGAGGTGTTTGAGATGGGCCTTGAAGGATGACTAGGATCTCAAAAGATGGGAATTGGTTGGGTGGGGAGGAAAGAGTGTTCTAAGCAGTTAGAGGAAATGGCTTGAGAAGAGGCTGGGGTGGGGAGGAGGGCGTGCATGTGGCCGAGTGTGGTGGGGCGCAGGGGCAGGCGGGAGATGCTGTGGGGCCTAAGATTGGAGAGATGGGTGGAGCCAGGCCTGGGAGGACTCTGACTGCCCTGGCAGGAGCTGGGGTAAGATGAAGGCTGGGAAGATGATAGACAAGGGAGAGGAGTGATTTACACCTCCAAGTGAAGGACTGACAGCTTACTTTGCAGAGGGAAGGAAGGGAGGGAGGAAAGTCGATGAACATCTGGGCAGAGGTGGGAGGGAAGGAGACGCTTGACCTGCTCCAACCAGGGAATGGTGAAGGGAGAAGCAGCATGGGAGCACAGAGTCACCAAGGTGCCATACTAAGAATCATGGGCTTTCCCAGCTGGAAGAGGCTTTGAAGGTGTCCAGCTCAACCTCCTCATGTTACATTGGAGGATGCTGAGGGGCCCCCGGGGAAGGGGCAGTGGGGGACACAAATCCTGGGAGGCCAAAGCTGAGCAGTCTTACTTTCACAGGACCTGACACATAGTAGATGTTTGGTAAATGTGTGTTGCACTGATTAAAATGTTGATTTCTGCCTGGAACCGTCGCTGGAAAGTTAGGTCCCTGGATACCTGGTTAGTAATAAAAGCCACGTGTCTCCCCCACCACCACTCCAAGGGAGCCTTCCTCTTTGGAGGAAGACCCCAGGGACACTTGTGCCCCCATGTGGGCAGTCAGGTCCCCTGTGGGGCCTGATGCTGGCTCAGGAGTTGGGGTGCCGTGAGCTATGCGCCCCTCCCTCCTGCCCACTCGCCTCCCAGGAGGCTTCTGTACGTGGGTGGAGGTGGCCCAGCAGGCCGGTGGCTTCCTGCGGCAGCGGCCAGGCTGGGCATCCGAGCTGGCCCCGCGTGAGCTCACCGAGGCATTCTGAACATTTGGGAACACAGGAAGGGCTGCGCTTTGTTTAAGCTCCCTTTGTTTTCAAGTGGGGTCTGGAGCCCACGGGGAGGAGAAAAACAAAACCAGGAAAACAGATGGCTTGCTCTGCAGAGACAGCATGTAGACTCGGTGTGGCTTCTGTAAGCCCTCATGCACCCCTGGCCCTGTACACACGCGCGTACCTGCCCATCCAGACACACACACACAGACACACACACACACACACCCCTTTACTTACACCTCCCTCAGGCACAGAGACACAGACATCCCGGAAGCCGAGACTTCTGTACGTGGAGACGCCACCCTCCAAAATAGGGACAGCCACACAGGCAGATGGCAGACGAAAACATACACAAGTCTATCTAGAGACGTGGAGGTCCCTAGGCCCGAGACACACACACGATACACACCATCACACCAAGGCATCCGGACACATGGACACACCGAGACATCCTTGGAAACTCCGAGATAGCCATTCTCACAGAAAGATTCACAGACTGAACACACACACGTACTCATCTCTTCTTCCCCCCAGGGTCACCCTGTACAAACACAGAGGAGTATTTTCCCAAGGTGGCCCCTCGAGAACCTCTGTATCGTTAGAGAAGACCCACAGCTCCTGCCCCAGCACCCTTTGCTGCCACTCGGCCTTGGGCCTCAGCCCTCTGGAGAGAGTGGACAGGCAAGACAGAGTTTTAAAAGGCTCCATGGTGCAGGGAGCAAATCCTTTTGCCTTTCCCCCTTTCCCTGTGGTGTTTGGGTTTCTAGAATGTTCCACTTAATGTCCTCATATAATTTACAAGTTTGAATTCTTCTCCCACAAAGTAAACTCTTTCTGAATAAGGAGAAGTCAGGGGAGTTAGGCTGGGAGAGAGGCCTCAGGAGGAGGCATCTGGGGCTGGTTGGAGCAGCAGGGTCACCCTCCCTGCCCTGGGGGACTTAGGCACATTTCTCACTGTGCTGATCAACTGTAGCCCAAAAGGGGCTGGAGAAATGAAGGTTGAAGAGAAGACCTAAGGAGTGCGCTCCATAATTCCTCTGACAACAAAACGAGAGAAGAAAATGAAAAGTCACTCAAATCTCTATCTACCACCTGAGAGATGCCTGATTCTCCCTTCTACAACTTGTCTTGTCCTTGGAATGTTTGCTTTGGTGCATGTTCAGTTTCCCTAATTGAAATGGAAAAGTGAGGGCCTTTCTCTGGTGGCAGAGACTCCTCTCTCCCTGAGGAGAGGCCCAGGAACTCTGTGGGGCCCCCTGGAGGGAATGAGCCGAAGATGGCTCCCCACACCCGGGGACTGAGGCATCGTTCTGCCTCTTAGAAAGGGAATCCGGAGCTCGCCAGGAAATCTCGGAAGGTAAAGGGAGAAACGTGGAGGGAGAGGGGCCTGGGAGAGGGAAGCTGAAGTCCCCAGGTGTGAGCCCTTTCCATTATGCCCCCCAAATCGTTGGTGGAATCCAGTATCCTCAGGAATCACTTTGGGTTCCAGTGAGGGCCTGGGCTCAGTGAATGGCAACCCTGGTCTTCCAAGAATTGGTGTAAATCTCCTGCGAGGTGGCGCGGATAAAGGTTTAAGAAAATGAGATCGAGATCTCAGAGCGGCAAGGAGAGAGGCCCCACTGACATCTAGGCAGCATGTACAGAAGCTTCTACAAACCCTAAAGCACAGTGCAAAGCAAAGGAGCATTTGCTCTCCTGTTTAACATAGACAAAAACTATCCTCAAAAGGTTTGGGTTGAGTGGTTGATGATTACGACTGTAACTAGGAAAGAGGCTGAAAAGGCAACTGCCTGGGTCGGATCCTGGAGAGAGCCCGCTCAGGCTTTCTTGAGCAGGCCCCATGGTGTGGGGGGGATACTGGCTGGTGGCAGTTCGCTTCTTCCCTGAGCAGCTAACCTGCCCCTACCAGCCTGGCCCCAAACAGCTCCCCCTTCTCTCGCTATCTTTTCTGTCATGCATAGGTTTATTTAAACACTTTCTAAGTGTTTTTCAGTATATTTTGCTAGAGTCACTCCCTGGGAGTCTCTGTTGCAATCTTCCTTCTTGACCAGCTCCTCAGTCTAAGTATCTCTTAGTAGGTTCTCCTTCAAAGCTCCTCGAACCACCGTGAAGGTGAGGCTGGCTGGGCCACGGAGGCCACGTGTGGGGTGGTTAAGAGCATGTGCCCTGGAGTGGGCCAGGACTGAATCCTCAGGGCCTGGACTAGAGTAAGGAGAGTGAGGCGCTTGCCTCAGATACAGAATGTAAGGGGGTGCCCCCAACTCAGGAATCAAAATAAATACGTAGTGTAATAGTTTTAAAAATAAAATTCAGTACAAGTCAATCCCTGATGAACAAAATACTGGCATTTTAAATAAAAGCCGAATCTGACCCTGTATTTGTATGATCCTGCCTCACTTGACTCCCCCTAATCCTGGCCCTTTGTGGATTTGAGTCTTGGCTTTGCCTCTTACTAGCTGGGCACACTTTTCTTGTTGTTGTTGTTGATGACAAACGATGACAGACTCTTAACTCTAGGAAACAAACTGAGGGTTGCTGGAGGGAAGGCAGGTGGGGGGAATGGGGTGGCTGGGTGATGGACATTAAAGAGAGCACGTGATGGAATGAGCACTGGGTGTTATATGCAACTGATGAATCACTGAATTCTACCTCTGAAACTAACAATACACTCAATTTAATTACTTGAATTAAAATAAAATTTTAAAAAGTTGCTATATAGTTTACATACAGTAAAATGAAAATATCTGAAGAGTGTAGCTCCATAACTGTTTACACATGTGCACAGCTCTGTGACTACCACTTGATCACGATATAGGGCATTCAGATCACTCCAGAAAGTTACCTCTTAGAACAAATACCCTTTCTTGCTTAAAACCCTTCAATAGGTTTTTACAGCTGCCTGGGTAAAGATCACACCCCTTTGTTCTGGTTCCTTCCTGGGCAGCAGGTGTGTCCCCTATCTTTCTGTCTGAAGCCAGATACAGGTGTGTTTCACCTAAACATTCCGATCTGTCTAGCAAACCACACTGCCGAGACTCTCAAGGCCAAACTTGACCCTGAATTCAACAGCAGCACTGATCCCAACCCTAACTCTAACCCTAGCTGGACGGGCATTTTAAGATGCCTTCAAAGGCCAGATGATGTTTGAGGTGTCATTTTTGGCACCTATTTTGAAATCCTCAGCTTTCTGGGCCCTGAAGTCACCTGAGCACATCTCCTGCACAGCTCTGCTTCAGGCTTAAGAGGGGGGATCCTGAAGTTCCTCCAGGGGCAAGGAGAAGAGAATTAAAATCTAGCTGGAGGGGCGCCTGGGTCGCTCAGTTGTTAGGCGTCTGCCTTCGGCTCAGGTCATGATCCCAGGGTCCTGGGATCGAGCCCCGCATCGGGCTCCCTGCTCCGCGGGAGGCCTGCTTCTCCCTCTCCCACTCTCCCAGCTTGTGTTCCCTTTCTTGCTGTGTCTCTCTCTGTCAAATAAAGAAATAAAATCTTAAAAACAAAAAATAAAAAACAAAAAACCTCACCAATAATATAGGTCGTTCCACCAAAGGTGAGGAAGAAGCATTAAAAAAAAAAAAAAATCTAGCTGGAGTCAAATAAGTCACAGATCCTTAGAGCAGGAAGGACCATTGGAAACCACCTAACACAAACCCAGGCTTTCAAAGATGGGCTTTTTAGAGGTGCTATGTCTTTCCTAAGGTTCAGGAGTAATTACACTTTTTATTGAACAACTACTATGTGCCAGGCATCATTATATTCATTATCTCATTTAATCTTCCCACCACCCAATGAGGTGGGCACTGTTAAGATTTTTGTTTTACTGATGAAGACTCTGAGGCCCAGAAAGGGTAAGTGACTTGCCTAAGGTCACACAGCAACAAAAGGTGATGTAATATTTGAACCCAGAGCAATCAGACTCCAGCCCCTCCACTCTAAAGTCTGCTTTGCCCAAGCCAGAGCCCTTTTTATGCCACCAAAGGCAGGGAATGAATAGTCTAGAAAGCGAGGAATTTGTTTTTGGCTCTTATTTTTACTTCTTACAAAAACAAGTCAGATAGTGAAGGGCCAGGATCATGTCGCCCCTTCTGTTGGTTCACCAGGCGCCAGAGAGACGTTACAGATTGGCAGAAGGGGGCTGCCCTGGGCAGATAAAGGTATTACAGCATCACTTGGATGGGGCGTTCATTGCACAATGCAGGAGCATGGGGGTATGTGAGTGGGAGTGCTCCCATATCACGAGGCACATCGTGGAGCCTGGGTGTTCCCACACTGGCTTCTGGGACGTTGTAGGAGTAAGGAGTGGTGATCTCTCAGGACCCTGCAGGCAACAGCTTGGTGTTAAGAAGAGATCGGAAATCGCAACTTGGACATGGGGCTCTGCCGCTCTTCCCCCCCACCTCGAGTGGTGTGCCAGGGTGGCTGGAGCACTGGCCTGGGCATCTGGAATCCGAGATCTGACATTGTGCAGCCATGTGACCTCGGGCAAATGACTTCCTTTTTTAGAGTCTCGGGGTCTCATCCGTAAATGCGACTGTGTTTGTGAGCGTGCAGTATTTGGTAAATCCTAAATTAGTAGGAAATAAACACTGTGACCTTGGGCGAGATACCTTCCCTTCCAGGCCTTAGCTTTTTTATCTGTGATCAGGGAAGGGTCACATGATCTCCAAAGTTCCTTCCTGCTCTTGGATTTTATGACTGTGAATGTGCAGTCCTCTGCTCAGGGGCTTGGGGCAGGAAGCTCAGTGTTGGGGCCGAAGCCTTCTCAAGCCCTTCAACAGCTATCTGGCAAAACCCCTCCTTAACCTTCTTCCTATTTATTTCTCAGTTTGGCTCAAGGGTTGATTATATTACTGATAGAGAAATAAACCAAAAGGCCAAGGCAATCACTGCTTCACTGTGTTTTCTTAATCTCATTTTCTATTTATGGAATGCAGAAGAGTAAGGGACTGTGGTGGATGTCTTTGGCACTCACTTCCGTTAGTTCACTGGGTTGTTATGGATAATAATACAAAGCCCGTCACCTGGCCCGCACTTAACAGTTTATACGTGGTCAAGAGTGTTGGCTGTGAGGCTACAACCCTCTGGTTCTATTCCAGCAACTCTGTACAGGCGTATGACTTCAGGCAAATTACTTCTTCCGCTCCGTACCTCTGTTGCTTTGTCTGTGAAATGGGAGCAGAAATAGCACACAGCCCTGCTGAGCCTTCATGGATGCGACGGCGTGAAGCATTTAGCATCAGGCCCACGGTGATCTCTAATGTATTGTCTACTATTTGTACAAAGCCCTTCATGTTCATTTTCTCTTTTTTTAAAAAAGATTTCATTTTTAAGTAATCTCTACACCCAGTGTGGGGCTTGAACTTACAACTCTGAGATCACGAGTCACATTCTACCGACTGGGCCCGCCAGACCGCCCCTTCATATTTGTTTTCTGATTTAATACACCTATCGACTCCATCAAGCTGGTATGATTTCATTACCTCTGTTTTTGGCTCAGTTAGTAAGTGGCAGAGCCTGTGGTTTCTATCCCACAGTTTCTGAAACCAAGGCCAGGCCATTTTCACTGTCCCCCAAGGCCCTGATCTCTCTGTGGAACGATAAGGCAGTACTGGATGAAGTGACCTTGAGAGGAAGGCTGGTCCCAAGTGCTTAGGCATTAAGAAAAGAGGGGGGGGTCCCCTGGGCTGGGCAAGGCCTTTGGTGGGATTGTGAGAACAGCAGGTTTGGACACCTGTGGTGGAAGGAGAGGAAAAGGCAGCTTGGGAGGGAACTGACGTTGCTGAATGTCATTCTGGAAGGAAAGTTGTAGGAGATAAGAATGGAAGTAATACTTGCTAGCTTACTGAAAGCTTATAAAGCGAGGTTCCTGAGCACTCTATAGGTAATTACTTCTGAAATGCTCACAATCACCGTATCAAGTAGGACCAATACAATCCCTTATCTCACAGATAAGGAAATCAAGGCACAGAGAGGTTAAGTAACTTGCCTGAGGTCACAAAACTGATAAATAGCGGCGCCAGGATTCCGATCTAGGTGGGCAGTCTAGCGCCAGAATCTATATTCTTAATCATTATGCTACACACCCCACCTCCACCGGAGCACGGTTATCCAAATAAATTCATGATTCTCAGCATCTCCTGCTGCAGGCTATGGAACTGAGTAAAAATACTGGCTCCACTGTTCATCATGGACCAGGGTGTAGAGGTATTTTAGCTAGGCTCTGGAATACAGATCTGACCACTTCACTCCCTTGTTAAATTCAGGCAGCCTTCAAGTCAAGTGTTGGCAATTTCTTTACCCCAGTGGGTTTCACAGCTGCTCATGCTGTTGCTTGCCTGTTCTCCTTTTACCCTCTTCCTCAGGGAACTTCTACTCATCTTTCAGGACTGCCCCCAGGCATTGCCTCCTCCATTGTTCAGGACTGCCCCCAGGCATTGCCTCCTCCCCAGGAAGCCCTCCATGATTTGCCCATGTTGGGTTCCATGGCCCCTCTGCGCTGCCATCGAACCTCTGCCCACCTTTACGCTACACTTTGGGCAGAAATGGTGTTGAGAAGGAGCACTCACATGTTCTCAACTCTGTGCTCCTTATTTATCAACCATCCATCCATCCATCCATCCATCCATCCATCCATCCACCTATCTATTTTCTATCTTCCATCTTCTTTATTTTTATCCTCAGAATCTGGTACTGTATTTGGCATACATTTGGAGGGTCCATAGATGTTGGCTGAAACAAATGGATCAGAATTCCCAGTGACTCTGATAAGAGGAAGATATTTATTCATAGCTGATACTGCATCACCCCACTGACTTCATTTTATCAACCCAAATCAGGGCATATCTGTAGACAGCAAGGCCAAATATTTGAAATAAAGACATCCAGGAAATCGGAGCACTGTTCTGCCTGGTGAAGGACACTTGCGTCTTCAAGTTTTAGTTCAGGCCTCACCTCTTCCAGGAAGCCTTCCCTCTTATCCCCAGGCCCACGTTAGCTGCCTCCTCTGCCCGTACTCCCAGGTATGAATTTCTGGTATCACAAATTTATCACTTACATTGTTACTTGGCCCCCCCCTGCTTGACTATAAGCCCCTTGGGAACATTTTTTTTTTTTTTTTTTGATGTGCCCAGAATCTACTACAGAGCCTGGCACAAGGCAGCTGTTTAGAAATGTTTGGTGAATTAATGAAATGGTTATCTCATTAGATTAAAACCTCCCTGAAGGATGACTTAGAAGTCCTAGACCAGTGGTTTTCAAACTGTGTTCCTCAGAGCACCAGGGGTTCCATTAAGGGATTTCGGGAGCCTCTGTTGGGATTGGGAAGAGGTTAAGCAGGTAGGACTCCAGACCCTGGCCCCTCAGTCTCCATAAATAAACTCAGTACTTGTCAGAGCACATGGGTTCATCCTTGATTGAGAAAACAGAGTCAGAAGAGGTATTATGGATAAGCGCAGGGCTTTGAGTCAGGAAGCCCTGGTTTGCCCTGCCGCTTGCAGCTGGGTGCACCTGGGCGTTGGCTCGTCCGTCTCTTTAGGGCATTTTGGGGGCAATCATACCGGTCTCTCAGACCAGCTGTGAGGGTTCAATGTGGTTTCATGGCATCATCATATAAGAGAAAAGTGGAAATAAGTCACGCACAAATGTTGGTGAGTGGTGATTAAACTATGGCCGTCAGGCAGGGCAAGTGGCCTTCTGCCTTGCGGCCTGAGTAGTGGGGCTCTTGTGTTTACTGGTTCTGAAGCTCTAGTGCACTTCGAGATTCCTGGGGAGCGTGTGAAACTGTGCACTCTGGGCTCTTCTCAGGGTCCGATACAGAGGTTCTGGAGGCCCAAGAATGTGCATTTTAAACAAGTGCGCTTAACCCAGCAATTCCCCTCCTGGGTAGCTGAAGAAATAAGAATAAGTAAGAAATAAGAAATAAAAATATATGTCCATACAAAAAGCTGTATGCAAGTGTTCATAGCACCGTTATTCATATTAGCCCAAAGGTGGACAGAGCCTACATTTTGTCCATTAACTGACAAATGGACAAACAAAATGTTGTATGTCCACACAAAGGAAGATTATTCCACCCTGAAAAGGAATGAAGTTCTGACACCTGCTACAACATGGATGAACCTTGAAAAGATTATAAGTGGAAAAAAAAGCCAAGCATATGAGGCCACATATTGTCTGATTCCATTTATAGGAACTGTCCAGAATCGGCAAATCTACGGAGACAGCTGACTAGCGGCTGCTTAGGGCTGGGCAGTGGGGGAGGGAGGGAGGGAGTGTGCAGCGACCCTTTCATGGCTATGAGGTTTCTTCTTAAGCGGAGGAAACCTTTCTAAGGTGAAGGTGGTGATGGCTGCACAGATCTGTGAATATCCTAAAAGCCACTGACTCGCGCGCTTTAAACCAGTGAAGCGCACGGTATGCGAAGGATATCTTAATAAAGTTGTTAGGAGAAGAGCCAAACAAGTGCCCTCTGGGGGAGGCTGGGGGGACCCCACTGTTTGAGGAACTCTTTTCTGGTTTCCCAAATTAAGCAGTGCTGGATTCATAGGGGTGCAGACTGATCCTCTTTGGCTTCCAAAAGTGGGAGCCCCCATTCCCAGTACATTTCCTCTGGAAATCTTCTCACTGTGCTACTGGTTAAGCATTCCTTCCCTCTTCCAGAAGGGTGCTGTGAGGCTCCTGGAACATGGTCAGTGTCCCATCTTGAGCTTTTTTGATCAGATGCCCAAAGAAAACAATTTGCAGATGCATCTCAACATATGACGTTATTTGTGTTTATCTATTTAAAAATTATATTTGTATTACTATGCAGATCCATTATGGGCATGATCAAATATGCATGCAATTTACATTTTACAAGATGAGCTTAAAAAGAAGGAACAGGGAAATCTTCTTTGAGGGGGTGATATTTGAGTAGAAAGCTGCATGAAGCTTATGCTCACACTTTCTTCGTGGCACCTAATCTCCTCCCAGAGATTGGAGGCCCAGTGTGTCCTTGAAATCAACTGTCAAGGTGTGTAAGCATATTTAGGAGGGGAATTAGAGATGTATGTGTGGGTAGGCAGAGCAGGCTCATAAAAGGAGGACAACTGGAGATGAGAGGAGGAGATGAGAGGAGGGACTGAGGCAGAGAGCTCTAGCTGAAGAAATCAGAAGGGTCCATGTTCAAATCCAAGCGTTTCCAAAGCTACAATAGTTTACGAGCTGCGTGAAGTTGACCTTGAGCTTAGCCTTCTCATTTGTAAAATGGGGATAACAGTACTGACCTTATAGGATTGTTCAGAGCATTAACTGAGAGAATGTGATTAAGGAAAGAGATAAGACAGACAGTGGGAGGAAAGAAAAGGAGGGAGGTGGGAGACAGAGTTCAGGTCCTCAAACATATATTGAGCACCTACTGTGTGCCAGAACCTACTCTGTGCCCAAACCGGATACCGAGGGGGAATTTGACTGAATTGCCACCCTTTAAGGGGAGCCCACAGTTTACTGCGGAGATGAGACATAAAGAGAGAGTCACGTGAGGCCGTACACACAGGGCCCGATGCTGACAGGAGGGGGGAGGAGGGGAGAGAGGCACCTCCTCCACTCCGAGAAGCTATAACTAAGAATAAAGATCCTTCTTCTGGGTGCCAGGTGGCAGCTGTCCTGCCAGGTGAGTGTTGGGTGCCCCGGGGGTGCCTTTGCAGCAGGCCCTGCTTCCATGTAACGCTCCCAAATGAATC
The DNA here is from genome assembly GCF_009762305.2 of Zalophus californianus. Taxonomy (NCBI): domain Eukaryota; kingdom Metazoa; phylum Chordata; class Mammalia; order Carnivora; family Otariidae; genus Zalophus; species Zalophus californianus. The sequence continues at coordinate 14,629,863 of NC_045603.1, read as the reverse complement.
CTTGCCAGCCCAAACAAGCAGCGAGCTGGCTAGGCCTGCAAACAGACATACAGACACATGCACAGGAAGTAGCGTGAACTGCAGGGCAGATTATTTTTGTTTTCCCCTCACCACCACCCCGGAGCAATCAATGACATTCCTTTCTCGCCTAAACAAACACGTTTGTGTCCCGGAGCCTGCCAGGAAGTGAAGAAATCCCCTTGGGAATAGCCCCTCTCCACCTCTGGCCTCCTCCCTCCCTCCATTCTTGGGGAGGCTGCAAGGGGGCTCGAAGCCTCGAGGACTTCTCTTTCTGGTTGTTCTCCGAAAGTGGAGGCAGTAGGGGAGATCTTGGTTCGAGTCTCCGGAATCACTGAGCCTCTATACCTCTGCGCCTCACAACTCAGACTCCAGCTTGATTCTTTTTTTTTTTTACATATATTTTATTTATTTATTTGAGAAAGAGAGAGCATGAGTGGGGGGAGCGCCAGGGGAGAGGGAGAAGCAGACTCCCCACTGAGTATGTGGGGCTCCATCCCAGGACCCCGAGATCATGACCTGAGTTGAAGGCAAATGCTTAACTGACTGAGGCACCCAGGCGCCCCTCAGCTCTCTTCTTGAGAATGATTTCCCATGTCAGGGTGTGAAACCATTAGGGGCAGGAGGATGGCAAGGTGGGGTGGGCAAGAGGTTTCCAGTTCTAAGAACATACAGATGGAGCAGAACTGGGAGAGGGCTCAGAGGTAAAAAGGGGTGTTTTAACAGTGACATTCTTTCCTTTGGAACATTTTTCTCAGAAGTTAAAGTCACATACAAAGGACCCAGTATGCTTCCTAAAGCCAAAATAGTTAAAAGAGAGCAAAGAGGGGCACCTGGGTGGCTCAGTCGATTAAACATCTGACTTTGGCTCAGGTCATGATCTCGGCGTCTTGGGATCGATCCCCCCCACCTCCCCGCCCTTGGGCTTCCCGCCCTGCTTCTCCCTCTCCCTCTGCCCCTCCCCCCACTCATGCTCTCTCTCTCTCTCTCTCTCTCTCTCTCTAATAAATAAATAAAATCTTTAAAAAAAGATAGAGCAAAAGGTGTAGAACAGCAGAAAAATACCTCCTTGTATCTTAAACTTGGTTGCTTTAACTATTTGCTCTAAAAGTAATGTACTTTCATGTTTGTTTAATGTTTGTGAGGTTGGATAATGTTTCTGAAAAATTAACTGGTGATTTTTTTTTTTTTTGGCTCTGGTTTGTCCTTTTTCTCTTGAGACCCTCTCTGATTTGAGGTATTTGGCTGTTCTGTGGTCACTGCCTCAGGAAAGGGACATGACAGTAAAAAAAGAGAAGAAAGGAAGCATCTCCTGGCTTTTGAGTTTCAAAGCCTAAGTCCTCAGGAAAACCCAAACCCCTCTTGGCATAGCAGGTCCTAGATTTGGGAGAGCAAAGCCTCTCACCTCTGAGAGGAGAACAAGAATTCCCCTGTCTGGGAGAAAGGGGGAGATGAGGAGGTAAAACCATAAATGTGGATATTTTTGTGGGGAGGGAATCTCTAACCTGCTTCCAGAGTGTGGGCCCTGGGGGGCAGGTGGCAAATCTCAAGGAAGTTTTGTGGGATTCAGGTGCAGAGGGGACCTGTATACTCTTTTCTGGCAGAACCACATCACTGGGGAGGCAGCGAGGCTCTAGAGAAAAAAATGGTTGCATGAAATGTCTAGGTGGATGGAGCCTCCAGCAGAACTTTCTGTGCCTAATGAGAGGTCTAAGAAGAGCAGAAAGATTCCTGTGCATCCCAGAGGGACACAGAAGCAGCAGAAGGACCAGAAAGGGACCACAGGAATGGAATTGATTGGATTCAACCTGGGTAGACCATCCGCTCAGGACCACAGGTGATGGATGTCCCAGTGGATACCAGTTGGACCAATGACACTGACACTGACTATTGCAGTAGTTCCAAGGTACTGGGAATTAACTGAAGCTCCCAAACTTGGGCACAACTCTAGGAGAAGGGGAGGGAACCCCAAATTAACTGGGTTTTGTCCATGCCAGTGCTTGAAATAGAAAATCAGTTGAACCCTAGAAAAATCCAGTTCCATTTCTTACATCTGGTTCATTCTGGGATGGTGGTGGACTGAGATTCCTACTCACATGCTTGCTTGGTGTTGGCAGTTGTAATAAAGGTTTACATCTGAGTTTTAAACATGTCGTGAGTAGGTCTCTGCACTAGATGTTTCCGGGATAATGGATGAATAAAGACAGAGCAGAATGTATTATATGAGGTGCTCCAGGAGGGTACCAGTGCAGTGTTCCAGATGCAGGGAGACCTTCTCAAGGTGTCCACCGGCTCTGCAAAGTCCGGGTGAGGTTTTCCCAGGTTGGAGTGAAGGGTGGAGGCACTTCTGATGGGACTGCCTTTGTGGGCAGAGTCTGAGAAACAAAGATATGGTGGGAAGGACAGAGGTGGATATTGCAGGAATACAGGCACAGCACATAACATATGTGTCCCTTTCCCTTTGTGGTTCGATTTGAGGAGATAGGCTAATGGTGGGTATTTCAGGGGGATCACGTTGTGTGAGTGGAGACCTGCTGGGCTTCCGGGAGGGATTTTTGGTGAGCAGTTCTGCACAGACAGTAAGAAGCCAACAGGGTAAAAGACAAGTCTAAATCCCCAGAAGCCCCTGCCCAGTGTGGCTGGGCAACCAAGCAGACTTGAATCAGCTCGGGTATGTATATCCCTGTGACCGCCACACGCCCGCGGCTGGTCTAGTCACCTGTTTTGCCTGTCTGGGTTTTCTCTCTTCCCCTTATTCATTCTCTATGTCATGAGGAAACCAGGCTTTGCCTTTGGAAGACACCATCAAGATGCCCCTTCTCCAGCTCTATGGAGACCAAACCCAAGGTCAGAAGGAAAGGGATCAAAGCATCTCCAAGAAAGTCTCTTGGTGGTCTTTTTCTGAACTTGCTGAGGGCTCCTCCTCTGAAGTGTCAGGCATAGGAGGCTGGACTGGAGTTCCTAGTGGTCCCTGCAAGGATACTGGTGATGCTTAGATGTAACACCTAATAGACTGGAGTACATCATGAGAAGGTTACTCTCTTTCAAAGTGACTGTCCTGCCTTCAGATTCCATCAAGGAGAGTCTCAGCTCGGGGCTCTTTATCCCCACACCTGACAACATCTAACTTGCTCTTGGAGCTCACAGCAGACAAGGGTCTCTAGTATGAATTTCATAATGTTTCTTTGTTTTTGTAAACCTTTCTGTGGTTACTTTATTTTGTTTATGGAAGGAGACATTGGTTTTCCATTTATGGTAGTCATAGAGTTTCTTTTAAAATACATTTAAGTTAAAATGGATCAAATTTAAAGAATAATGAATAATTATAGAATTACAGTTATAGATAGTTCATGAATATGGTAAAAATTGTACAGGTTGTGAGTGACGACTGAAGTCTGGGGACACCCAGTTTTGTCCCCAGTCAGAACTCTGCCCTCAAGGGTATAAGGGGAAGAACACATCATTGGTGCAATGTATATGCACTTGAGACCTGACTTTGTAAGGCCCTCTTTGGGGGTATGACCTTGGGAAGGTTGATTAACTTCTCAAAGCTTTGGTTTCTTTAGCTATAAAATGAGAATGGGGCAACTGGGTGATGGGCATTAAGGAGGGCACTTGAGGGACACCTGGGTGGCTCAGATGGTTAAATGTCTGCCTTCAGCTCAGGTCATGATCCCAGGGTCCTGGGATCAAGCCCCACATCAGGCTCCCTCTCCCTCTGCCTCTCCCCCTGCTCATGCTCTCTCTCTCTCTGTATCTCTGTGTCTCAAATGAATAAGTAAAATCTTAAAAAAAAAAAGAAAAGAAAAGGAGGGCGCTTGATGTAATGAGTACTGGGTGTTATATGCAACTGATGAATCACTAAGCTCTCCCTCTGAAACTAATCATAACACTATGTGTTAATTAACTGATTTTAAATAAATAAAAAAAGAGAACAAAAAATGAGAATGTACTACCTCATGGGGTTGCTGTAAGGATTAAATGACATAATGCACACAGAGTAGAAGCTGAACACAGAGCCCGCTGCACAGCAAATACTAAGGTGAACAATTATGATTGTTGTTGTTAGAAAAGTACCCTTTGAATACTGAGGTGCTATCCAACCTTTACTGGTCACTTATAGGATGAGCTTGTGAATTTTACATTCTTTCCTCACAGTGAATTTTTTTAAACCTTTTTTTTCATTGAAATATAGTTGACATACAATGTTACATTAGTTTCAGATGTGCAACATAGTGATTCAACAATTCTATGCCTTACACAACAGCTACCACAGTAAGTGTGGTCACCATGTAACATTACTACAATCTTATTGACTATATTTCCCGTGCTGCACTTTTCATCTCCATGACTTATTTATTTTATAACTACATGTCTCTACTGCTCAGTCCCCTTTACCTCTTTCGCCCCCTCGAAGTGAATCTGGATGAGCCTGAAGTGAAACCAAGAGGCCCTGGGTGTGGCGGCGGGGGGCAGTTAGAAGTAAGGAAAACAAGTATGTCCTGACCATGTATTGTCAGTGAGGGCATCAGTTACTAATTCTTCACCCCTCTCTGTATCCCACCTTTTTGCCAGGTGCCTTGGAGTTTCCTCCAAGGAGGCGTATACATTCCCTGCCCTTAATTTTGGGCATGGCCACATGACTTGCATTGGCCAACGGAATACTAGCAGGCAGGAGGCAAACAGTAGGGTAACATGTGCTTGTGTGCTTCGGTGGGGCCCTCCTGTTCCTCCACACTTGCCCTGCTGAGGACCGCCCGGCCAGTTAGCTAGTCCATGCAGAGCCAAGCCTTGCAAGGCCCGGTCTGCATCAGCTAATTCCCTTCCAATGGCAGTTTTTCCGGTTTTGGGGTGGCTTTTCATGCACAATAGTTGTGTTGACAGATGCTGATGACTCCTACTATGCACCTGCACAGGTGCTTTTTCTTAGCTGTTGAATTTGGTTCTCAAACATTTGCGTGTACTAAGACTTGGAGAAACCCAAGGAAACGGACTTGGAGAAAGCCCTCATGGTCCACGGTCAAGAAGGGGCAAGAGCAGAGCTTAGAGGTAACCAAGACTCCCAGAACGTGAGCTTTCCACTACATCATGGAAGAATGGGGTGATGGGAGGTGCAACACCAATGTGACTGGTTTCACAGCTGGGCCTAAGGCCGTCCAGTCTATAGTCATCCCTGAGACCACATTGGCCAACATCATAAATCTAGGACCGTGACATCACAGGATGACTCAGACAGGAGGGGGCAGGACAGGGAAGCCCTGGCAAAGGGCTGGGCGGTTATAAAACCTCAGTCTAAATAGGGACAGGGTGGTAACATTGGTAGACAGGGCTGGGTCACAGAATCGGGTGGTTTGGGTCAAATGATGACTGAAATTTATTTTGGAAAATATTTTCCCAAGTGTCTCACTGAGCCTTGTGGGAATGAGAAATTGATGGGGAAAGCCAAGAGGGAAAGCTGACAAGGTTGAGAAGGCATGACCAGCAGGGGTTGATTTCATAAAATGCAGGGCATCAGATGTTCCTGGGGGCAAACTCTCGCTCATCCTTTAGAACTCTTCCCCTGTTCCCCTGCTCTGAGATCTGTCCCTGTCATAAGCAGACTCAATCCCAAATCCCTCTATTAATCCTTCAGTGACTAAGTAACAGCCAACATTTACTGAGCGAGTACTAAGTGCCAGACAATGTTCTCAGCACTTTACACCTTTGTTTACTCTCTCAATCTCCGCCACAACCCTAATAGGAATAGGAGATATTCCTATTACCCCCATTTTACAAATGAAGGAGGAAAAGGCACAGGGCAGTGAAGTGTAAAACCCAACCTCATACAGCTATTAAGAGACTGAGATTTGAACGCTAGAGAGTATGGTCTGAATTACTCTGCTGGTGTTTACTGCACAGCATTGTAATGATCCTATTCTATTATTAAATGAAATAATGCACATCAGGCACTTAGCTTATTGCCTAACATTAGGGAAAGCTCCCAAAATATTATTATTAGTACCAAGTCTTACTACACTGGTATGAATTTATTTATTACCTTCTAATAGCTGCTTCCATAGTTCTTTTTGGAGGGGGGAGTTTTTGTGAGGAAAATACTTTGGTGAGTGGTTGGGACAGACAGCAAACCTCCTAAGGGCCTGGTGTCAGCTAGAGCCAAGGTCTCATGGGTGTCAGGGAATGCCCTGCACAGGAAAATGAGATTTTGGAGATTTGGTGAACTGGGAGAGAGTTGAGGATAAAGATGGGAGGGCAGGGAAGACTCTGTGTCATGAGATGAGACCCCTTCCTGGGACCCAATTATGGTCGCCACTGCACTTACTAAATACACCATCCCTAGTGGAAGAGATTGTTGTTTGTGGTGAGAGTGGGAGAAGCAGCTGAACTTGATGTTGCGATTGACTGCTGTGGGATGACGGCGTGGGGGATGCCCGTGCCCCAAAGACTGTGTACTGGAGAAGATAAGCCCACCAGGGATTAGCAAAAATCCAAGGGAGGCCAAGGAATTTCTCTTAGATCCTAAAGGATCAGGAGATCTCCATCTGACATCTGGGTAAGGTTGTTATTACCAATGCCATTATTAACATTTCTTTCTCTCTCTACAGAATGCACACTCCTGGAAGGCACTGCTCATTTATCTTGGCTTCCCAGGGCCAGCTCAGTGTTTGGAACTGAGCAGGCCTTTCACACATGGTTCTTGAGTGAATGAATGAATGAAAAGACTTTGAACTAAGGGTCAACAGTGCCTGTTCAGATGTATGCCAACTCAGCCATTCTTTGTGTGTGTCTGTTTAAGGAGGCTTTATGCCCAATGTAGGGCTTGAACTCAGGACCCCAAGATCAAGAGCTGCATACTCTACCAGCTGGGCCAGCCAGGTGCCCCATCAACTCAGACATTCTTAACATCTCATCACAAAGAGGTGCTCTGAATATTGTAGTTTGTTCATATCTGAAATTATGGACCTGCTTGCCATGTTTCTGACCTGCTCCATGCTTTCCTAACTGCTACTGATGGCACACCCAACTATATCTCTGGACTCATTCCTTAGACTTGAATTTGAGTATGGTGTTGTATGGGCCTTGTGGCTGCCATTTTCTCCTCCTCCCGTGGGCTGACATTAGAACAGTGATTCTCGCCTGGAGACAATTTTCCCCTTCAGAAGACATTTAGCAATATCCAGATATATTTTTAGTTGTCACAACTAGAGAGATTGATACTGGCATTTAATGGGTAGAGGCCAGGGATATTTCTAAACATTCTACAATGCAAAGGACAGTCCCCTGTCTTGGTCAGCTGGAGCTGCTATAACAAAATACCACAGACTAGGTGGTTTAGGTGATAAGACAATTATTTCTCACAGTTCTGCAGTCTGGGAAGTCCAAGATCAAGGTGCTGGCAGATTCGGTTCCTGGTGAGAGTCTTCTTCCCTGGTTTGTAGAGAGCTGCCTTCTTGCTGTGTGCCCATGTGCGCCTTTCCCAGGTGTGTGAATGTGAACAGAGAGAAATCTCTCTTTTCCTCCTCTTTTAAGGGCACTAATCCAATCTCGAAGGTCCCAGCCTCCTCACCTAACTAAACCTAATTATCTCATAAAGCCCAAATACCATGTCCAAATACCATCACATTGGAGGTTAGGGTTTCAACATATGAATTTTGGGGAGACACAAACATTGAGTCCATAACACCCCCACAATAAGGAGTTACTTAGTCTACAATATTAATGATGCTGAGGTTGAGAGATCCTGCATTGGAGTGTTATGATTAAGAGTCTACTTATTGGAATGTAGATGAACTGGTTTGGGTCCAGCCTCTGCCAGTTACTTGAAGACAGAGATGAAAATGGTATCTACCTTGAGGGTCAAGACCCAATCAGATTGGGTCTGACCAACAGCTAGTTCCTGGTCTCCCCTTCCTGGGGTCCTCACCCCAACACACGCATTTAAAGTAGCATGGACAGCCAGATTTCTCCATGGCCCAGGGACAGACCTCATGTGGGTTCAGGTGCCTCTGGTCCATGTGTTACTAGTTCAGAGGCCAAGCCTGGAGAAGCTAGTTCTTTGTCCCAGGAACCATGATGTGCTTCCATCCTTCTGTGCACCCAGGTCTGGGGAGTGAGCACCTTTGCTGGAAGTAACTAATTGTTTATCTTTAATTGTCTCATACCCCGGGGAGTTAGTTTTGGGGCATGACATGATTGTGAATGCAAATGGATATATGCAACCAGGCAAATGAGATTTATACAAAAATCCGGTTTTACTAAAGGAAACAATTTTTTGGGCGAGGATGGGGGCGGGGGCACAAGCAGCTCCATTCTAAGAGCAGTAGCCCAGTCTCGGAATTTATGCTACAAGGATTTACTGCACACTGACAGAATGTCAGAGCAGGAAGTGATGTCAGAGACCATCTTGTCAACCCCCTCACTTTACATTTGAGAAACTGAGACCCAAAGTGGGGGAGAAGTCCTCAGGATTTCCTCAGGATCACATCCTAGTTAGTGACAGAGACGGCACAACCGAGGGCTCCTCACACCCTGTCCCGGCTGGTGCTACCCCCGACCACGCCGCCTCTTGCTAAAGGGAGTCCCTCTCCGACTAGATGTCAAGGAAGAGATGATTTCCCCCTAAGTTTTAGCTCAAGCTTCATGTTAAACACGAATTTGATTTTCAGAATCTTCTCCTGCAATGGGGCTTTAGTTGAATCTCTCTTTCCTTCTCTTGGCCTGGAGGCGGCATTGAAGCAATTCCCTCTGTGGGTGCCTCGCTCCATATGTAAACACATGTCTACCATATATACACAGGCGCACACATTTGTCATTCCTTCCCAGAATGACTTAATGATTTCCATGTAACCAATATGTTGCAGCTGTTGGCTTCCTTCAGGCTGAAGCCCTCAGAAAATCATCAGTTATCAAGTTGCCTTCCCGCCACTGCTTTTTCCCAGCCCCATACATTTTCTCCCTCTTTCCTTAAAATAAAAACCAAAAACCAAAAAAACAAAAAACAACAACAACAAAAAAAACAAGGTAAGAAAAGTAAAAAAGAAGGTAAGAAGACAAAAATATTGGGACCCTACTTCCAACCAAATCCTTGTCTGACAACTCCCTCATATGACATCTAATTTTTAAGTTCATTACTAAACTTTAGAGTCCACTCACAGTCTCCTATGATCCCGGGCAACACGATTCAATGTGGAGGTAGGAAAGAAGTGTCACAGACTCCTCAGCATTTAGTCCCATGTGTTTGCCTGGCACGAGGGAGGGTGGGGGGAGACCAGGGACCTGTGCAAAGGTGAGATAATTAACTTCCCCTGCAGGGGCTGTGAGAGGCAGCAGAAGGGGACATTGAGCTGGACCTTGAAGAATGAGCTGTTGTCATCTGAGAGAGAAGGTAGGGGTGGGCATTCCAGGTATAGGGAACAGCATGTGCAAAGAGATGTAAGCATGAGGAAGCACAGTGGATTTAGTGGTAACGCTTGGTGATATCTGGGAGGACAGATTCAACTGTTAATGACAGTTGTTTTATAACGAGTACTCACAGATTACATGGTTTACATTAACCCATTCTATTCTGATGATGACCCTATGAGGTAGATACTATCATTCCCACTCTATAGAGGAGGAAGCTGGGGCACAGAGAAGTAATACGCTCAAGGTCACATAGCTAGGAAGTGATAGAATCAGGAATCAAACCTAAGTAGTATGTTGTACTAGGGTAACTACTTCTCCATATTATCTCATTTAATCCTTCCCAGAGCGATGTCCTGACGTATAGATACTGACATTACAGAGGCACAGAGACGTTTGTTAACACGCCCAAGATCACACCGCTGGAAAGTGGAGGGACAGACATTCTAACTCAGGCAGCATCGGGAGCCCACTCCTAACCTTGCACCTGTTGGCCTCCAGGGCACTGGCTGAACTATATTGAAGTTGCCGGTTTATAGCTAGCTGATTCCCCCTTGAGAAGTTGGGCTGCGCGAGGGCAGGGACCATGCATCATCGTTTGCCACTGTATCTCCAGCATCTGGCACAGTGTCCACCACATGAGTGCCCCATCCATAGAGTATTTGCATTTTAAACCATTAAGAGGCAGCACAGTGAAGTCACTAAGAGCACAAACTCCAAAGCCTGACTCTCCAGGCTCACATCCCAGCTCAGCCACTTCTAGCTGTGTAATCTTAGGCCAGTTTCTTCACTCTCTTGTACCTGTTTCTTTATCACTAAAATGACGATGATAATAATAGCACAAACTTCATTGGGTTGTTGTACTGAGCGCACAGAAAACATCTAGGTGAAACTCTCATGTGTAATGCATTCTTTGTAAGTTTTTGCTAGTATTCTTGGTGCCACCCAGTCCCCTGGTGTCTGGTTTAGGGAACAGGGAGACATCATATAACTCAAATGATAGGCAGATCTATAGTTCTCTCCAGCAAGTTTGGGGCTAAAGAATATGGGAGGAAATACAGCGATCTTGGGCGTCTGTGACAGCAGTTGACAAAGATGATATCTGACCTGACACTGCCTTCAGGATGCTTATCCCTGGGCTCTGGATCCCCCCTTAGCCGTGTATTACCTGCATCTCTCTTACTATAGGAAGGTATGGTTTAGGGAAATGATTCAGGTTTTAAATTTTATCTCTGCCAGTGAGTACTGGTGCAACTTCAGGTAAATTCTCTAATCTCAGCTGTGTCTGAGTGAAGTGTGGATTATGTAACAAAACCTACCCCAAGGGGTGCAAATTCAGGGGAGGAACCTAAGTATCTGACACGGTGCTGGCACTGAGCACCGTGTGTTGAGACGTTTGCCGCCCCCTCCCTTCCCCCTAGCCCAGTGTTTGCATCTTCTTCATCGCTGAAATCTCCCACAATGCCTTGCCGAGAGTAAGTGCTTCACACAATGCTTGATGAGTGCATGAAGGAAGGCTTGTTAAAGGTCCTGAGATGGCTTCGAGCACATTAAAACAAGCTGTGGGGGAAGAGGGAGGAGCAAGGGAGAATGAGTGGGGAGCCAGGATGGGACCTTTCCATTTTATGGTAAACAGTAACATTTACTTTTTAAAGTTAAGGCAGAACATAATAAAATTAAAAAAGAAAAAGAAAAACAAACAAACAAACAAAAAATAAAGTTAAGGCAGAGCCTCCCTGGGGAGACAAGGGCAGCCAGGGTGGCTCCCAGAGTCTGGGGGAAACTGGACAAAGGAGGTGGGTGAGGAGCTGACTTCTTGTCCTAACAGCCAGTGCCTGCCTTCCTTGGACGGGTGGGCTAGGAGTTGGCAGCGCCTGGGAAACAAGCGTGGGTGAGCAGGGCTGCAGAGGGAGCTAGTGTGTATGAGAGGGAGGGGGCACTGCTGGAGGCTGGGTCACCACAGTGAAGGACGGGCTGGCCCTGCCCTGGCAGGTCAGAAGCAGGGCAGCTGACATTCCCTCTCAAATTACAAAAATACACATCTCTCATGCTTGTCAAGGGCTTTGTAATTTGCCCAGCCTGTAGGACAACTGTGGAGTTACCCATTTGATCCATGAGGTGTCATTATCCATAGATGCCATTACCCCATGTGACTGATGGGGAGTTTCAGGGTGTTAATGGGATTTCTGATGAACCTGCAGTAGGGTGTATACAAAGATGAGGGTGCAATTAACTTCATCTGTGGCTAAAAAGGGCACATTGAGCTGGTTCTTGAAGGATGAGCTGTGGTCCATCTGAAGGAGAAGGTAGGGAAGGACTTTTCAGGCATAGGGAATAGAATGTGCAAAGGGATGAGAGTGGGAGGAAGCACGGTGGATTTAGTGATACTAACGGTAACTAACCCTACCACATATTGACAACATACATGTGCTAGGCACTGTTCAGAGGCTTCACATGCAGAGCTCAATCGAGTCTCACAATGGCCCAGTCTGGTAGATGCTACTCGGATCTCCATTTTTACAGATGAGGAAATGGGGGCATGGAGAGTTAAGTGATTTCCTTAAGGTCTCAGGGGTAACGAGTGGTGAGTCTAGGCCTGGAACCCACTCAAGACAGGCAAGCAGTGTGTCAAGTTGTGAAGGGCTAGGTGTTAAGGGATGAAACATATGGCTAGAGAGGTGGAGTGAGCCAGATGAGAAAGGAAGCCAAAGGTTTTGGATTCTATCCTATTGGCGATGGGGGGCCACGGATGGTCTAAGCAGGGTATTGTTAGAAAAATCAGTGTGGTGTAGGGCAGAGGGTGAACTGGAGAAAATGAGGTCATTGGGGGGTGTTGGGGAAATAGCCAGACCCTTTGTTCTTATATGTGGGTCAGGCTGCTCTTTCCATCTGGATAACCATTGCCCACTCTGAAGCTCAAGTTCATACACCATCAGGACATGGGTTATGTTATTTCATGAGTTCTCCTGGGAAACAAGGGTCCCACGTGGACCCTACGATATGGCTGTGGCACCTTCTGCATCACATTCTCTGTGTCCAGCGACTGCATTTCAGCTCGTTCTATGTTCCTTGGATTGCCAGATATCCTTTACCTCTATATTCAGCACACTAGCTAGATTCCTTATTTTGAAGCACAGGCCAGTATTAGAGTCCTTGTGAAGATACTTCAGAAATTCTCACTGGAAAGCTCTTCCACTGAGTATAACTCCAGACACGTGCCTGCTCTAGACAGATATGCTGCTTTGCTTTGTTCCTCATGGAAGCATGGGCTGACCCTGCCAGGCAACCATAGAGACAAGTCAGGTGACACACCCACCAGTCCCAGCTCTGAAACTAGCTGTGTGACCTTGGGCAAATCATTGTATCTTTCTGTGCTACACCCAAGACACACTGGTACAAGGCAGAGAGAGCCCTTGCTATCATTCTGGCTGATTGTTTACATTGACTGATTACATCTAACATCCATGTGCTGAGCACTTGCTACTTTCCTGATCTTCTGGTAGAAGCTGTGAGAGACATAGAGAAGATGAAGATAAGGTGCCTGCTTTAAAGAAGCTTTCTGTCCAAAACCACCTCTTTATCTTTTTTTTTCTTTTTTCTTAACATATGTTGCATTATTTGTTTCAGAAGTACAGAAGATAGCAGGAGGGGAAGATTGAAGGGGAGTAAGTCGGAGGGGGAGACGAACCATGAGAGACGATGGACTCTGAAAAACAAACTGAGGGTTCTAGAGGGGAGGGGGGTGGGGGATGGGTTAGCCTTGTGATGGGTATTAAAGAGGGCACACTCTGCGTGGAGCACTGGGTGTTATGCACAAACAATGAATCATGGAACACTACATCAAGAACTAATGATGTAATGTATGGTGATTAACATAACAATAAAAAAATCTGCTCTGAAAAAAAAAACCCACCTCTTTAAGGGGAGACTAGCCAGCTAAATGTGGACAAAGCTGACTTCTTAAAAGGTGTTTTTTTTATCCTTCACCTGTAACTACAATTAGATAAGTAGCCATGCCAGACCTTGTTTCTTTTGGGCATTGCTTCCAGGTCAACCCATCTCTGATAAGGGCCCCAGGAGCATAGAGTTGTAAAATGAACATGGCTCAGCATGCCCACAAGATGGCGGCATTCTAGTATAGTCCCAAACAGCTAGGGTCATTGGGAAACAGTGCCCTCTGTTGGCATGGAGGAGAGAGACCACTTCATCTCTTAGAGGGCTGAGAGTAGGTCTTATCTCCAGTGTTCAGTGAAGGTACTGACCTTCTGGAAAGTCCTGGGGGGATGGGGGCAATGGTGGCCGGACAAAGGAAAAAGGTACTAAATGTTGCCTTATTCAATCCAACAAATCTTTCTGGATGCCTTCCCTGAGCTCCCTCATCCCCAAGTTTGTGTTTGATGATCTCCTCTGGGCCCCTCCACCAGAACACCTGCCATGTTGAATTTGGATTGTTGATTTATCAGTCTTTCTCTTCTATCCAGCTAGGACCATGTCCATTTCCTTTCAGAACCCCTGATGCCTACACAGAATCTAGCTCAAAGTGAGCACAAAGCTCTTTGTTGAATGAATGAAGTTTATCCTAAGGAAGAACTTAAAACTGACTCTCGCTTGAATACCATCACCCAGGTGAGGGCATCTTGGGCCATTATTATCCTTGTCCTCAAAAATGGAAGTTGAAAAGATGGGAGATAAAGAGATGAAGTCCAAAACACCCTAATGTGAGTTGTTGGAGGAATGGCCAGGATCAACTTTACATCTACCTCTGCCCAAAAGAGATAATAAGCCTTGTCCTCCTAGCCAGAGAATCAAGGTAGAGAAGATGGAAAATCCAGATCTGGCTGAGTCTGGTGCCCGATGGAGAAAACTGTAGCCTTTCATCTGGGTTTTTACTTTACTTCCATCTCTAACCAGGGAGGGAGGCATGAGTTTTAGCACTGAAAGAGGGTCCATCAGTTGGAACAAGCAAGTTCAACCTGCTCCTTTGTCACCTTCCATTGAGGCCCCCTGTCCTGGCGCCTGGCACCTCTACCTCTGCTGCTGGAGCTCCAGCAAAGAGGAGAGCAGTCAGAGGCGCTCCGAAGGGCCCAACCTCCTCGCATTCCAGCCCCGGCCAAAGCCAGCCCGCGGAACAAGTGGAGAGCCCCTTTTGGAGGAAGTGATTCAGAAACCGCGATGGCCTGGCGGCCCGCCGTGACTCACAGCACATCAATGGGGGAATTGTCTGTGGAGGCTGAGAATACCAAAGCTCTTTTCTTTCCTTCCTTTCTTTTTTTCCCTCTTTTCTTTTTTGCCCTCCCCTTGGCGGCACTGCGCAACACCAGGGATGCCCAGAAACATGTGTTTCTCATCATTGGCTCCAACAGCCGCCTTGGAGGACCGGGGAGCAAACAAGACCGAGAGGGAACAAGCCCCATGGGGCCGCTGCAGCAGTTAAAGGGGGCCCTTCTCTTTCCCTGCGCCTGCGTCCCATTTCACCTTCCCCATCAACATCGGCATCCCCAAGGAGCATCTGGAATGGAGAACAGAATTTTGGATCCGGGAGAAAACTTAGGAGTATGTCTCTTCCAATACTTTTGTCAACAGATGAGGAAGCTGATGCCCCAAGAAGGGAAGTAAATGGCTTGCCAAATACCCCACAGCCAAGTTACTGCTGATGTCTCGCTGCATTTTCCTGTGCCCCAAATCAGGAAATGTAGCTGACAAAGGATGAATTTTTTTTTCATAATAGCAAAAACTGAGAAGTTGCACTAAGTTTCATTATAAATCTATCAATTGTCCCTTTCCCCTTATCTACCAGTCTCAGGAAACTGGTCTGCACAAAGTCACTTGTGAGGTCATTTGCAAAACCTACAGGTCCTTTTGCAGTCCTCGTCTGACTGACTGTCTCTGTAGCACATGGCATTCATGCTCACTTTTGCCTCCCTACCTCTCTAGCTTCTCCTTGTCAGCATCCTTTGCTTCCCAGCTGGCTCTCAAATGTCCAAGCTGCAGAGGGTTCTGTCCTAAGCCCACATCCATGTTCAGGGTTTTAGTCCCTAAAAATTAGCTGATGACTCCCAGATCTTCACTACAGCTGTTCATCTTTTCAGGGCTACAACCGTGTATGCACAGCTGCCTTCTCAGCATCTTCTTTGGATGCCCCAAACTGAACTCACCCTTTTCCTCCAAAGCTCTATGACTGCTTCGACTCGACTGCCAAACAATGCTGGGAAGAGGAGAGCTAATGTTTCGAGGCATGTGCTTTGGAATCTCGTAGACCTGGGCTCAACTCCCAGATATGCCCCTTAACTAGCTACGGGGCCTTGTCCAAGTTACTTAACCTTCCAATTTCCCCATCTGTAAAATGGGGATAATAGAAATACCTCCTTCATAAGACTGTCATTAAGAGGAAATGTGTTAATTCAATAGCATCAGCACAATGCCTGGCACATAGTAAATGCTTAATACATGTGAGCTATTATTTTTATTATGCATCTCAGCACCCTCCCCACTTGAGCCACACTGAATTCTTACCATTGCTTAAAGACAAAAGGCTCTTTTATTATTCTAGGCCATTCTCCTCGTTTAGGATTCTATCATACTCTTCTCTAAGGCAAACTCCTACCCACCCATCAGATTGAGTCCAACTATCATTGCCCTTATAAGAAATTAGCAGCTCATTCTTTTGTTCTTATAGAGCACTTTGTTTCACTGCTGTAGCATTTATTACAGAGTCCTAATTAGCTCACTCTCCAGCCTCATCTTGCCCTGCCTCTCCCATCACACTCGGCTCCAATAGTATACAAGTGCCCAAGAGAGCCACATTTTTGCATATCTTGAGGCCTTTCCATGTGCTGCCTGCTCTGCTTGGAAGGCCCTTTATTTCAGGGCACATTCTCCTCTAAGAAGATACCCCTTCTGAGCAACTGTCCTGGAAGCCTGAGGCTGGGTTAGCTGTCCTTTCTTTGTGTCTCCATAGGGCCTTCAATGAGTTTCTGTAACACAACTCCCTGGACTCCATTTTCAATGCTGAATTATTTGCCTTCTCCATTCAACTTTACTGTGTCTTACTTATGACAAATATTCATTGAACATGTGATGTGTGCCAGGCCCTGTGCTGCTCCCGTATGGCATGCATGGATGAATGAAATTTCTGTTTCAACGTCTATTCTTCCTCCAGACTGCGAGCTTCTGAAGAGGCTGAATGGATAAAATGAGGGGAAATGGAACTGTCAAGGAAAAGATCCACTTGTGGTCAAGTGCTAGGTATTACAGAATGACTTGTTTTTACTGTAATACTCATCCCACAAACATTTGATGTGTACCTACTATGCACTGGACTAGGTACTGGTACTAGAACCTAGCGCCAAATGCCTTACAGTCTAAAGGGGGAAGACAGTCAAGGTAACAGAAGCCTCATGGGCAGTGTTATCTGTGCCATGATGGTGTTTGCAGAGGGAGACTGACAGTAGGGTAAACTTCCTGGATGTGTGTCCTGGGCAGGTGCACAGAGCCCCACACTCAGAAGGGCTCCATGTTTGGTTTAGGTCTCTGCTGTGGCCACTTTGAAGTTCTTAATAATCTCACCTTTGAGTTTGTGTAGAGTAGGTGGTGACAATAGAGCACATACATGAGCAAAGAGGCCTCTGTACCTGCGCATGTCCACCGCTGCTCCTTGCCATCCCCTTCACAGACAGCCTCCTTGATGCCGCATGAGAACAGAGTCCCAGTGGACCTGTGATGCATGGGAGTTCAGTGAGACTCAAAACGAGTACAAGCTACGTGTGTGACATCTACAGCTGAATAAAGTAGGGAGTGCTGACAGCCCTGAGAGGCCATGCTTGCTGTGTGAACCGGCACTTGCTTCCAATGCAGAAAGAAGACAATGGTCTTCTAAGAAAAACAACCGAGAAATCCTCTCATCGTCTTTCCTACTGGCCAACAACTTCTGCTGAAAATGATAACACAGAAGGAAAGGAAAAGATAAGGCAACCCAGAGTTCCTTTTCCTAGCCCTTCCTTACTCAATAGTCAGCTAAAAGTAGAGAATGTTGGTAGAATGTATGCATACAGAGAAGTGGAATAAAACAGCTGAGTTAGTTCTGTGCTGCATTTCCACTATTCGTCCCCATATATACATATGCATGTGTAAGCTATGAAGTACGAATTGTGTCATTTCATTGATTCTGCATGTAAGCTAAATGCTCTTGTATTTTCACATAAAGTTGGCATTGCACAACCTAAAAGCAAGTGGTAAAATTCATGTTAATAATTTAAAAATTTGTTTATTAACATTTGTAGTTAGAATGATATTAAATAGCAAATTTAAAAAACCCCCACAAGTTAGGGAGATCATGGAAGAAAGGAAAAGTTTTATGTTTTAGTACCTTCAATGGTACATTTTTCCTGCATTTTGAACAAAGGACCCTGCAAATTATGTAGCCAGCCTGGACTGAGAGAGAGGGAAGTGTCTTTGAATTATAGCTTTGAGTAGGGGATACGAAGAGCATCTCAGTGGTTCCCTCCTCTGCTCATCACCCACCATATTGCATTTGAAGAAGCTGAGAGCTAGAGGTGGTCTCAAGGTCACCCATGATGCAAATGGGTAAGCCAGGGCTAGAACTCAGGTCAATTGACCCCATTCTTAAGTCCAGTGTCTTGCAAATGATGTGTGCTCTTCCTTCTGTCAGGAATGCTACCTTAGGACTTGGAAATAAGATATTCCTATGGAAGTAAAACCATCTACTCAGTACATGGGGGCTGATATGCAAAGTACTATAGTTTCCATCCAAGGCCAGGGAGGCTTGACCAACACTTGGTTAAAAAAAAAAAAAAAGAAAAAAAAAGTAATACATTGTGTTCCAGGGAAAATCAAGTGGGCACTGTTTTAGTCCTCATCTTTCTTGACTTAGCAGCAGTAGTCAATCCAACACTTGCTTTGCTTGGCCTCCCACATTCCACCTCCCTTAGTCTCTACCTTCCTGACTTTGTAACATTAAAGTGTCTCAGGGGTCAGTTCTCTGACCTCTTCTCTTTTTCTGTCCACGCTCATTCCTTGAGTGATGTCATCTAGTCTGATGGGTCTTAAAACAATCTACATGCTAATGACTCATCTATTTATATTTCTAGCACTGACCTCTCCCTGAATTCCTTCTAGCATATCTGATGGCATACTGGACATCTCCACTCCAGTGTTTAATAGGAATCACACGCTTAAGATCCAAAATTCTGCCCCGAAAGTGCTCCCCACCTCAGTTAATGGCAGCTTAATCATGCTAGTTGCTCAGGTCAAAACCTTAGAGTTGTCCTGACTCCTTATCTTTCATATTTTGTGTCTAATCCGTGGGCAAATCCTAAAGGCTCTGCCTTCAAAATATATCCAGAGTCTGACCATTTTCTACTACCCCACTGCCTTGCTTTGGTCCAAGTCACTACCATCACTCACCTGGATTATTCCCATAACTTCTGGACTGGTCTCCCCATTTTGGCCCTCATCTCTCTTTTAGCCAGAATGATCTCCTTAAACCATATGTCAGACCATGTCACCCTTCCGCTCAAAACCTCCCAGTGGTTTCTCAGGTAACTCTGAAGAGCAGCCCAACCTTTATAATGGCTGCAGAGCCCACCAGCATCCCATCCTGGGGACTTTAAGACCTTAGCCCTCACTTGTTCCCCTCATTTGCTGGCTCTGCTCCAGTCATGTGACCTCCTTGCTCTTTACCAGAGTCTCTCCCACCTTTGGGTCTTTCTCCTTCTGTACTTTCTCTGTGGAATGCTCTTTCCCCAGAAATCTGCAAGGTTCACTCCCTCACCCCCAACAGGTCATTATTAAAGATTTTTATTTTTATTTTTTTAAAGATTTTATTTATTTATTTGAGAGAGAGAATGAGAGATAGAGAGCACGAGAGGGAAGAGGGTCAGAGGGAGAAGCAGACTCCCTGCTGAGCAGGGAGCCCGATGTGGGACTCGATCCCGGGACTCTAGGATCATGACCTGAGCCGAAGGTAGTCGCTTAACCAACTGAGCCACCCAGGCGCCCCCCCAACAGGTCATTATTAAATGTCATCTTCTCATGAGGGCTTCCCTGATCACCTGTTGAAGACTGTAACCTGCTCTTCTCCCCAGGCACATTCTCTGTTCCTTTTCTCTCATCTTTGTTCCCTATAGGGCTTATCACCATTTATTATGTCATGTAGTTGGCTTTGTGTTCTGTTGATTGCCTGTTTTCTCCCATTAGAGTGTAACTGCTTGGGGCCCCTGGGTGGCTCCATCAGTTAAGGGTCTGCTTTTGGCTCAGGTCATGATCCCAGGGTCCTGGGATGGGAGCCCTGTGTTGGGATCCCTGCTCCCCGTGGGGTGTCTGATTGTCCCTTTCCCTCTGCCCACCCCCCTCCCATTGTGCTCTCTCTCTTAAAAAAAAAAAAAGAAAGAATGTAACTGCTTATCTGTATGTTTTTGTGCATTTTATTCAAGTGTCTGAGCCTGCCATGAGCGCTAAGGCATAGACCACCTATGGTCAATGATTTGCCCAGATATAATGGACCACTCAGCCGGCATGCCCCACGAGCCTCTTTGACTTCATATTCCAGCCTCTACCTGGAATGTGCTTTGCCCATTTATCTGGGTTGAAAAGTCAGGCCATCTTTCAAGGCTTGGTTTAACAGTCATATCCTCTTAGAAGCCTTCCCTGACCTTCACCTTCCCTCACCTTGATTGACCTACTGTCTTCCAGAAAACTAAACAAAATAAAATACAAGTTAGAGCCTTTATATGATTGCTCATGGGGAAGAAAGTGAATACACACCGGAGTACACACGGGTATATATATATCTGGAAGGCAACTGGCCATTTAGCAAACTAAAATGTGCATACCCTTTGACACAGCAATGCACTTCAAAGAATTTATCCTCCAAAAATCCTGAGCAAGTATACAAAGATATGTGTGCCAAGACTTTGTAGCACTTTTGTTCTGTCAGCAGGGGCTGGTTTAATAAACTTTAGTTCTATAGACTACTCCATGCTGATGGGAAAATATGTCAAGATATTTGTTAGGTGAAAACTGCCAAATAGTATGCAAGGCATTATCTCACTGGTATTAAAGAAAGAATGATGGAAGAAAGAAAAGAAGAAAGGAAGAGAGGGCATGAGGAGTGAAGGAAGCAGGGAAGGAAGGAAGGACAGAAGGAAGAGAGGAAGGGGTTGTATATTGTATGAATTTGGTTCTAAAGCATGATGCATATGGTGAAAATTACCCTGGAGAACCCCTAATATCACCTATAAGGGACAATATAAAAGTTCCATTATCTCTCAATGTTTTCCTCCAATATTGGAACAGATTTCTTGTCTTTCCATTGGCCACCAGATAAAATAACTATTAGACTGTATTTGGGGGCTATGCTGCACGAGAAATACCCACTGTGTTGTAAAACACTAAATGTCCCTCAATTGTTATCAGTTCCTGTGGGAGCAGAAGGGGATGCATCTCCCTTCTTAGGCCTCCTCTCGAGTGTTTGTTCATTGAAGAGAAAGTAGGGAGGAACTTCCTGCACTATTTAAATTGCTTGTCTCTGTGCCTCTCCACTTCTCTTTCCTCTGAGCATATTAAATGTGTTTGGTGTGACTCTACTGTGTGTATGTATGTGCCATTTGTTTTTTACTTTTATTCTTTTTTAGTGTTTGAATTCTATATGAGCATGTATTACTTTTATAATGAGTAATGAGATAAATGTTTGAAAAATCACCTCATAGATGCGGAAAATAAAGGATATGTCAAGATTCTAAATTAGCTTTTTTTTTTTTTTAACTACTCAGTTGTGTACTGTGGGAAAAAAGGGACACTGTGGATGTGGAATTGTTAATTGTTATTGTCTTTTCAATGAAATGACAATTGGCTTTGTCTCTTCTCCCTCCCTCCTTCCTTTTTTCCTTTCTGTGGCTTTTGGTGTTGCTGGAAGCTGCTGGTGTTTCAAGGAGGCAGCAAGACCCTTGCAGAACTGATATAAAGGGACTCCCTGGGCATGGAATTAAGATCATTCCAACACAATGCACCGCACACAAAAACGCTTTAGGTGATCTATTTAGGAGGAGGGCAGGGAAGAGAAAAAGGTAGTAGGGTATTTTGTTTCCCATGACCTCTCTGCCTTCCAGGATCTTGCTCTCTGTTCCATAAAAGGCCTCAGTGCTCAGATGCTGCTGCCAGTTGCCCCCACTGAATCCAGAGTGGGTCCAAGCTTGTGGTGCCTATGTTTCCAGGAACTACTTAACTGCAAGGACTCACTCTTGTGTTTCCTACACTCTTCGCACAGTCCCGACATCTAGTAGGCACTTGATAAATAGCTGGCATTTATTTTTTTTAAGATTTTTAAAAAGATTTTTTAAAAATCTGAGCAGGGAGCCCAATGCGGGGCTTGATCTCAGGACTCTGGGATCATGACCTGAGCTGAAGGCAGACACTTAACTGACTGAGCCACCCAGGGGCCCCTAGCTGGTATTTACTGAGCTGTTACTATTACATGCCCGACCTGGGTTACCTGATATAATTTCTCAAAAGTCCTATGAGGCAGGTACAGAAATCTGTATTTTTCAGATAAGGATACCAAGTCATAGAAAGGTTAAATAATTTCCCCAGGCTTGTAGATCTGGGATTTGAAACCAGGTAGTTTAGACTCTAGAGCTAGTCCTTTTAACCACCATCTTTCCTCCAAAAACTATGTGTTGAATAAATAAACACATGATGAGTGGATCAGACCTGCCCTTATGAAGGTCCTGTCAGAAGATATTTCTCTAATAAAATGGGGGTGGGAGTAGCATGAGTAGGAACTGAGTCATTCACACTTTCTAGCTTGTCATCTCTTGTGAGCCAGCAGGCTGGCTAGGGTTAGGGCCAAAATTCTTTGGGAAAAAGACAAAAGTGAACCATAAGTTCTGTTCCAGAATTCTCTAACAGATCCATTTGGCCCCAACCTCCAAGTGAGGTTCATTCTATTCTCCCCATCTCTGCAAACCACTAGTTTGGAGTCATAAACATTAAGGGCAAAGAAGATGGTGGAGAAAGGAGAACAGGTTTGGAGAAAACCACCGTTTCCACTTGCAACAGCTGGAATAACCACTAGAAAAATGGTAGAACTGTTAAAAGTAAAAATGATAACAATAATGGTGGGCACATTGTTTTCTAATATCCAGTCTCCTCTTCTTCCATGGTTAAAGAACTACTAATTTAGAGTTGTATATATGGCTTCCCAGACTCAAGGATATATTTCCCAGGCTCCTTTCAAATTCGATGTGGCCAGACGACCATGTTCTGGCAAGTGAGATTTAAGTGAGAGTGTCATATGACAGTCTCTGAGAAAGTTCCTTAAGGGGGAGACGACACAAATATTTTTTCCCTCTTCAGCCTTTTCTCCTTCTTGCTGGCTGAAATGCAGATGTGATGGCACAGACAGAAACAGCCATCTTGGGCCATAATACTTCAATATCTACAATTTGCAGATAAGGAAACTAAGAAGGGAGTGAAGGCAATAAGCTAGAAGGAGTTGAGTCCTCAAGTCTGCATGGAGCAGGGCCATCCAGACGTGGACTGCCTACCTTTGGACTTGAATGCACAAGAAAATTAAACCTTCATCATATTTTAAGGCATAATGTTTTGGCTCTGTTAACTCATACCAATTAAATGACATCATCACGGTTTCTTTGAAAAAGTCTGAATTGATAGAAGACTTGTTTTATTGGCACTTTTGCCTCTGTTTTATTATGTGCTTCTAAGTTGTCCTGTTCCTAACCTAGAAGTTAGAACTAAATACAGCTCTTCCACATGCATTGACTTTTTATAGAAAAATACATTTAATTAAAAGGAGAATGGAGATTTGGGAAGTGAATGCCAAAAAGGTTGAAGGGATATGGTTACACTCTTGTTCTTTGGCTTTGGGTTTTACCAGGGGGGAGAGACCTCACTTTAATCAATTAATTTAAGTGCAAAGGAGAGTGTACTGGTTCACAAAATCCAAGGGAAGATTAAGCATTCAAGTTACAGAATGCCCAGAGACGAAACTGGGCCTTAGAAAAGCTGGAAATAGCATTTCTCCATGTCTCTTACCCCTACTTCTCTGTATTTCAGATTTTTTTTTTTTAAGATTTTATTTATTCATTTGACAGAGAGAGAGAGAGAGAGCACAAGCAGGGGGAGCGGCAGCAGCAGAGGGAGAGGGAGAAGTAGGCTCCCTGCTGAGCAGGGACCTCAATGCAGGGCTTGATCCCAGGATCCTGGGATCACGACCTGAGCCGAAGGCAGACGCCCAACCATCTGAGCCACCCAGGTACCCCTGTATTTCAGATTCAATCTCTTGCTATAGACTGACTCTTAACACAAGTTTAGCAGCTTAGAGCAGAAAGGGATGACTCTCTTTCTCCATTCTGTTGTCAGTACTCTCAGGGAAGAACCCTGACTGGCCCATGTTGGTTCAGCTGCTCTCCCTGGAGACCAATCAGTTGTTGCCAGAAAGCATGCTGTGTAAGAGAACTGCTCCTGCAGAATGTGTGTGCGTGGATTTCATACAGTGTGGAGACTGAATTTTATACAACAGAGTATGTGTTACTTTCATAATGAATGATGAGATAAATATTTGGAGCAATGAAATAAGTATAGGGAGTAGGGAGTAGGAGGGCATCAGCGAATGGGCACACTTTCTAAAAAGATGAAGCTGGACAGCATACCCCTTACGTGAACACTACAGATGTTCAAGAATGGTGAGAGTAATTCTTCTGGTAATGGAGCAAAGCGTGGTGGACCAGGTGGAAGCCAGGAGACCTGGTGTCTAGCCCTGACAACATAAAACTATTCGGCACAACCCTTTCTTCAGCAGGTCACAGCTTCTACATTTGTTAAGTGATGAGGTTAAATTAGTTTGAATTTGCTCTATTGTTTTCAAAGTTTTTTTTAATTTACAGAGGTTCTTGGGGTATTGGTTAGGGTGTTGGGGATCCTCACTAGGCCTTCTTTCCATTCCCTATAAAAACAAACATCCTCACACCCATACACACATTGGCACATTCACTCACATGTACTTACTCTCACACAACTTACACCCCCACTCATACACTCACACACATATGGTGGACCATGAATCATCAGTTTGCTGGATTGGATGATCTCATGTGTCCCTTACAAGTTCTAAATGTCCGTATCTAAATGACAAATTGGGAACTGTCTGAGGTTTCGAGCCTAAAATTCTAGAGAACAGCAGTTGATACAGAGAAAAGTAATGATGATGAAGGTCCAAACAAATGTCTAGGATTTTCTACTCTCCTTTACTTTTGCTCTCCCATTTGCCATGGCCTGTGTCTTCTAGTGGCTGAAAGCAAAGTGCAATCTGTAGACCCCTGAGGTGCTGTACTTATGAAAAAAGGCCTGCGTAAGCCCTATTATACACAGTATCTTGCCCATCTACGGGGCTCTCTATCTTTAAATGTATGTCGATTAGGAACAAAATTAAGATGTATGGTATTTTTTAGTTTGAGGCTATTTTCTGAATGAACAGTTACTAAAGTAGAAAAACTCTGGTGTGTGGGGTTTGAGAGAAATTTTGGTTGTCTTGGAGAAGGCTGGGAAGAGCCTTTCTCAGAGTTACGTTTTGGGTCAGGAGTCTTCTCACCCAAAAGCAGGTATGCTTCCAGTTTGCTGCTTGGGGCAGGAATGGCCCCATCATCCTCACGGGTCCTTCTGATCCCTCCACAGGACATGATTTCCCTCTGCCTGGTAAGAAGACAGATTCTGTCAAGCACAAAGCCACGCTGTCTCGAGCTGGCACCTTCCTGCGTGGGAACTCAAAGCCACTCTCAAGAGCCCTTTTCTTTCTCTCTGCAGCTTGTGAGCCAGGGAGGCAGCCAGCTGGGTGGTTCCCACATTGAGAAACTGGGTGGGGCCTGGGGAACCCTTTGGCCTTGGTTGAAGAGCCAGACCAAGGCCCCTCCCTGGGAATTCTATATAATGCAGAAATGGCCAAAGAAAGAGGGCTTTGTGGAGAGGGTTCCCCCCATCAGGCCAAGACTGGTTGGCCCCTGACACTACTGTGGGCAGAGAAAAGTGGCTGGCTGTTTTATCACTTGGCTAGGCTGGGGCCCAGTCCCCTTTTGTGGGCTCCGGATGGTGCGTAAGTGGGGGCGCAAAATGGACCTCCATGGAGAGTCTGATATGGATCCCATGTTGGGTGATGTAAAAAAACAAAACAAAAGCACTCCTTTTTGCTCCAGGGAAGTAGAGGAGGTTTAGCAAAACAAACAAAATCTCTTGGGATTGAGGGTGGGTGGGATGTTCTTTGGCAAAGTGGGGGTCATGTTCTGGAAAGGGGGCTGCTCTATGGAGAGCTGGTGAAGGAGAGAGAAGAGAGGAGGTCTCTATACATAGGACACGGTGTCTGAAATGGAGAGGGATAAGCCAGGTAGTTCTTCCTTCATCATCATCCCCTCCTCCTGAAAGGGACCCAGTAGCATCAGTCAAAGGTTGCTCACGCAACAGGGTCAAACAGGACCCTCACCACCATGGGTCTTGATGCAAAGCACTGGGTGTTTTGTCATTGCGCATGGAAGAAATGACTAAACCTGTATTCCATGTTCCAGACACAATACAGGAGAGAGAGATTTCCCCTGAATTAAGGAGTTCCCCATCTAGTAGGGAAAGCAGATGAGCCAATAGGCAAATATGATATAGCACCATGATAGAGGGGTACAGGGTGCTGTACAGATCCCGGCAGGTGAACCTCTTCAGGACTTGGGGAATGAGAGGGGCTTTCTAGAGGAAACAATGTTTAAGCTGAGAGTGCAAGGATGAGATGGGATTAGTCAGAGGAACAAGGGGTAGGGGTGTTCTAGAAAGAAGAAACTGCACATGCAAAAGCTTGGTGGTGAGAGAAAGAAGTGGAGCTCTAGGAGTTCAATATAGGTGAAGATTTTACTCTATGTAAGTCGAAGAGAGATATGATGCTAGAGAAATGAGCCTGGGCCTAATCAGGCAGGATGGTGCCAAGGAGTTTAGACATCATTCTGGGGGCATGGAGGAGCCCCTAATGAGTACTGAGCCCAGGTGGCATGGTCAGATGTGAGCTTTGGAAGGCTTGCTGTAGCTACCTATGGATGTTAGATTTGAAGAAGATGGGACTAAGGCTGGAAGGCTATCGCTGAAACCCAGGCAAAAGATGGTGAGGACATGAGGGCCAATCTTGATCTGGCATTGGCTCATGATCATTTTATCCCTGCCCTCTCTCCTGGTTGATGCTGGGTAGTGTGACAGCTCCACCAGAACTTTCAGAGGCTGTCAGGAGCCATATCATCACATCCTCACCATCTCTTGCCTGGGTTTCAGCAATGGCCTTTAGTCTTATCCCTTTTGAATGCAATGTCCATAGGTAGCCACAGTGAACCTGCCACAGCTCATGTCTGACCATGCCACCTGAGCTCAGGACTCACCCCAGAGTTACATACACTGTCAGTGGCAGTGGGATTTGGATGCTGGGTGAGGGGGGTGATGGGGAGGGAGAAAGGGGAGGCAAAGGTGATGCCAGGTTTCTGGCTCAGTAGAGATTGAGCTTTTCAAGCTGTGAAATATACTCTTAGAGTTCTAATGAAGCCAGCTCCGTAGCCCATCTGTCCCTGAGGAATGGTTCTGCAGCTGGGGTTGGGGTTAGGGGCAGGGGAAGGGATGTTCCTGTAAAGAGAGTGGTCTTAAGAGAAAGACTAGACTATGGTTTGCATATTTATCATCTGTCTTTCCCACCAGAATGTTCTCACTATGACTGCAGACTTTGTTTGTATTGCTCTCTGTTATATCCCAGTTGCTAGAATAATGCCTAGCACACAGGAGACTCACAAAAAAATATTTGTTCAGTGGAAAGATGATGGAGGCTACAGATACCGGGCCAGGGAATTTGCCGTTCCAAAGAGTGGAATGAAATTATTGGACCCTTTTGAGATATCATAGCAATATCATAAAATGATTCTGGTTTCATCATTTTCTTTTATCAAAGGGTGGCTAGGATGATGAAAATGAACCGGACGAGAAGGATGGTGGCATTTACATGCGTATATGAGTATATGTAGTACATAGCCTAGGTAATCAATAAGTAAATACACAAAGTGATAGCTGAGTAACAGTTTCATTGTCATCATCAGCAGCAACACCATCCCCAGTTTTGACTGAGACCTCCCTGTGCATCAAGAACCAAACTCATAGGTGCTTTATATACATCATCTCAGTTGTCACAAAAGCTCTAGGGAGTAGATCCTGCTATGAACACAGGTCTCTCTGACTCCTAAGGCCACCTTTCCTCTATTCCAAGTTCCCATCTCAGGTAATATATATATATATATATATATATACTATATATATATATATATAGTATATATATATATATTGCACCAGAGACTACGGGCAGAGAAAAAACAACCCTGCAATGTCCCAAGAGACCTCCAGGTTTGCTAGAGTTCAAATGTGCTGGAGAAATCTGTTTGGGCCCTGGCTCAGCTGGGCAGTTAGCGGAAAGTAGTATCTTGGTGGTTGGTTTCTTTATCAAGAAATTATATGCAGCCCTTGTCATATAGTTTCCAGACCTGACAAAACACCAAGAATGCCTCACCTATCACGATGCTTAGTTTCTGTCTGAAAGCACCCTAACGCTGAGTGCCCCACTGGGGAGAACCCGGAGCAGGTGCCTGCGATGTTCTCTGCAGGGATCACAGGGTGGCCACTTGGAATTGTCCAGCCGGCTGAGGCTGGGGTGATTCGAGGGCCAAATGATGGCTGGTGTCTGGTATGCTGAGTAGACACTGGGGAGGTTATAAACTGTGTTTCATGCAACTCTGCACCCTCACCCTGACCCCAGAACATCGAATTTCTTCTCTTGCACCCAAGGACACCCTCTGTAGAGATGAATCACAGCTTTGAGGGAAGAAGGTTGCTATGGAACCCGAGATCAAATGTGCCACATTTATGAGTATTAAGCTAAAAGATGGCTAAGTTAAGTGAAGGCTGACATATTAACTTGCCCGCTTGTATTCTTTTTATTCTTACTACAGACTTGACGAAAACCTCCCTGTGACAGTGATGAGGGCAGAAGCGAGACCACATACAGGGACCAAGTGAGGGGGGCAGAAGCTTCCTCTGCCCCAGAAGTCCCATGAAGGGCCAGAAGCTGAATTAGTGTTCAGGTAACCTGATCTTGCTGTCCCATGAGGACCCAGGTGGATTGTCCAGCAGAAGGAAATATTTGTCCCAAGCTATTGTTCAGCTCTAATCCAAATTGCCATTGTGTGATCAATCCCTATTCAGTGATCTAGGACACTCTTAAGTCCCCAGAATAGACTCTGAGGAAAAGGTGGAGTGAAACAGGGAAAGAAAAAGGGAAAGCCTCACCTGGATCAATACCTGACAGGTATCTTAGATGACCCCAGCCAAAGATCTCCCCTGAGTATCCCTCCCCAGCTCTTGCTCCAGTTGCATCTGTATCAAAAGCAATATTGATTGCCCCTCATCAAGCCTTCTACCTTCACAGCACAGTGTGTCGGCTTGGAGAGAAGTTTTGGGTAATGTCCACAATGCTTGTCCATCAAGGTGTGTCACGGGGATTGAAACCAGTCATCTCCACCTGGGGACTTAGTGATTTGGTATTTAGAAGAATGGGTAGAGGCAACAGGTCCCAGACAGCTTGGCACCTCCAAGATTTATCTGGGCATTTGTCAGGGAAATGTCAGCTTGTTCTAGGGAGTTTCCCTATCTGCAAAGCCTGAAGGTGTGTGGAAAGGGCCCAGTGCCAACTCAGTCTCAATCTGGCCTCCTTCTTCAAGGACAATCATAGCATCCATTTTTTAACACCACCCATATGCCAGGCCGAGTGCTACATGATCTCATTTTATCCTTCCAGCAACTATACACAGTTGGGGGTTACTTTCCCCCTTTACACAGATGAGAAAACTAAGCTCAGAGGCTAAGTGACACAGTTAGTAAATGACAGAACCACAGTGATTCAAACTCCAGCCAGTCTGGTTTCAGAAGGCCAAATTCCTTGCAATTTAATTCAACAAGATATTTATCAGACATGTATCTTGTGGCAGGCACTGTGCTAGACTCAGGGGATTCAGAGATAAATAGTACTGTCTCAGCACTCAAGGAGCTTCCTGTCAAATATACTTACTAGAAATGTCAACACACTCCTGAAAACTCTATAGCAGAGATGTAAGCATAAGCACATAGGACTAGGAGGAGAGAGGAGCAGGGATTCACTCTTTCTGGGTCATCAGTGATGCTTTTTTCAGAAGCAGAGATCCTTGAAGTGACTTTTGAACAACGACTAGAAGTATGCCAGGAGACTAAAAACCTTCCAAATGTACTGGTATGTAAGACATACATTCTAGGATGTACCCTTGTTCACAGATTTGGGAGGCTCGCTGGTAGCAGAATGGTTGAATGAACTGTGGTCCAATCACACCAAGGAATATTTTGAAACCATTAAAAGGAGCAGAGTAGAATTGTATCAAAATGACATAAGATCTGTTGAGTGAAGAGAAAGTTGCAGAAGTGTTTTGCATGTGTGTGCATCTATGTACACGCACATATCCATACACATACCTTGCAGAAGATACAGTATGGTCAAAGTCAAGGAGATGTAAACCACTGTTAAGGGAATGACCAAGAACTCAGTTCTGCTCTAGTGTCATAAGGAAGGCGAGCCCTCAGAGGGAAGCAGGAAGTTCCCAGGAGTTGAAAAGCAGGTGTGGTTGGAGTGAGGGTTTACTTTGGCAATTGGACAGGCATCTTCTGGCGTTGGCCTGAGCTGAGGACACTCAAGGCTGGGTTCCAACAGGGATTTGCTGTTGCAATGGTCAGTTGTAGAGAGAGGGTCGAAACTGAATTTGGACCTAGAATGGGAGGTGGGGTGATGGTGAAGTAGGGGAAATGTCCAGGCTGTCCAGACATTTGTGACTCAGTCCAGTCTAGCACAGACTCACTGGGGACTTCCAGAGTCCCTTCCCCTCTCTAGACTTTTCCTGTCTATTCCCAAATCTCTCAGAGTGTGGGGTGTCAGATCCCACACGATACCCATGCCATATGCACATATACCCAATTGTTAAAGGAAAGATCCTTTAACAATTAGCCCAGGCAAGACAATGAGCTCTAAAACATCTCTGTCCCTACTGCTCCACTGAAAGAGCTCTTGCTAAGATCATCAGTGTCTCCCAAAGACCTTCTCTTTCTTCTTCCTTCTTCCCTCAAAAGCATTTTGACTCAGGGGCCATGCCCTCCTTCAAGAAAATGCTTTGAACTCTTGACTTGCATAATAGGATACTCTCCTGGATTTTCTTCTCTCACACTGGCCTTGATCTTCTTTGCTGGTTTCTCTTTCTTTATCTGAAATCTTAATGCTGGCAGCTTTACATGTGATCATGAGCCCTCTACACTCTCCCCAGGTCATCCTATCTTCCCATCTACTCTTTTGTGAGAAGGGCCAAAGAATGTTTCTTCTTTATTTGTGTTTCCAGGAGGAGGGAAATTTCTGGAATATTCTGAGCTTCTTGCCCCACTCCTACCGAAATGCTACTTGGAGAGCCTGGGAGAAGAACTAAGCCTCCACACCAGTTTTCTTGGTGCCTATGGCTCTCTGAAATTATCTTGTTCATTTGTCCACATCTTTCTTTTCTGTCTCCTCTGCTAGGATATGAGGTCCATGAGGGCAGGGCCCTAGTCTGTTTTACTCACCACTATATCCTCAGCACCTCAATGCTTACACATGAGAGAGGTTTGGTAAATTGAATGAATGAAAACATGACCTTTGAGCTGTATGTTTGAAGGGAGGTGTTAGGATTACTTACTTCTAAAACACAGCTCCCGGTGGTTCCTTGGACAAATCTCTCATCCCATCCCAGTCAAGTCCTCAGATATTTCTCTTGCTTTTCTGTGGCTCCAGCTCAAATGCAACTTTGTGCAGTCTTATTTAATTCTTCACTCCCTTCCACATGTTCCTGTAGCAATTTGCCTCTGCCTGAATTCCTGCACTTCTTTTTACTTCAATGTGGTAGCAGAATGTGCTGTCTTCTTGTTTGTCTTCCCCACCAGACTGTAAACTTCATGAGGACAGAAGACATGTTTTACTTTTTTCTTTATCCTCCCAGCACCCAGCTCATTGTGTATTTCAATTCAATACACCTTGTTGAATGGGATGGAATCTGGCTGATGGCACTCTCACAGTATTGCTTTCATTTACCTGTTTTGCCCAGTAAAGCCTCTTTAGGTCAAGGCTGACTCCCTGTTTCAGAAGGCTGTCCTTTCTACTCAACTTGCTAGATGGTTTTCATCCTTTTGGATTCAGATTTTCCTATTTATTCAGAGTTGTAAATTTCAATGTCCAAACTACAAATCCAACTCCATTTATTGCTCTGTTTTGGCTCATAATATATTTCAAAACCAACATCTGAAGTCAAGAATTGAAGGGTTTCCAAACTTAATTTTCCTCTCTTCAGGTTCCTTCCATATATCTAGGCTATCACTAACATGCATAATGAGCACTGGGTGTTACACGCAATTGATAAATTACTGAAGTCTACATCTGAAACTAATGATTCACTATTTATTAACTAATTGAGTTTAAATAAAATAAGTGGAAAAAAAAATCTCAGTTCCAGACATGTAAGCTGGGCAAAATAACTCTTTCCATTTCTAGAAGAAAGTTGTGAAGCTCAGCAAATACGGTTCCTCCCCTTCTCCACACATCTTCACTCATTATATTCTACTCACCCTGTAGCGCTCAGCACAATGCAGTCTTTTCCATGTTTCACCTACCACTTTTGTCGTAATAATCTTAGCAATAATTGAGCACCTACTATGTGCCTGGCCTTGTCCTAAAGGCTTTCACCTATGCAACCTCTGATCTTCCCAATAGCTGTGGAATTTAAATATCATCCCACTTGCCATATGAGAAAACCAAGACTCACAGAAGCAAAGGTCCTCGACCATGGTTACCCAACTAGTAGGTAACCAGGGCATGACTGAAGTTCATCTCTGCCTGACTGGAAAAACTATGCTTTTCCTGTCACAGCTGCTGACTCAATTCACCATTCTCAGTGGCACATCACTCTATTCAACAAATATTTATTGAACACCTCCTATGTGCCAGGAACTGCTCTAAGGAGTCAAGACACAAATGAATGTAGCAAAAGCCCCTGCCTTCACGGAAGTTATATTCTACTGAAGGGAAATACACAAAAATGATAAACAGAATAAAAAAGGTATGAAGTACTAAAAAGTAGTAAGTGGTATGGAAAATATAGCAGGGTGAGGGGGATAGAGAGTCCTGAGATCATATGATAGTAAATACAGTTTCAAAACACAGTTGTTGAGGAGTCACATTGAGATAGCGATGTGTAAGCAAATACTTGAAAGAGGTAAGAGAGTTAGTCATGTGAGATTGGGGAAAAAGTCTGGGGAATTCAGTCTGGGGAAAGAGCATCCCAAACAGAGAGCTGATACAGATGGTTCAAGGAATGGCAAGAAGGCCAGTGTAGCTTGGTGGAGTGTGGGAGGAGAAGGTATAGGAGACAAGGTCAGAGGCGTTGCAGACGTGTGGAATGGTGGTTCCCAATCAGGGATGATACTGACCCTGGGGGGTGGGTATTTGGCAATGTCTGGAAACATTTTTGATTGTCACACTGTTGGAGGGATAGATGCTACTGGCATCTAGTGAATAAAGGCCAATGATGTTAAACATCCTACAATGTATGGGAAAGCGCCCTTCCCCCCTAAAAAAGAATCATCCTGCCCCAAATATCAATAGTGTTGAGACTGAGAAACTCTGGTGTAGAGTCTTATAGGACTTATAGGGCTTTTGCTGTGAGTCAGATGAGGCATTTTTTGAGGATCTTGAACAGAGGAGTGACATCTGCTTTATACTTTGAAAGATGGTACTGTATTGAGAATAAATAGACTGTGGGGAAGAGGCAAGGGAGGAAGCAGGGAGACCAACTTGGAGGTGACCACCATACCCCAGGCATGAGATAAGGGGTGACTCATCCCCTTCTAGGGTGGCAGGTCTTGGAAGCCAGGTAAGAAGGGAAGTAATATTACTGAGTACCTAGAGGGTGCCAGACTTCCATGTTATCTCTTTAGACTGTATCTCATCTTTATTAGCCCCAACATTTAGATTGGAGTTAAGTAGCTTGACATCCCTGAATACAAACAAGGGTTTCAGTAGAAAGAAAAGAATGCTTTTATTTTACACTTGCTGACCATTCAGAAGATTTGTTCTGGATGATGCTATTCCTCTACCAAGAGATAGATTGGAAGCCCGGCTGCAGGTTAGGCACGTGCCCTTCCAGAGGCACACGAAGAAACCTGTTGGAGATGCCCAGGTAGAACTCTCCTGTGGTCCCTTTATGTTATCACTCAGAAAACATGCTCCTGGGGGGTGCCTTGATGAGGTTATTACACATTCTGCTAAGAACAGACACTTGCACTAGGCACCTGAAGGAATTGATGCCATTCTTGCCAGCAGAAACAAGCCCTTAAAAATGTCTATAATTAGAGTCTTCCCTTCAAAGACTGGAAGGTCACCCATACAAGACCAAACAAGCAGATATAAGGGGGGCAGGCCATTGCAGGAGAGCAAGAAGCTGAGCCAATAAAATTCCAGAATGGTGACTCATACTAAGTGGTGATGAAAAGTGAACTTGTCTCAGTCATGCCAGTGGAATAATTCATGGTCACATCAATACTATGGTCCTGCTCTGCCTCTTTTGGGGAAAGGACTAGTGCAGTGGTAGTTGCTGATGCACCTTTTCTCCATCTTTATCATCTTCTACATCCTAGGGTAGGTGATCAGGCTGACCAAGCCCCTGCTTCCTGGACTGCTCTCGTCTCAAGTCTTCTATGGCCATACTTTTTATCCCTTCAGCCATTACTGAAGTCATTTCTTCTGCTTAGAATTACTATATTAGTTTCCTAGTGCTGCTGTAACAGATTAGGTGGCTTAAAAGAGCAAAAATATATGGTCTCGTAGTTCTGGAAGCTAGAATTCTGAAATCAAGGTATCGTCAGGGTCATGTTCCCTCTGAAATCTGTAGGGGCAACCTTTTTTTCTCTTCCTAGCTTCTGGTGGTTTGTCAGCAATCTTGGGTGTTTTAGCTTGCAGCTACATCACTCCAAGCTCTCTGCCTCTGTCACCAGATGGTGTTCTTTCCGTTTCTCTGTGTTTACATGACCATCTTATAATAACACCAGTCATATTGGAGTAGGGGCCCACCCTACTCCAGTATGACCTCATCTTAATTATTTACATCTGCAATGACCCTATTTCAAAATTAAGTCACATTCTGAGGTACTGGGGGTTAGGACTTCAACATATCTATAATGTCCTTCATCATAGTGGCCTTTGGGTAGCTATTATTCATTCCCAAGGAGAACAACCCCTTTCCCACCCCCTATGATCCTAATGGAGCATCAAGCATGATGGTAGATTTCCTGACAACAGTGATTAATCAGAGTGTTGCATGCCCCTGGGCATAATAATTGATCCAGTGGTGGACACATGACCTAAGAAAGGACAATCAGAGTCCTTTTATGAAATTTTGAAATATGGTGTCAAAAGGGTGTCTTCCATTTTTTTTGAACCCATTTTTTTGGGCCTGGCAGAGGACTCCTTGTCTTCCCCATAAAGACTGATGCAGGGACAAGCAGAGAAGAGAAAGTGACAAGATCCTCATGACATCATTTCTTGCCCTGGATCCAGCTGTATCTGAAGTCATTACCCCTGGGCTGCTGAGATACAAGGACCAACAAATTTCCTTTTTCTCTTAACTACTTGGGAGTTGAATATTCTGTTACTTTCTATTGAAAGAGTTTATTGGGTGCCAGGTGGCTCAGTTGGTTAAGCATCTGCCTTTGGCTTAGGTCTGCCTTGAACAGAGGAGTGACATCTGCTTTATACTTTGAAAGGTGGTGCTGTATTGAGAATAAATAGACTGTGGGGAAGAGGCAAGGGAGGAAGCAGGGAGACCAACTTGGAGGTGACCACCATACCCCAGGCATGAGATAAGGGGTGATTCATCCCCTTCTAGGGTGGCAGGTCAGGATCCTGGGATGGAGCCCAGCATCGGGCTCCCTGCTTAGCAGGGAGTCTGCTTCTCCTTCTCTCTGCTCATGCTCTCTCCCTATGTCTCTCAAATAAATAAATAAATAAATAAAGTCTTAAAAAAAGAGTTTATTAATTCTGCTCCCTTCCATCATCATCAAGCTTGTTTCAAAAAGAAGAAGCACATCATCTTTAAATATCACCATTAAGACTCACTCTTCATAGCATATGGCACTTTACAAAGAACTTGCTTGCACTTTAATGCACTGAATTATGATCCCTGAACTCTGAGTCTTCAAGCAGACTATGCATTTGAGGGAGTGTGATGGGACGTTTGGGCACTGGGTGAGAGGCAGAGCCCAGTCTCTCCAAAGTGGCAGCTACCATTCAACTCTGGCTCACTGTCACCACATGGGGATCTGATTCAGACCCAGTGTTGTGGATCTTCTTTTTTTTTTTCAAGAAAAGCCAGAAATCTGGATTGTGTTGGGAATTTACCAATGATTAAACTCTCTGTGGGCCCAGTAAAACACTCCTGTGGCCTGAATCTATCCCCCAAGCTACCCATTTGAAGTGCCTGCTATAAAACCATGCAATGTTAGAGCTAGAAAAGACAGTTGCAGATAATCTAGTCCAATTGCTACATATGACTTTGATATTGTGAAGTGACTTACCCAGGGTCACCTAAGTAAATACCGGCAGAGCCAGAACTAGAGCAAAGGGATTCTGATTCTCAGACCATGCCGTTACCCAACTGGGATTTTCCCCACCATCTCTGGCCTCCTCCAGCTTTCCCCAACTTAGGAACTGCTGCTAGCATCCCATCAGGTACCCAGGTCAGAAGGCTGGGTGTTAGCTTTGGCACAGATCAAGCATGAACATCTATTAAGTCTGCTTCAGGAATACATCTTGTATCCATCTTGTTTCTCATCCTTCCATCGCTACCACCAGTCCCAGCCCCCGTTGTCTCTTGCCTGGGCCACTGCAATAGCTTCCTAACTACTCTCTAATCGCATCGCTCCTCTGCCTTCCAAGTTGTGTAAGACCTTCCAAGGCCCCACCTCCCTCCCTGACCCCATCCTGTATTTCTCTTCTCCAGTCTTTCAGCCCCTCTAACCCACCATTTTCCTCTCTTCTGAGGGCTTCTCTCCACGCCATTCCACGTGTCTGGAACTCTCACTCCCATGTCTCTTCTTGGTGTTAATCCCAACTAACCTTCCAGGGCTCTGAACAGTGCTGGCCCATCCTAAGTACTACGTAAGTAACAGCTATTGTGATTTTCATTATTATCATCTCAGCCAAATGGTACCTTTTTGAGGACTCCTTCCCAGGTCAGTCCATCCCGTGATTCACCTTCACAGCACTCAGTACAATCATAGTTCCATAATAAACTGCTTTTGCTCGTTTGCACAAAGAATGTGTCTTGTTCACCTCTTTATATCCCAGTGACTGTCAGAGGGCATGATATAGCACTCAATAAATATTTACTCAACTGATACCGAGTAAATACTTGCTTACATTTGTACACTTCGAGCCATCAGAACATCCGGTGGAGCCTTCAGTACCACTTCCATGTTGGCCATTTTACAGATGAGGAAACTGAGGATCTGTGGGGCCAGTGAGTGACTTCATGGTCTGTGGCACATGGGAACATAAAACCCCCATCCCTAAGTCCTCAGTCTAGTGTCTTATCCTATGCCTCTGGCTCGGATGGCTAGATGGATATTTGACTTCAGCTGTGTCCTGATTCAGAATTGGTATATATCTATCTATCTATATATATCTATATATACATTTTTTTCCCCCAGTGGCAGGAAGTCTTGTCCTGGGGAAATGCTACTTTGTTAGCATTTGGGGAAAGAGAAATATTTTTCTCTTTGTTAGCTAGCTCTGGGCAGCCTGAAAACTCTTGATCCCCACTGTCTGCTGCTTTGAATGTAATGACCTGCTTTCAATCCTGTTTAATTATGGGATTTCTGATAGGAATTTGGAAAACAACTCCTAAATCCCGAGGCTTGGATGGTAGCCCATGTTTTATCTCCAAGTCTCTGTACCTAGTTTTTCAGAGACTTTTTATACCTGGCCCCCAGGCAGAGGCCTGTTCCCCATTGCCCCCATTCCTACCCAGTTTTTCAGAGACTTTTTATACCTGGCCCTCTTTAACATTTGGTTTCTCAGTTGTTTGGAAAACAACTCCTAAATCCTGAGGCTTGGATGGTAGCCCATGTTTTATCTCCAAGTCTCTGTACCCAGTTTTTCAGAGATTTTTTATACCTGGCCCTCAGGCAGAGGCCTGTCCCCCATTGCCCCATTCTTCACTACCTGGGGACTGTCTAACCATGCCTGCTTCCCAATTTACTCACGGGATGGAAACCTCCCTTTGCTTCCATGCTGAGCTTTGCCTCCGTATTTTCAGTCCTGTGTGTATCCTGAGGCAGTCCTCAGCTGACAAAGTACCTGGGCTGGTGTCCCATGGAAGGCAGACTCAGATAAGGGCCTGGGAGTGAGCAAAGCCAGCTTTGAGTCTTTGCTCTTCCTTGTGTCAGTGCTGGGGTCTTGGCTAAGCCTCAATTTCCTTAACTGTAAAGTGGGGAATAATATCTGATCCTCATAAATAATAAATAATATCTCATTTAGGGTCAGTGGCAGAAAAACCCAGCGAATAATAGGCATTAAAAAAGTGATTTTCTTTCCTTCTTTAGCTTTTGGTAGGGCTGGGGGAGGTTGGAGACAGATCAGAGACATGGGTTAGGGAAGGGAGGGTCTCTGCTAAGACTGGGCAGCTGAAAGGTCTAGTCTAGGGAAGTGGCAAAGGCACCCTTGTTGGGTGTTAGGATGAGGGACAGCAAGGGGTAGAATGTGAATGGCCTCTGAGCATCAGAGCTAGATAGACCTGGTTCAAATCCCAGCTCTGCGACCTAATAGCTGGGTGACGGGGTGACAACTGGTCTGAGTCTCAGTTGATGCATCTGTAAAATAGGAACAATGATTTCCATGTCAAGGGGCATCATGAGGACTGGAGCAAATATACAGCTGTTAAACAGGAAGCCATTCACCCTGCCCAGTGACTCTTGCTCTGGTGTCTTCTCCCACCTAAAGGCCTGGGGGCCACCTGGTTCTGAGCTTGTTTCAGGGCTTCTCCCTGGCAAAGCACAAATAGCAATTGGGATCCATACCTGCATTCACTGTTTCCTAAATAACGAACATTATAGCAGCTACCTTTTATTGAGTTCCAACTGTTCTTAGTTCTTTTTTTGTAGGGGAGAAAACTCAAACCTGGAGGCTGTCACTTGCCCAAGGTCACCAAGCAGGTTGATGAGGGAGCTGACTGTCTGACCCCCTTCTCACTGCTCTGGGCTTCCTGGATTCCTGGGGCTCAGATGGGTTCAGGCCATTTGTATGACCTTATTTGGATTCCAGCTGCTCACAAAGGGAGCAAGCAGTTTCCCCATGTTCCTGCACTCTCGAGCCCCTTCCAGATTCACTCTCAGCACTGTCCCCAGCATGTCAAGCTGGGATTTGGAGGGGAGGATCCTCCACCTGTCCCGCATCCCTCCATCAGGTGGGAGCTCTGGCAAGCAGAGGAGGATCAGGTGCTCCCAAGGAGGCAGGCAGGAAGTGAGAAGTTACAGATTATTAGGGAAGGGCACCGAGGAAGGTTCTGACTTCAGGACAGAGGCCACTTGACCTGAGTTTCCTGGGTTTCCTCTGCCCATGGGGGAGGATTCTGTGGCTGCTCCCTCTAAAGGAGAGAGAGAAGCCCCTGTGTACGACATTACAGAGACAGAAGGCTGGACTACCAGGAAAGAGGAGGAGGCAGAATGGGGAAGACGTGTGCTCAGACTGCAGGGAAAGGCCAAATGGTGATGGAGTGGATGCATTAGTGGGATGAGCCCCTCTTTAACATCTGGTTTCTCAGCCATGGCTGTGCACTCTTCTATCTCCTCCAGAACTTCCCTTCCCCTTCCTGAAGTCTCACTGAGTCTGACCAGGGGGGCCTTGCTAGGGGCTCCAGTCCCCAAAGTCCATATCCTGGACTCTGTGGAACATGCACATGGCTTGATTCAAAAAAACACAAAAAACTCTTCTTGCCTTCCCTTCAGAAACTGCTATACTCTCCTGCCTGCTCCTGGGGGTGGTGGGGTGGTGCAACTAGGGGTGCAGGGAAACCCTGGGAACCCACTTCTACATGCTTGCCCTCCCGCCAGAGCTCAGAGGATGGTCAGCCTTCACCTCTCCACAGAAGTGTCTCCTTCTTTCTGTTGCTTTCTTTTGAGACTTTGCAGGGGTTGTTAATTAGCATGCATTCAGGCCCCAGAGAGGAGCAGACCCTAGCTCTGACCCACATGCATTGTGCTCCCACCACCCTGGGGAAATTCCTCATTTGTGAAAAATATGCCTACTTCTCTCTCTATAGCCTCTGCCTTGTCTGCTTGATCTGTACTCAAAAAAAATGATGGCCATTCTTTACCGCTCAGCTCACAGGTCATCTACTTTCTGAAGCCTTTTCCAGCACCCCAGGTGACTCCTGTCACCTCCCAAAGCCCTTTGTACCTTCTGCCATGATGACATTTCTCATTGCATTCTACTTACTTGATTTTAAGTTACATTTTAAAACACAGACCTAACACATGTTTTCTGTATAAAGAGAAGAATAAAATCCTCCCCTGCCCCCCGCCCATCCTTCAAGCACAGTCCCCCAAAGCTAATCCCTTTTAGCAATTTCTTTGGAGGGCTTCCAGAAATTTCTATAAGAAGCATATATGTGGATGTGGGTATGTACAGTCAGTTATTTGATCCAAAATGGGTCATATAAAGTTATTGCTCTGCAACTTGCACTTTTCCCTTATTGGACATCTTCATTTTTGCAGAAAAACAGTTTACATTAATGCTCTATTGGATATATTTAACCTAAAATCTGTCATCTTATTTTTTTTCCATAAAATGTTTACTTTGTTTCCTACTTTTTTGCTATATAATTGCTTCCTTTTTCTTCTTCCCTCCTTTCCTTCTTCCTCTCCCTCTTCTCCTCCTCCCTCTCACCCTCCCTATTCATTTTATTTGTGAGGTTTCTTTTTTTACCCCCTCTTTTCTTCTAATGGCTTGGAAGGTTTAGAGTCTGTTTTTAATCCTTTAAGTCATCACCCTTGTACCTTTAAACAGTATCCACAAACATCTGAATTTATTGATTTTATTCCATATTCAATCCACAGACCCTCCACAACCAAAGATACACAAATTGGGGCATGTATGCATCCCCACATCCTTCCTCTGCCATTGCTGTTGGCTAAGCCTTTCTCTGTATACTGCTGTGTTTGGAACACTTACATTGAATTCTGCAACCATAATCTCCACAGCTGTTCAGCCTTCGTTCTATATTTAAACGAATATAATGTTCACCACCAACTCATGCATTTCATAGCTTCTCCATTCCTAAGCTGATAATTTTGATATATGGGGGGGGGCTAGGTTTTGTTATCAAGTCCCCCATCCCCTAAACGTCCCCATAAACTTGAATGCTATGTGCCATTTTCAGAGTCTGCTGGTGAATGTCCTTTAGCTACTTTTTTCTCTTTTTTTAAAATTTAAATTCAATTTAATTAACATATAGTGTATTATTAGTTTCAGAGGTAGAGTTCAGTGATTCATCAGTTGCATATAAACCCATTCATTCACCCATGCTCGTTACATCACATACCCTCCTTAATGCCGGTCACCCAGTTACCCCATCCCTCCACCCCACCCCCAGCAACCCTCCGTTTATTCCCTATATTTCAGAGTCTCTTATGGTTTGCTTCCCTCTGTTTTTGTCTTATTTTTCCTTCCTTTTCCCTATGTTCATCTGTTTTGTTTCTTAAATTCCACATATGAATGAAATCATATGATATTTGTCTTTCTCCGATTGACTTATTTCACTTAGCATAATACCCTCTAGTTCCAACCACATCAGTGCAAATGGAAAGATTTCATTCTTTTTGATGGCTGAGTAATATTCCATTATATATGTATGTATATATATACCACATCTTCTTTATCCATCCAGCTACTTTTATACATGAAAGACAACCAGACTGGCTACCAAATTTGAGAACACACTCATTACCTTCAGAATTTTGTGCCATTGCACTTTTGGCACTAAAGGGTAAAGTCACAGGCCAGCCTGACTTTTCCTTTAGAATATTTCCTAATTTTACTACCTGAATATTCTCCATCAAAATTCCATTGACTTAATATTAAGGCTGTTTTTGTTTATTTTTCTATAGACTGAGGCATTTCTTTAGTTCAGAAGTTTTCTTCTATAATATCTTTGAATATGTTTGTGGCCCATTGTTCTGTTCTTTTCTTCAGGAATGCCCAGTATGCATATTGAATATCTTTTGCATTTCATAAGTATTGCCTTCTATTTTATTTCATTGTCTTTATTATTTTCCCATTTCTTCCATTTTTAAATCCCTATTCTCTATATTATTGGCTCTTCTCTCAACTAAATGAATTCCACATCTTGCTGATGCTATTTTTTCCCTCCATAAGAGTTTTATTATTTAAAATTTTTTTCACGTTAGATTCTGTCTGCTTATGTGTAGTTTTACTTTGGAAACGTTTTACTCTGGTTTGTTATTTTCTCAGGGATATAATGTGGTGGTATGGGGGAATGAACTGAGGCTGCCAGCAGATTACTTTTGAGTTTCTTGTCTCAGAATCTGTTACCAAGTATGCTCTGCCCTGGTAGTGCATCTATCCTGGGTTTTCAAGCATCCCTACATGGATGAGGTCAGTGTGGATCACAAGGAAGATGCAAAGCTGATGGGTCCTCTGGTCATTTAATGTTTATATATCTCTTTTGGTGATTAGCTGCAAGTCTAATTGTTGTTTCCCTCTCTCTCTTCTACTTCATCTCTAAGATATTTAAAAGATGGGAATCGGGGATGAAGGAATAATACCAGCTACCTACATAGTGCCTCCTTTGGCTATCTCCCTTGCTGTCTGACCTCACTCTTTCATGGCCCACCCACACCTCTGCTCCTTTGCTCTCCAGCAAATGATAATTTATTTGGCTTTTAGGGATCCTCTTTCTTACTTTCAAGGAAATCTGTGTACACATGTGATTCCTTTCATTGTCTTCCTTTGATGAAGTCCAAGCTTTGCTGAATGTCACGGATATGGGTTTTAGCCTGTCTTATTTAGAATAACATTAGCTTCTCTAACAACAACGTTACCCACAATTTTTAATGGTTTAGCATGATATAAGTTCATTTCTCATTTACATAAGAGTCCAATGCAGATGTTCCTGGTCAGTGGGCAGCCTGCCACATGGTGATTCAGGGGTCTGCACTCCTTCTATTTTGTGGAGTCTTAGAGGCCCCTTTATCCAGCAAGAGGAAGGGGAGATGGAGGGAGGTGGAGAGAGAGACTGAGGGAGAAGAGAAGGAATCTTAACCATCCCTTATCCACCTTGGCCCAGAAGTGACATAGATCACTTTTATTCACACTCCAACAATGAGAACTAGTCACATGGCTCAATGAAACAAAAAGGAAAAGCTGGGAAATGTGGTCCTGCCTGGGCGGCTGTTCCCTATCCACTCCTCTCTATTATGGAAAGACAAGAATGAACTCTGGCAAGCAGTTAACCGTCTCAGCCCCATAGTGATTTCCTAATTGAAGATGGAATTTTCTTTACCTATTTTCATTCTTCATTCTTTGTGTTTCAGAGAAGGGAGTACAGTAAACATCTTGTAACTTGTTTACACGTCTGTCTCTCCTATACTAATCTGTGTTCTCTTCTAAACAGGGGCCATGACTTAACCTTTTGGTATTTTCCAGCACCCAGCATGATGGCTGACATGGAATAGATGCTCAATAAATCCTTCTTGGATGAAAGAATGAATGAATTCCTGTCTGGGTGAAAACCACTCTTCCCACCTTCTTCATTCCCAACTTAATCTTTCTATCCCCTCTCTGTTCTCATGGCTGCTCCATTCTCTCTTCTCCACTTTCCCTTCCCCTCATGGTTTGGCTCAAGGTTTGTGTCTTCTGTCTCCCTGCACTGATTCAACCCTCCCCTGGGTGAGGTCTGGTTAGAGCCTGGCCTGTGGCTCAGCAGACTTCTTGCTGCCAAGGCAACATTTACCAATGTGTCTCCTTGCAGCTTGGTGTAAGATTTGACACTGGGGAAAGAAAATCTCTCTGTCTGGGGAAATAGAACTCACTGGAGAGGATGCCAGGTGTGCTACCACTCCAGCTGGTGTTAAAAGTCATGGGATATTAAGTGGGACTAGGGTGTGGATCAAACACTTGTGAAGGAGAAAAAGACTGACCAAGGAAATGACTTGTCCCCACTTTAAATGCACTGACCTAAGTGGCCCACTATATTCAAATCCACTTCTTACGGTTAGTTCTTTTT
The DNA here is from genome assembly GCF_009762305.2 of Zalophus californianus. NCBI lineage: Eukaryota > Metazoa > Chordata > Mammalia > Carnivora > Otariidae > Zalophus > Zalophus californianus. The sequence continues at coordinate 14,585,965 of NC_045603.1, read as the reverse complement.
TTTTTTTTATTAAAGTGGATAGTCCCCAGAAAGGGGCATCAATAGAAAAATAGAATCGACTAGCTAAGAGTTTGATCATTAGAATCCAATACACCTGTGTTTAAATCCTGCTCTGCCATTTACTGACTGTATGACCTTGGACAAATTATTTAAGCAATTTGAGCTTCAGTTTCTTCATCTATAACATTGATAAAATAATATCTATCTTGCTGGGTTGTTATGAAGATGAATTGAGTTCAATCTTGGACATGAAAAAGATATTCAATATATGTTGAATGAATAAATACCAAATGCACATAAAGTTCTTAACATAGTACCTAGCACATTATAAGCAATCAATATAAGATGCTTATATCAGTAATGATAGGCTAGGTTTGCTAGGTTTACTGCAGTAACAAAACCCCAGCATCTCATATCCTTAAAAAAAATAAGCAAGACTTATTTCTTGCTCATGCTACATGTCCACAGAGGGTCAGGTGGGGATTCTGCTCCAAGTAATCCTCAGTGGAACAGCCACCACGTGAAATTCTGTCACTCACTATCCATTAACAGGCAAAGAATATTTCCCACTCCTTTATTCTGAGTTTGGTCACCTAACTTACTCAGGCCAATGGGATGTTAAGAACATCAAAGCAAGTAGAAACTTGAACAAGCACTTGCATATTTCTGCTTGAGCTCTTATAACTCTGCTGTCAACACAAGAACATGCTTGAATTAGCCGCCGAAGCAAGAAAGATATGTGGAGAAGAGCCCAGATGTCCCAGTTACACAGTCAAGGCTATCTTAAATCAGCCCACCCCTAGCTGACCCCAGACATGTGTTGAGCAAGACCAGACAAGAGCAAAAGGGCCTCTTAGCCAGCCCCAGGTGATGCCAGATTGATAAGCAATAAACAATTGCTCTTGTATATTGAGGGTTGGGGGTTGTTTGTTACACACCATTATTATAGCAATGGATAACAGATACACCCTGTCTTGGCCTCAAGCTCTCCAGTATATAGGACTCTTCAAATTCCTCAGAAAAAGAATTATATGGTAGATTTTACTGAGGACCTCAAAGGAAGGTCTAAAGGGAGTTTGACATCACATAACATGAGTTTCCACTTAATATGGCTTCTCTCCTGTTTCTTTGGCTGAAATGTTAACCAAATTTCTCCTTTACTCTTACTTCACACGGAACACTATTCTGCCAGCTTATATCTATTCTTTTTCCCATCTGTTCATCCCCTCGGTAAAATCTTATTCTTTCTTCCATAGAACAATTAGGACTTGTTCCAGATATTTGAGACCCAAGTACTTGGCAAAGTCCTTTTGTTTGTGGGAACTACCCTCCTTAGAAGCCAGTGGTCTATAAATAATAATCTTTGTTTTTCTCTATCACACAAGGGAAGCCCCTTGAGGGCAGTGATGGTGCATTATTGTTCTGTTATCCTTAGTAAAGCTAAGCTTAAGCTTAGTAAAGTTTAGTAAAGTTCCTGGATCATTTTAGGCAGTTAGTAAATGGGTTTGGAAATACTCAATGTTATTGGAAGAATTTTAAAGCATCCATACCCTTAATAATTCCCTTTAATGGGTAACTGAGAGCTAACTATAAAGAGTAAACATTATTTATCTTCTGTGTACATGAGGAAGATATGAGACATTAGACTAATGTAAATACTCAGTGACATAAGATGGGAGAATGTGGATAGTGTGCTCCAAGATGACAAGGTGACATTGTATCCATTTTAACCACACATGGTCATGAGGCCCCAATAGGTCATTGAGGTCTAAGGTCAGAAAGCCAAGAAGAGGTCAACTGGAGAGAAGCATCTGGACCTCTTACTTTCTCCACTGAACCAGACATTGAGCCTTGGCGCTGGACACTCTGAAACTTGGCCTGCCTTCACACAAAGCTTGGCCCAGGGTCTCCAATGGCTACACTGAGCTTGGCGGGGCACACTGACAGAGTTGGCCCAGAAAGGCTCCAGGACAACACCCAAACTCAGCAGTGCCCCCACCGCAGAACACTTGTTTTGGGGGCTTTACCTTACAGACAGCAGTGCATGGGCAGCCCCTGCCATGTGCACTGAAGTTGGTTCTGACAACCCAGGGTTGCACATGGGCTGGTGGCTTCCCATGAGCCAAGGCCCGCTGGGCTCAGTTCAGGAGAGAAGTTATTGCCAATGGGCAGGGAGATTTAGCATTCCACCCCTGCTCTTTTAATCCCCTATTTGCAGGAATGTTCCACTGCAGAGACAGCAGAGCTTGCAGAGACAGGAGGTGGTGCCAAAAGGGAGGGGGTGATGGAGAAACAGCTTTGTGGGGCTTAGGGGAGGGGAAGGGTAGCTGGGTTAGGTTCAATCATGGACAGACTGTGTGACCTTGGACAGAAAAATCACACACCCTCTTGGGACCCCATTTCTTCATCTTCAAAAGATGAGGATAGACATATATTCATCTATACATACATATATACACATACATATATATATATGAATGATTCATCTCAGGATAAAGTTCTAAGATTCTAAGGAGCGGTTTTCGTTGTGTAGTCTAGGTGAGATTTTTGTTTTTAACATACAAGACCTCTCCAGATTTTTATATAAGCACATTTGCAGGAAATAGGCTATTTTATTCAGATATCAGAGGGACAGTCCACCCCTCAATTCAATTCTAGGATTTTAAGCAACTTGAAGCAAGGTCTATGACTCATACTGCCCAGCACATAGAACTCTTCTAATGTCAGAAATGGAGGGGCACTCAGAGGTCATCTAGTCCAATCTTCCCAGTTTTAGATGAGGAAACTGGAGACCAGAGACGGGAAGTTATTTTCTCAATGTCGTACAATGAATCTCAGACCTAGAATTCGGAATCTCTCATCCCCAAATAAAACGTTTTTTAATACTTAAAATTTTCTGCAATTCCAAGGCTAAAATCCAAAGCTTTCAGATCTTTTAAAACAAGTTTGGCTCTTTCCTCCTTTGAGCAACTTTCAGGGTTAACTCAGATTGACCAAGGAGACTCTTAGGCTTATGTGAAATCTGTGAAATCCAAAGGCATAAGTGTCCCTTGGGGCTTTTGAAGATTTCCCCCAAGCAGCCCAAGACTTGGACAGCAGCCACTCTGGAAGGAATGTGGCCTCCTGCATAGCTGGTCCCAACTCCAGCTCCAGGATAGGACATGAGACCCAAGTTGACATGACACAAGCCCTATTATGAACAAGAGAGTCACGACCCTCTACTGATGACTAACATACTAATTTGAAAAGTCTGCCTGCAACCAGAAAAACAAACAAGAACAATGAAGCTTAAGGCAACCTTTTAGACAACCAGGAGGCAATGGGAAGCTCAAAGCCTGAAAGAAGGAGTCCCTGACCATCATTGTCTCTTTCACAAACACCAACTAAGCCCTACCATGTGCAGCTAATGTGCCAGGCACTTTGGTGGGATACAAAAGAGAAAACAAACCAGGCCTGACCTCTAAAACCTCACAATTTAAGGGGATCAGACAAACACTTATATGGCTAATGCTTCTAGGCACTAAGTGAAAAACATCTCATCCATCCTCTGTAGCTTTAAATACCATATAATATCAAGCAGCTCCAGCCTAGATCCCTCTTATGAGCTCCAGACCAGAATCCTACACAACATCACTGCTTGACTGTCTCACAGACAACATAACTTTTTAAAACAGAACTCATGGTCTTTCACCCCAAATTTTCATTGTTCTATTTGAGTACGTAACACTATAATTTACTCAGTTGCTTATTCCAGAAATGGGAGTCTTCCTTGATAGTTACTTCTCCCTCATCAACCCCTCACATTTAATCGATCACTGAGTCCTGTAAATTCAAAACTTTTTTTATTGAAGATTTTATTTTTATTTGACAGAAAGAGAGCACAAGTAGGCAGAGAGGAAGGCAGAGAGAGAGGGAGAAGCAGGCTCTCTGCTGAGCAGAGAGCCCGACGTGGGGCTTGATCCCAGGACCCTGGGATCATGACCCAAGCAGAAGGCAGCCACCTAACAGACTGAGCCACTCAGGTGCCCCAAATACAAAACATTTTAAATATGCCTTATTCGTCCCATCTTAACTGCTGTTTCCCTAAATGTTAATCAACAGAATCTCTTGCCTCAACAGACTCAGAATTGGCCATCTACAACCCACTACCAGTTCCTTTCTCCACAGAGCAGTGAGACTGATTTTTTTTTTTTTCAAATACACATTTGATTTGGTCACACTCCTGCTTAAAAAGTCTCAGTGGAGACTTGTGATTCCACCTATGAAAGGTTTAACTGTTATATAAATTGCCCTAGCACCATAAACAAGTAGAAAACTGGGCAAAACATATAAAAGAATGGTTTTCAGACACTGGACAATAGGCAGCACAGGACTGTGATCCCTGAGAAAAAAGCAGCAAACAGGGTGAGCCCTGTGATTGTCCCAGCTTATTGTGTGGAGCCAGTTCCCAGGCTGCAGCACAGGGAGGGGGAATTGAAACAGAACCTGACTGAGTTAAGGAGACAGAGAGTGAAGTTAGGGGATGCTGAGGCTAGAATTTATGGGCAGGACACTTGAAGAAGAGGGCATTGTACACACACACACACACACACACACACACACACACACACACACACACACAACACACAAACAGAGAGAATCCCCAGATCTTCAGAGGAATCCCTTGAGTCTTTGACTGAATACTGACCTGAGCACACATGAGAGGAAGCTACCAGATACTGGGGGGAAAAACACTGGAAAGCAGCAGGCCAAACAGTTCCTAGAGCTCACACAAGGATGGGAATAGTTTGTGTTCTGAACAGCTCAAAGCAGAGAAAACTTGTAATTCAGAGGCAATGAATAGAATAGAATCCTTAAAGGTATAACACCTTAATAATGAAGACTAAATTGGTCCCAAAATAAAGGCTGATATGTCATAACCAAACTTAAAAGAAACTCCCTGAAAGATAAAACTGACCCTAAGTTATTTAATTGCTCACCAGCACAAAATACAATGCTCTTGAAATACATAAAACAAAATCCAGCACCCGATAACAAAAAATTCACAATAGCTGTTATCCAAAAAAAAAAAAAATTACCAGATAAGCAAAGAACCAGCAAAATATGAACAGTACCCAGGAGAAAAACCTATCAATACAATCAGATCTAGAAATGATAGAGATGTTTGAATTAGTAAACAAGTCATATATATGTCCAAGAATACAAAGAAAAACACAAATGTGATGAAGAAATAAGTGGAAGATGTAAATAGGATGTACTTGGAACTTCTAAAGTGAAAAACACAGTATCTATTATATGAAAACAATGGATCGTGGATCATCACATCAAAAGATAATGATATATTGTATGGTGACTAACATAACATAATAAAAAACACAATATCTGAAATGAAAAAATACATTAAATAGGATTAAGAGCAGATTATAACTGCAGAAGAAAAGATCAGTGAACTTGAAGATGTAGCAACAGAATCTATCCAGTTTAAAGCACAGAGAGAAAAAGAAGACAGCAGTGCCCCAGTAAGCCACGAGACAATATCATGCAGTCCAATATATGTGTAATTGGAATCCCTAAAGAGACGAGTACAGGAAAATTTTTGAAAACCAGTAGACAAATTTTCCAAATTTGATGGAAATTTTAAACACAAGAAGCTCAATGAACAAATAGGAAAAAAAAAAACCCATAAAGACAACCATACTGAGGAACTTAAAATCAAATTGCAGAAAAGCAGTGAAAAAGAGGAAATTTAAGAAGCAGAGAAGAAAACCAATGATGTACTATACCTTGGCTAATTGAATTTAAATTTAAAAAAAAAAGAAGCAGAGAAGAAAGACATCTTCAGTACAGAGGGACAAAGAGCAGAATGGCAGCAGAAGCCATGTGGGCTGAAGAGAGTGGAGCAATATCTTTAAAGTGCTAAAACAGAAAATGGTCAAATTAGGTTTCAGGACACAACAAAACTATCTTTGAAAAATTAAGGCAAAATGAAGACTTTTATGCATCAACCAAAGCTGAGATAATTCACTGCCAGCAGATCTGTATGAAAAGAAATGGTAAAGGAAGTTCTTCTGGTAGAAGAGGGAGTCCAAGAGGTAAAGAAGAGACTGAAGGGAAGAGATGGGGCTACTAGGGGGAAAAGGTATAGGATCTGAGGAGGGAGCCTGAGAAGGAGTTAATTTGCAGCAAATTGACATTCATTTTCTCGCTGACTTAGAGCCCTTTGTTGCTGAGGCTCTCTTCAGCCTTTGACCAGTCATTCTTACCACAGCCCCACTGTTTGCTTTTGCCCTACCTCCAGGAGAGTCCTGCATCTTGTCCCAAACCTGCTCCTTCTTCTCTCCCCTCCAAAATCACTCACTTCATAGCTCTATTGGCCCTTGACCTTCTTCCCTGGCCCCTGTCATTTCCTGGAGATCTGTACACTTCTCCTGGGCCCCCTGCCTCTCTTCTCCAAGAGACCATCTTCCTCCTGCTGCTTCCTATGCCATGCATGCATATTGGGATGCTCACTCTCCCTTTAAGATGATCTCCTTCTGTGACTTGCTTTTTGCTGTCCTTCCTTATCTTTTGAATCTTTAACATGAGCATATATTACTATAATCATAATCATAATCATAATAATAAACCCATGATGGGTAATGAACTCATGGGACAAATGAATGAGGGACAAAAGAGTCCCTCAAATGATGCAAGCTCAGGATCTGTGAGCGGATGCAGACATGTCTTTCCACCTACCCAGGAGCTGTGGGCACTTGCCACACAACTGATCAGGGACTCATGGTAGTGTAAGTCAGGAAAAACCCAGGCCATATGGAGAAAACCTGAGTCATCCCTTTCGCCCCTAGACCTCAACTCAGAACCACTGTGATTCTGAGAAGCATGGGACTCAACATTCCTTTTTCCAAAGACTCCTTGCTTAGAAGCTCAGAACTCTTTCCAGTCAACCATGCTGTCAGGCTCTCCCTTTGCTCAAGGCCTCTGGGATCAGAGGGAGATGTAGGGCGTTAGTCTCCCTTTGACCAGGGTTCAATTTTGGGCTCTCTTATATGTCTGTTTGCCTTCAGGTAAGTAAACCTTATCTTCCAGAGACTTGGTATCCTCTCCTATGAACTGGGGAGAAGAGACCTGCCTTGGAGGCTTCTGTGATGCCCAAACGAGATAAGTGGGAGGGCCCCATAGGAAATAGTAGCATTTCCTCTTTCTCTTCTCTTTACCAAGTAGCTCCAAGTGCTATGGTCGTGTTGCTTTCTCCCTACCGATAATCTCTGGGGACAGTGCTTTAAGCCCTGGGCTCCACAGAGGGCTGGTGGGGAAGGGGCTTGGAGGCACTGTGTCTAATTTCCATAAATGCCCCTGGGCTGGTCTCCTTATCTATGAAATGGGGACAATTGCACCTACCTCAAAGGGCCATGTGAGCTTTAGGAGGGATATTATGCCTGTGAAAACACTCTGTGCATTTCCAGTGCTCTGGTGAGACACTAACATTTAGAACCATTAGATGATCTTCTCAGGATCTCCCCATCTGTTATATGATAGCTTAGAACTCACATCTGAAAAAAGGATTATTATTGTATATGAATGAGAGCCAATTATATATAGTTGCTCCTAACATCTCATAATACAAGAGAAGTATCTGCCATTCGTGGAGTGTGCCATCTGCGGCAGGCAGTGGTGTGCCCAGGGCTGGGGTGACTGAAGCCGTCAACAGGGATGATGCAGAGTATTTATCACTGACGTTGTTGAGATATGTTGATGGGCAGGGATTATAAGAGGCAGACCATGTTTTAGTCAGCTTTATAGTGGCTTATAAATTATCTAGAGGCAGTGCAGCCCCTTTTAGCCTGCACCCCAGGTGGACCATTCCCACTGTTCTTAGAGCTCTACTGGTGGCATACTATGTGGCAGGTGATTCCAGAAAGATGATTTCACTGAATATTCATGCCAACCCTGGGAGAGAGGTATGCTTCTTCTCTATTGATTCACAACTACAAAAACTGAGGTGCAGCTGAAGACCCTTTCCCAAGGTCACCCACCTAGTGGCTCCAGGCAACACAGCTCTAAAACCATCCCAGCTAAGGCTTTGATGGTCTCAAAGAAAGCACGAAGGAGTGGGGGCCTACCAGGGCCCTGTGGAGACCTTGTCTAGCAGCTGGGTGAGTGTGCTGCCCAGTCTACCTCATGGAAGCAGCTTGTCTGAGGCAGGAACTGACTTTCACCATGCCTGTGTCCCTCTGCTTCAAAGAGTCCTCCACAGAGCCAGGGTGCCCACCTTTAAAAAACCATTAAAAAGGAACAGGGTGCAGGTTTTGTTGGTGAGGAGCTCGGTTACCACTCGTGCCCTCCTCAAGCAAGTCATGTCCTTGCATGAGCAGCTCTGGCTAAAGGATGACCTCAGGCTGCAGGAATTTCACCACGGGTTGTACAGCCCAGATCGAGCTGCTTTGGGTGACCATGCATGGGTCTGGCCTGGAAGAGGGAAGCCCCCAGGCTCTGCTGGGCAGTAGAGGCCAGCTCCTCTGGGAGCAAGCAGAGGGTAAGAGATGTGGTGACGCCAAGGTCCCGGGGCAGCACGGCTCTGGCCACATTGTGGTCAGGGCCAATAGGCCTCCTGGAAATGTCCCAGCTGTGGCTTTATTCTGTGCCCTTGAGAAATGGCTGCTTGCAGGCCCTTCTAGGCTGAGAGACAAGGCAATTTTCTGGATAATTCAGGCTTCCAAATCTCTCTCTGCCTTCATTCCAATTATTCAGGGCTCTTGTGGGAATTCTGGGGAACGACTTGAACTTCATAAACTGTGAACCAAGAATAGGAACCAACCACTTGACTGATTGAATCCTTAACCAAACCACAATATTAATTTTCTATAAATGCAACTCAGATGGAATCAACTTTGTTTTTGTTTTTAAACAAAACCAAACCCAACTGGATCAGTTGGAACCTGAATCAAACCTCTATGTGTTCTAAAATTAATGGACCAGAACAAAATTGGAAAATAAAAACATTTTTGAGTGAAAACACCATTTCATCAGATTTGTTGGACCAGGATGTTTTATGTTTTTAAAAAATGGGGAAAAAATCCAAATATGGAAATGATAATTATGCACTGAAAAACATTCAGAAAAAGTGAAACAGTTTAAAGATGAGTATCATCTGCAATCTCACCACTGGAATATTTCCATAACTTTTTTCAATGCGCTTTCCCCCCTTTTTTACATAAATGTGATTATTTATGGAATAATAAATATTTGATCTTCTCCTTTTTGTTAATATCTCATAGAAAAATTCCACATCAACATTTAAAAAGCCACATCTTTATTTTTAATGGTCGCAAAGTATTCATTGGATATATCCTGGTTTATTTCCCTGATTCTCTATGGTAGTTAACTTAGGCTATTTCCATTATTTTACTTTAACAAATAATGTTTCAATGAATGGCTTTGTTCATGAATCTTTGCACTCTGGGCTGATTATTTTGGAGAAATCATTGAAGGGTTTCTAAGTCAAAGAATATACATATTTTTTACTTTTCATACACATATCCAGATTTTCCCCCAGAAAGGTCATAACAATTTTCACTCCCACCATCAGTGGGTAAAAAATGCTGATTTCCTCATACCCTGCCTACCACTGACATGCTGAAGATATGTTACTCTATCTGTCCTTCCAGGACTCCAGAGGGAACTGTCCCACCCACAACCATAGGGTGACTAACTGTCCCAGTTTGTTCAGAACTGAGGAGGGTCCTGAGACATAACTCAGTTTTAAAACCTGGAAAGTCCCGAGCAAACTGGGATGAGTAGCCAGTACACTGACTAGCTGTGCAGCCAGGAATTTTATGAGAGCCCCACATGCTCCAGGGCTGAGTTTAGCTAAAGCTGATTGGACCAGGAATGGACACCTGGGCCAAGGGTTTCTAATCACTCGGCATGAAGGACTCAATCATCTGAGGCCAATCAGACTTCTTTCGGGAATTTGTTTTGGGAAGGGGGGAGGAATGTATCAATGAACAGTGGGAAAGAGGTCTGAAAGTTCATTAATGGAAGAGTGGACAACAGGGGTCAGTTAGCCAAGCAACAGCCGAGAAGTAATGAGGGAGGGAAAAGTAGGAGTAAGGAACTGGTTGTAAGAAGCAGAGAGAGGAGCAGAGTAACTGTGTTGTGTTAATAGAGAAACAAGATTCTTCAGTGTTCTTGCACTTCTCAAGGGCTTTCTTGTTCATCTCTAGGTTCCTGTGCAAGTGTCTTCAAAAATAATAGCTTATGCCCTCTTAGAAACTCCCTTGAAGGAATCTCAGTTCTTTGCAAGTCAAGAGGCTTGTTCAATACTCCTGGATATTACCCATAATTTTTATCTTCAATCAATCCAATTGGCCAAAATGGACTTCTCATTTAATTTCATTAAAACTTGCATATCTTGCATAAGATCAAGTTTGAACATCTTCTTGGGAATTCATGTTTCCAGGATTTAGTTTGTGGGCCAGGGGCAAGTAAAGAATAAGGTATAGGACAAGAATTGCTGGATCCTCTGATGGGGTAGCCCATGCCAGCTCTTCAGTTTGGCAACCTGCCTCCCCTTTCCAGCACAAACTCTGGCCTTGGTAACCTGACTGTGGTCACGTGGGCTCCCACCCTACCTCCTGGTCCTTCTGGCTTTCTAGCCCCAGTCAGATAACCTCACCCAGTGTAGCCCTTGCTCTTCCCTCTGCCCTGACTAGCTCACTTGATGTGACTTTCTCCTCCCCCTACCTCCCCACACACTCTTCATAGAATTACTATTTTATTTTCCACATAGAACTTAACACAATCTCATATTATATGATTGATTTTTATTGTTTTTCTCCCCCACTAGACATAAGCTCCTTGGAACTTGTCTACTGTGTTTTGCTCACCATAGTCTCATTGTCAAGGACAATGCCTTCCAGGTGAGCAGGTACTTACTGAGTTAATTAATTCATGATGGGAAGAAAAGTCACTGAGGCAAAGGTGGGTTGGTCTTACCATAGTCAGCCTGAGGGGGACAGGTGTCAGCTCTTTAGCTTATAAGACTGTGATTTGGGGTTCTGATATATTTCCTAGGACATATGGTGTGGTTTGTCAGCTTGAAACTTCTTTAGGGTCTTCCCACTGCACTTGGAACACCCTTAGCTAATAAGGTTAGTTCTTCCTTGATGGAAGAGTAATCAACCCTCAGTTATCCAAAATAAGTTTGGGTTTCACTTGACATAATCTCTTTTAGGCAGTGAGTTCTGAAGACCCTTTATGCTAAGTGGAAAGGGAATCACCCAGGGGCCAAGAAGCTCAGGCACGGGTCTAACGTTCTGCAACTGACTGCTGTGTGACTCTGGACAGGCCACTTCCCCTTTGTGGGCCTCAGCAGAGGCTCAATTAATGTAAGTTCCTCTGAATCATCTCCCTTGGCATTAGGGTAAAGTATCTTTGCATAAGACAACTTCTCCCATAAAATGTTCTGTGGAACACTACTTCCCCCACGATGCTTCCCACCAGAGGACAAAGGGATGTTATGGTCAAATACATTAGGAAAACCTGCATGCCATAGTCTCTTCCTGAAGTGGTATTTAATAACGTGCTGGTAAGCCAGCTCTCTGAAAGAAAAATAAAACCCCAGATTTGTAGTGTTTGCTGATTTCTGTGGTATAAATACTCCCACCATGGCCAATTTAAGTTACCAATGTTGCATCATTGAATGTGAAATTGGGAAGAGATGTGTGGAATTGGCTCCCTTGAGCTGGTAAGTGCTGGCCCCAACACACAACTAAAATAATTGTTAGCATGTTATAGTCTCGATATGTCCTATAATAAATAAACCTGTTTAACTTTACTTAGCTCAGTGTTTCTCAAATGTATTAGACTACGGAACCCTCTTTTCTTATAATACCTCTTGATATCCCACGGAACTGGTGTTCCTGGAAACACAATCTGGGAACTACTGGTGTGTGTGTGTGTGTGTGTGTGTGTGTGTGTGTGTGTGTGTGTGTGTGTGTGTGTGTGTGTGTGTGTGTGTGTGTGTGTGTGTGTGTGTGTGTGTGTGTGTGTGTGTGTGTGTGTGTGTGTGCGCGCGCGTGTGTGTGTGTTCAAAAAATTCATCAATATGCCATCATTTAAAAAGTATAAGTGAGGTCTGCTTAATTAGGGGTAGTGTGCAAGGAGAGGAGTGCAGAGAAGAAAAGCCACAGCTCCCATCTCTAGGGAGGAGACACACATAAAGTAATTGGTGAGCAACAGCTGAGCCAGAGCTGAGGAATACATTGAGGCTTTGATGCTCAGCGCAAAGAATGGGCCCTCAGGAGGGTGGAAAAGCAGGGAGCGCCCTCTGCTAGAGGTAACCTTTAGCCAAGGCTGAGAGCACGGGAGGGCTTTGGGTGGGGGGGGGTTGGAGAGGATCAGAGACAGAGGCTACTCCAAGCAGGCAGAGCCTGGACCAAGGCCTGGACAATGTAATGAGCATGTGGTTGGTCACCCTGCCCCCATCTCAACCAATTTCCTTCTGGATCTTACCTGGAGCACCCATGTCCAGAGACTGAAGTTCTTTCTTAGATTACCTCAACCCTTTGCAGCCCTTCCTTGTCTGCCTCCTTGGGCATGTTTCTATGTGTCCATCTCTTTGATATGTCTGTGTGTATGTGTGTCTAAGTGTCTGCAATTCACAGGGTTCCCTAGGTAACCAAGTTTCTTGGTAGAACCCCTGGAGGACTTGAGAGTTTAATTCTCTTTGGTGGTAGAAGGTGCTAGAGCCCAACGAGGAACCTGAATTCCATATTGGAGGAGAAGGCTGTTCCTTCTTCCCCTGGGGCAAAGATGCCATGTTTACCTTGGAGCTCCATGTGGAGGTGAAGGTAGCCCCATCAAGTGATAACAGCTGTTACTTTTTAAAAAAATTGTGGTAACATATACATACATAAAATTTACCATTTTAACCATTTTTAAGTGTACAGTTCAGTGGCCTTAAGTACATTCACCTTGTTGTGTAACCATCACCACTGTCCATCTTTAGGGCTTTTTCATCTCCCCAAACTGAAACTCTGTACCTGTTAACTACTTACTCCCCTTTTGCCTCTCCTCATATTACTTATTGACAACTCCTTAGATCCTAAGCACTGTTCTAAGAAGTTTACATATATCAACTCATTTAATCCTAATACAACGTTACAAGGTAACTATCTCCACTTTACATAATGAATGAAAAGATGAAGAAATGGTTAAGCAATTTGCCCAAGGCCATAGAACTAGGAACAGCAAAGCCCGTATGTGAAGTCAGCAAGATCCAATCCCTGAGCCCATGATGTGATCTCTTCTATTTACCTCAGGCCTAAGGCTGCACTCACCCCAGACTCAATAAGAGAAAAGACCCCCATAAGGGCCCTTGAGGCTTCTGAGCGCATGAGGACTAGAACCCTTCAGCTTTTGGGGGACCAGCATCTGACACCATCCATCCCTCCCATATCAAACGATAAGCCCCCAGCAGAGTAGATCTGGGGTATTCAGACCATCCTGAGCAGTGAGGGCTATGCACATGGGTGAGAGGGATTCTGCCTCTCTCAGAGTTGTCAGCTTGAAATGTCTGGAACAGAGTGGGACTAGGTCTGGCAGTCACAGCCTCTGAGGTGGCTCTTTATTCTGGGGGTAGTGGTGGGGGGTTAAGGGTGATGTCAGACTTGGACGAGCTGAGGGCTGGGGCCAAGGAAGTGACTGGCAAGACAAGCTCTTGGCAGAGATGGCTTACCCTGCTCTTGAAAACAGCCACCTCTGAGCTGCCTGCAATGCACAAGAATAGTCAAGATGGAGAGTGGGGACAGAGATGAAGGATTCTTGGCTGTGGAGACAGATTTTTGGAATCTGAGTGACAAGCCCTGTCAAACACCCTCCACTGGGGATCTGACTTGAAATTGAAGCCTTGGTCTCAGTTCCTGTGTGGAGGCCTGTATGGCCTTACCCCTTTGGTGGCCTCATTTTAAACCTTCCTGTTTGTGCATGCAAACGTGTGTGTATCTTCGTGGTTCAAGATGTCTAATAATGAGGCTCTCTGTAGCTATTTCAGACCCAATCACGTCAAGCCCAGACAGAGATCTAAGATGACTAGCTTGTGTTGTTTCCTGTCAAATTCCTTGGCCTTCTTGGAATTAGACTCGTAAGGTTAGTTTACACAGCCAGGATGTCTTTCCCAGCTGGAGCAGGGTGGAGGGGAAAGTGATTGATGCTGTACTACTCCCAGTCTGGCTGGTAGGCAATGACTATGGAGGGGCCCCGGGCTGGAGAGTCCACACCCTTGTCACCCGCATTCTTCCACATCCCCTTCTTAAGTCCTCCTTGCTATCCTACTCTCTCCATCAGAAGCTCCCCAGATTCTGCCCCACCAAATACATCAATCATGTCCACCATGCCCTTTCGAAGAACACTGCTCTGCCCTCAAAGGTCTGCCAAGGAAAAGACTCTAGGATATTTCTTTGAGCAAGAGGTGATCACTGACAGACACCTGACCCAAAGGCAGCCAAGCATTCTATGAAATAAGACCAAAAGACTGAAAAAACAAAAGGGGGGTAATATAAGCAGATCCATAGGAGATCCATATATTGATGTTACCAGCGACAGACTGGGAAATAACCGATTTATATGTTAAGAACATAGAGGAAAAGGGGGCACCTAGATGGCTCAGTTGGTTAAGCATCCGATTCTTGATCTCAGCTCAGGTCTTGATCTCAGGGTCAAGCCCCGTGTTGGGCTCCGTGCTAGGTGTGGAGCCTACTTAAAAAAACAAAAAAAGAAAGAAAATAGAAGAAAAGATGAAAAATTTTTACTGAGAAATGAAACTGACAAAAAAAATCAACTGGAAATTCTAGAGCTGAAAGATGAAATAATCAATTTTAAGTACCCAAAAGATAGGTTTAGCATTAGTTTAGACACAGCTGAAGAAAGGATTAGTGATGATGAAGACAGGTAAGTAAAATACATGTGTGATTGGGTCCCACACTCTTACTTAGAGAATCTCCTATGACTCTTCACTATGTACCTGCTGGCACCCAGAGTTCCTATAATACTCTCCAGTCTCATTTCTCCCCTGCGTTCACCCTGTTCTTTACTTACATGGGAATGTATACTCTGTGTTCCCAAACATGCTGTGCATATTTTTGCTTCTTCTTCTCCTTCTCCTTCTTCTTCTTCTTTTTGTGCATATTTTTGCTTCTATGACTATTCTTACTCCAGGAAGTATCTCCCTACATTTCTGTCTGGTGAATTCATCCTTCTCTTTCAAGGACGAGCTCAGATGTTATCTTCTCTGTGAGGCCTTCCTCAGGCTTCTCCTGGTTCTTCCCTCATCCCCTCTTTAAGACACTGGGGGAGATCCCTCCAAAACAGTTCTTAGCACCATGTATTACAATTATTTCATATTTCTATTTCTCCTTCTAGCATAGAATTCTACCAAAGGCAAGGCACATGTATTATTCATCTTTTTGATCTCAGTTCCTAGCATAATGCCTGGTACATAGTTTGTGTTAAATATTATAATGAATAATGCAGACCTAAATTATTTCAGGACCCCACAAATAAGTATCTTACTAATTTTTAATAAACGAATGCCAGCAAAACTGTGACTTGACGTTTAATATTTTTATTTGTCCATTTGTTCATTTTCTCTGCCCCTGCTGCCTTCAGAATATAAGCCCCATGAGGACAGGGATTTTTCTTTTTTTTGTTCTGTTCACTGTTGTCTCAAATGCCCAGCATATAGTTAAGTGTTCAGGAAACATTTGTTGAATGAGTGAAATACTCCTTCTAATATCCTGAAGAATAAGGCAGGCAAAAGGGACGAGCTAGCGATCTGAATTGGGAACTTTGTGCCCACTGAAGATTGGACACAGGTTGGGCTCCCAGGGGCAGGCAGTCACCTAAAGTAGAGGGAAGAAGGCTACAAGGGAGAAGCTTTGAAGAAGAGGTGAGTGACTTAGCATATACTCTGGAGTCCAACCTTCTCTCTTTAATTGCTGGTTCTAGCTGTTTGGGGAAAACAGTAGTCCAAGCCTCACATGTTGTTTTGGAGAGACTAAGATTCTGAGCATACAGCATGGGACATTACACTCTACTATTGTTACTTTTATTGTATTGTTTGGCCATGGGTCCAGCCTGGATTTGTCTTCTGATTTGGGCACAGATTGCCCTGTTCCTTCTAAGGCCTTTCAGCAAACAAGTTTCCATCCTTGTCCTTAAGCACCTACTTAGTATAGTAGTTTATGTGTCTCTTCTCATTTAATCCTCACCCCATGCCCATGAGGTTGATATTATTGGTGTTGGTTACAGATGAGAAGACAGGCTCAGAGATGCCAAGTGACTTGCCCAAGCACTACCAGCAAAATGAGAGAAAGAACCAGAATTTGAACTTGCCCCCCCCTTCTTTAATCATCCAAGACTTACTGTCCCAGCCTGCACTGCCCAAAGTCACACACCCAACAGAACCAAGGCTAGAACCCAGATCTTCTGGGCCTCAACCTGTTATTTTCACTGCATGAAGGACAGCAATTTGGGATTCTCAGTGATCACCACCAGTGTGCTCATTGGACAGCTGAGAAGACTGAGGCCCAGAGTCTATTAATCAGGTCTTGTGGCCTTGAAGCCAATGGCCTTCCCACTGGGCTACCCTGTAGCTGGCACCTTGGCAGCCCCCAGAACAAGGAAGCTATTGTTCTTGTTAGGTGTTGCCCAACTTGGCTTCCAGACTGAAAACAAACAAACAAACAAACATAACAAACAAAAAAACCCTCAGAATGATTGGAAGGTCCACAGTTCAGAAGCCCTCCTCCTAAGGGCCCCTCTCAACCATCTATATGTGGACTCTGTTCTTGCCCTGATCCCTGCCTCTCAACTATTTCCTCTGTTGCTGAGACAGCTGAATGGCCCTAGAGAGAGGGAGAGGAAAAGGCCCTATGGTGCAGAAGTTCATATCCAGGTTCTTGGGGGCTTTCCTTTGCCTCCTGGGTTCTCAGGGCTGTGGCTGGAGCCAGAAAATCTGTTCCTCATTAGCTGTACTTTTGCTGTGAAATGAAGTGCTCTTTGAACCTGTGGGAGCAGGAAAGCCATTTACACCCCTGAGAGGACAGGGACGCCAGCCTTGCCAGCACATTCCTTTGGTTCCTTTTATCTTCTGGGCGGAGCTCTGGGCAGGCGGCTGCTGCTGCCATCTTCCCAGTGCAGCCAGGAGGAAAGGTGGTCTGCAGGGTGAGTAAGAAAGGATGGAGGGGATCACACCCATCTCTCAATTGTCATAGGAGAAGCAAACTCCCAATGGATTACATGCCCACTTTCTCTGTCCCCATCTTCTTCCTGATACTTCCTTGGTCTTGGGTGGCTTCAATAAAACCCCAGAAATCATTCATCTCTCTGTCTGTCCATCCATCCAATCCTCCATCCATCTACCCATCCATCCATCCATCTATCCATTCACCAACCACCCATCATCCATGCATCCCAGTGGGAACTTGAAAGTCCAGAGTTGGAACCAAGAGAGTCCTTTCAAATGACCTATCTCCTTCTCCTTCATTTTACTGATGGGGAAACTGAACCCGAGAGAGTTAACTTGTTCCAGGTCACACAGCAAGTTCTTAGATTCATTCAACGAATATTTGAGTCTTTTTCATGTGCCAGATCCCCACTCCCACTTCCACTCCCACTGGAGGTACACTGTGGATACAACTGCAAAAAAAAAAAAAATGCACATGTCTCAGCCTTCCTGATCATTCTAGCAATGGGGGTAGATGGTAAATGATTGAACAAATAAATAAACAAACACAATAATGTCAGATGATGGTAAATGCTCTAACAAAACCAACAGAGGCATCTCTCTGAGAGGAGTGGTTGGGGAGTAGGAAATACATTTAAACAAGGTAGTTGGGGAAGTCTGAGAAGGTAGCATTTGAATTGAAATCTAGGTATTGACAAAGGGCCAGTCACAGAAACATGTGAGGGCACAGCATTATAGGCAGAGGAAGCGCTGATGCAAATGTCCTGAGGTGGGAATGAGTTTGGCTTGTTTGAGAAACAGAAAGAAGGACAGTGTGGCAGGAGCAAATGAACAAGAAGAGGGAGAGTGGTACAAAATGAGGCCAGACAGTTAAGTACCCCCCAAAGGGCCTAGAAATCATGTAAGAAGTTTAATTTTTGACTAAGTAAGCCATGGGGGAGTTCTAAGCAGAGGGCTGACAGGAAGTGTTTTGTGTTCTCAAAAAGATCCCTCTGGCTGTGTCAAGAAAGAGGCCAGGGGCAAGGTGTACACAGGAAGGCTTGTTGGAGGCTACTGGGGTAGACCAAATACAAGATGGAGAGAGACCACCATCTCTCCCCTGGTTCATGGTGGTGGCAGCACGATGGACAGGAGAGGTCAGAGTCAGGAAACATTGGGGGATAGAGTGGAAGAGTCAACATAATTTGCTCATGGACTGGATATGGGCTATAAAAGAGGAAGAGGGCTGGAAGGTGTTAGCCTGAGCAGTCTGTGTAGATGGTTGTAGCACTTATCGAGATGGAGATCAGGAGGAGCAAGTTTCAAGAGGGAAATCAAGAGTTCTGTTTGGGTGGATTAAATTGGAGATGCCTCTTAGACAGAAGGCAGATGGATAGACGTCTGGATTCAGTGGCCAAGGCTGGTCATACAGACACCCACACACAGATGCCTCCATACAAGCTCGCAGGGTGGGGGGAGACGCCTGGACTTCATAGGGTTGTAGGCTCTGACTCAGGGCTGCTAAGAAGGCACTGCCCCCCTCCCACATCCAGGCCAGGGAGGGGGCTTTGGAACTGCCAGGATGTCAACTGGGCCTCCCTTCTGGAGTCCCTCCCAAGTGAAAGCATCCCTATGTGAGGGTGGGTGTGGAGGGAAGGGTGGGTAGAGACTTCTATGGGAATAATAACAATAGTAAAAGTCTCTGCTGGGAGACTGCTTATCTTGTTCTTGAGCTTCTTGATGAATAATCATCACCTCAAATTCCTCACAGACTCTGAGAGATTAGTGCCTGGGGCCAACAGCCCCATTTTATAGATGAGGAAATCGAAGCTCCAAAGAATTCAGTGACATCTCCAAGGACACCTAGATTCGAGTCCTACGTTCAGGACTTGAACCTAGGCCCTCTGAGACTGATGTGACTGCATTCTTCCCAATATTAAGCTGTCCGCCTCCAGAAAGTTCTTATTTTGAGAGAGCTAGCAGGGTGGACTTTGGGCTTAAACTGCCAAGGTTCAAATCCTGACTTGTCAATGCTTCTTCTGTGTCTCATATATAAAATGAGGATAGTAAGAGTGCCCACTTAGGAGGGTTACTATGAGTGCAAAGAGAAACGGTATTTATAAAGTGCTTAGAACAGCACAGAAAATTCTATAGAAGTGTTGGCTATTACTGTTAAAATTACCTTAATCTATGCTAAACAGTCTTAACTGAGATACCTGGGAGTGCCTAGAACCTAGAGGGAGGACCCAAGCCCCTCATATAACAGGGGAACTGGGACAAGAGAAGGGAAGAGAGCAGCCACTTAAGCAAACTGGGCCCATGAACCCAGCTAGTGGAAACTCACTTTTCTCTCTGAAAGTCACCACCCACCAGGCTATTTTTTTTCTCCAGGAGACAGACTTCCAAGCTTTCTATACCCTTAATTCATGTGGAATTTCTGCTCTGGGCTTGGCTCCCAGGAGGAGCCCCTCCACCCCTTTATGAAAATAGAGTGGAGTCATTCGGCAAAACCTCAGCCTAATGCTTTTAAGGAACTGGCAGGTTGAAGTAGGAAACTGTTCTAAGTAGAAACCACAGAAACAGCACATGCTTGTGGCTGCCGCTGCTGCCTGCATCCTTGCCCAAGGCCCGGGGGGTGGGGGAGCTGTTGGCAATGCCACGTGAAGGGGCCTCAGGAGCCTGGCCCTGGTGCTGCTGGCCATATGTGGCCATGTGACAGCAAATGCCATGTCTTGTGGGCATGATATTTTCAGGTCAAATCAAGGTGAGGTAGTCAGAGGGGCTACTGATATTAGAAACATGGAAGGCTACTGTTAGAGCAAACCTGCTCTTTTCTGTGCAAGCCTCTCATGTTGTATCTGTTGAAACAGAGACCTAGAGATGGGAAGCAACTTTCCTAAGTCACCCAGCAAGGAGTGGCGAAGCAGGGAAAGAGCCTATACCTTCTAGTACCTAATTCACTCTCTTGAGCAATACTCATTCACACCTTCTGAGAAGAGTGAGTGGGCCAAAATTTGTCAAACACCTATTATGTGTATAGATCAGAACCCAGGTCCAGGGGCTTCTTTCTACTGCAACAAGTTTTTTTCTTGCTTTTGAGTATGATGCCAGTAGAACATGCCTTGGTTTTTCAGGAGTGGGGACACATTGCACAGACCTGTCCCTATTCTTTTGCCTGCCACCTTGACTGTCTGGCTAGTGCTAGGATGGCAACTGAAGCCAAAACCAGAATCTATTTCTTATGAAACTCAGCACAGAATTGAGGTTCCAATTGTACATCTAAAAACACACTTACTTAGTGTGGTAGACAGAACAATGCCCCCCCACCCCACGCCAAGATGTCCACATACGAATCCCCAAAACCTGTGAATACATTCTTACGTGTCCAAATGGACTTTGCAGGTGTGATTAAGTTTGAAGATCTTGAGACGGAGAGATTACTATGAACTATGGGCCCAAAGCAATAAGGGTCCTTATAAGAGGGAGCAGAGGGATCAGAGTCATAAGTGGAGACTGACAGATGACAGAAGCAGAAAGGCTGGAGTAATGTGAGGAAGGGGCTATAAGCCAAGGAACCCAGGCAGCCTCCAGTAGCTGGTAAAGATAAGGAAAGGAACTTTCCCTAAAAGTCTTCAGAAGTAACCAGCCCTGCAGACCTATTTTAGAATTCTGGCTTCCCAAACTGCAAGACAATAAACTCGTGTTGACTTGAGCCACTAAGTTGGTGGTAATTTGTTACAGCAGCCACAAGAAACTCATACACATAGTCAACATTTGCCCTGACTCTGCTTTAACCTGACCTTGGCCATCTCAGCCCTGTGCTTTGTTATGTGTGGTTTAGGCTTTATTTTAGCATAACCCCCCAAAAAACAATACTGCTACTAATGATGATGATGGTGATGGTGATGGCAAAGGCTTCTATTGTTCAGGAGGGCAATGTGCTCAGGATCTGGACTATAACTCAGAATAAGCAATAGTTGCTTTTGGAACCATAGTATATCAGCACCATGAGAGAACTTGGATGTTACTTAGTTTAATGCCCTTAGACAGTGACATTAAGACAAAGAATAGTCATTGTCATAGTGGCTGTCATTTACTGAGGTGTATACCTCAAAAATGTTTCATCCCATTGGTCCAATTGAACCTACTGTAAAGTGGCTGCAACAAGTTGTCTTAGTCTGGTTCTGTCGAATTAATTCCCATCACTCTGATACTTCTAAGACACTTACTAAATAGCCACCTGAGAATGCTATGGCTTCCCACATGTTTCTGCTTTCAGAGAATGGCCTAGACATGAAGATTCCAATATTTTCTTATTTCAGCAGACTTTGTCATTATGAACTAATAGGTTGGCATTCTGATTGCAATTAGATTTCCTACATATCTTGGTAGAAGATGATGAACTGATGATGTCCTCAAGGGTGTTCTGATCTAAGTGTTAACTATATGGTTCTCATTTCACTTTTATACAATAATGTTGTAAGTTCGGTTAACATGTATCCACCCCTGAATACTGTTTTTGCTCAGGATTTGCTGATAAATTTGGGTTCTGGTGCCTCCTGACCCACAGAAACTGATGTAATAAGTGGGTGTCATCTTAAGCTGATAAATGAGTGGTAATTTGTTATGTGGCACAGAAAACTAATACAGACCTCAAAGGCCTCATCTTGCCTGTACCTACCCACCAATCACATCTCTTGCCACAGTCCCTTTTACCATATTTCAGTTTCTTCAATGAACCTGGTTGTCATGCAGTATCTCTGGTTGTACATGCAGTATCTCTGCCTAGAGCACCCCTCTCTCCTCTTCACCTGAAACAATCTCCCTCATCGTATGTGTCACCATAAACATCACTTTCTGATGATGGTCTCTTCTGATTCCCTGAACAAGGTATGTCACCTGATGTGTGGTCCCTGAGCCCCCTATGCTATTCTCTTTATAGCATTCATCACAGTTGTAAGTACTTGTTAACCAGGTCTATTCTTGCTGGCCTTTGAGCTCTGTAATGGCAGGAATTGCATCTGCCTTATCCCCCTTGCTATCCTAGTGCCTACTGAGGCACATAGTAGGTGATCAATAAATATCTCTTCAGTAAAAGAACAAATGCAGCTCCATGAAAGGAAAGGGTCTTGAATTAAGTCAGGAACACTTCCTGTCTGATCTCTGCTGCCCCTAGCGGTCTCTGGCCATTAATGCTTCAGATGACATTTTGGGAGTCGGATTCACATCTCTGTACCCACCTGTACTGGGACACCTTGAAAAGGTCACTTCCTCTTTCTGGAAGCTCCAGCTCCACAATCTATAAATCTAGGATGAGGCTGCCAGCCACAGTTTCTGGGGAAGTTGATAGAGGACAAGTGAGGTAATGCCCAGGAAGTTCTCAGCAAGATACAGCTTCATAAAAGCCTATGGTCAGGCTTTTAGATTCAGGACACAACCCAGGCTCTTGGCTTGGCTAGCAGTGATGTAAAGACCAGTGGTGAGGTAACTGCCAAGGCTGGGAGGCGTCGTCAGTGAATGCCATGGTGCTCTGTTCCCCAGCCCTTCAAGCTGAGCATCTGTCTTCATGTCTAAAGTAGGTACAGGATCAAGGCCAGGCTTGACTAGACGATGGAGGCTTGTGAGCTAAATTCCCCACACTTAACGATAAAGCCCTTTATAAGCCTTCCAGATGTTTCTAAATATATTCCTGAGATACAAGTAACCAGAAGCAGCAGTAAGATGAAGTGGAAGCCATATGGTGTGATACTTAGGACTGGAGGTTCTGAAGGCAGACCACCTATGTTTGAAAACCAGCTCCACCACTCAACCGGCTAATTAACAACCTCTCCGGGCCTCACTTTTTCCTGTGTAAAATGGGAACCAATTATTATGCCTCTGTGCAATGTTTTGAGGGGATTGCTGTAAAAAATCCACATGAAGAGCTTAACATAGTGCTTGGCAGAGAGAAAATGCTTAATACATGGTACCTGTTATTATTATTGTTGTTGTTTTGTTTTAATCAAGTCCCTGTAGAGCTGCAAGCCCTTTCACTTGCTTAATACTAACGACAAACTTCTGTTTGGGAAGTACTTCCAAGCACATGATCTTATTCTCTCATTAGACAGCAAGGCAGGGACCTGATCCGAGACCAGCTAATGTCTCTTGTTCAAACTTCATCCCCAGCACCTAGAACAGTGCCTGGCACACTGCAGGCTTCCAACAACCACTTGTTGAACCAGTGGACCTAGTGAGATCCATATAGGAATTCTTGGGCAGAGGTTATTACTGGTACCATTTTGCCAATAAGGAAATGGGAGTGATCTGTCCCCAGCCTCCATCACTATGAATTCAGATTCCAACCTTCCTGACTCTAAATTTGACCCTCTTTCCACTACCTTCTGCTTCTTGGTGACTCCTCACATTCACTTAGCTCAACAAGATGATGCAGGTAGCAGAGTGGAATGGCAAGAACATGGGCTCTGGGGCCAGAGGGTGGTTTGAATCCCAGCTCTACTACTTCCCAGCTCTGTGACCACAGATGAGTTACTCAATCTCTCTGTGCCTCATCATCTTATCAGTAAAGTGGGGGTTAACAGTGCCTACACATCCTGTGGCGTGGATCTTATTGCCCAATTTACAGATTACAATTACACAGGTAGGCCTGCTCACCCATATTTCTTTATGATAAAGACCCTAAATTTCTTGAAGGTGAGGACCATGTCCATTTATTTCACCAAAACCTGCCTAGAACCTATAAATGGGAACTATATTTATTGAGCATCTGCTTGGTCTCAGGTAAAACTCTAGGGACTTTACATATGCTATTTCATTTAATCTGGACATCAACTCTATGAAGTTGTTCTGTAAGTCTTATTTTACACATTGGACAAAAACAAAACAAAATGAAACAAAATCCTGAGGTTCCGAGGTTACTAAAGTTGTCTAAGCCTTCATGGCTGGTTAGTGATTCAAACTCAGGGCAGTTAACTTCAGAGGCTGTGCCTTCTCCTTACATCACAATGCTTTTAAATGGAATCAATTTTTTTACATGGTGGCAGAAAGTAGGGGATAAGATCGATGGAAGGAAGTGGCCCCCAGATTTCTAGCTCTTTGGAAGGCCAAATCAAAGGCCACTGAAGGAAGCTTGATTGATGGTGGCCACAGAAGCCAGCGCATCAAGAGAACTTTATCTTGCCTGACCAGGATATGTCAAGGGGTGGGGCGGAAAGAGGGCAGCCATATTACACAATTATGATGACGCACAGACCTTTCTTGGGCCTAAAAGACTTCCCAAGTCCCGAGGGGAATAGCATGAATACCTCATTGTACCCATGGAGGAGGAACTAACAAAGACGTCTTATCTTCCAGCTTCTTATGCCAGGATCAGAGTTATCTCTGACATTCTGGGCTGTTGTGAGTTCTCCTTTGGCTGTCTGGGCCTAGGAGAGCGGTTCCTTGTAGATGGCTCTTGGTTGCTCTCCAATGTTTAACATGGCCAGTGCCTGCTGGAGCTCCACCTCTGCCGTATCTGTGGTCTCCTTAAGGCAACAGCGTTATAGTCTTCATTTCTGTGTCCCTTTGTCTGGCACAAAGTTTGCTGTAGATTTCAAACTCACATATTGCTGAAACAAAGCCCAAGAGTTTGGGCAAATACAAATGGCCAAAGCCCATGGGATGTTCTTGAAGTCTTCAACCTGGGCATCTCAGATTGGCACAGCCAGGTTGCTGGACAACAAGAGCTGCAGGTTAATTTAAAGGTAGTGGGTAATGGCTTTCCTGAGGACACTCCGGACATGGAGGGACACTATAGGATCGCAAGGCCAAGCCTAGTCAAAGCCTGGTTGAGAGAACAGAGATGTGCAGTGTGGAAATCAAGAACTGACAATTAGTCTAAAGGGCCAGAAGCCAGGATTGAGCTGAGCAAAGAGCCAAGACTCTAGAGGAGATTTCATCTGAGTGAAAAAAGGTCCAGAAATAAACGTAAATTGTCTAGGGCTATTGCTGCCATGGTCCGTGGGTGTAGCTGAATCTGCTGCCTTAAAGGGCCTGAGCCGGGTGAACAGATGTAATCCCTTGCCTAGTGTCTGAATGTCAACAGCTTGGAGGCATCTTTTCACATAGGAGAAATCTGAAAAATCCCTGAGCCTTGATTAGGCCAGTGACTGGTTATAGTGGATATATGTATATAAGATATATTTTGGGCAGTGTTTTTAGCCTATGGCTAAAAAGCCCGCCCACCATCTTAACTGCCCACCTTTACCTCCAGTGGCAGGGGATGGGTGGGGGTAGGAGAGAAGATGGGCGCCCTCTTGTTTTGTATAATATATTTCCAGCTATGCCAGCCTTCATACTTATGACCAGGGGTAGGCACTGACCCAAGCCCAACCAAATCTATACCCTGGGCACTTAGAATTGGTGGAAGGAGAGAGGAGGAGATTGCCAGACAATTACTCTGCGAGGCTGGCCTTGCAAGGGCAGCCATGCTTCATGGATCTGAAAAGTAGAGGGATCCTGTCTTCAAGGTAGGAAAAGGATAAGGTAGATGCACAGAGCAGGCCTGAAACTAGAGGTGATATTGTTTCCTGGTTCCAGACCCTTTCTGGACTTATTGTTGCCTTTGGATGTCATGAGGTATTCCCTACAGGTCTTAGGCTAAATCTCTAAGCATACTTCCTAACATTGGTTTCTGCTATTTCTTATCCAAGAGTCCCACCTAATACTCCATGCATCCCCTCCATGGCCTTTTGACTCCTAACTCTCAAAATTGACTCTCAGGGTAAATATGGTCTTGAGTATCCATTCCACTTTCTTTCTGATGGGTCTGTCTGTTATGAAAGAATCAGGAAAAGCTAAACCTACATCCCTAGACTAATTCTTTAGAGCTAGGGTTTACGCATGGTTTGGGTCTCCGTGATTACATGCACCTGTGCAAGGTTTGGGAGGCAGAAATGGGGAAAGGCCACATTCCTGCGGCCTCTGCTCTGCCACTGGATTCTTCTGTGGAAGTGTTCACAGAGAACTCTGGTTCTGGTAACTCGTTTTGTGTATGTTGAGGGGCAGGACACCAAGGCATCTGCTTTCTGCAGGCTCTGGTATCAGATGAACTGGGTTCAAATCCCAAATCTGCCCCTTAGAGCTGTGAGACCTTGAGCAGGTTACTTAACTTCTCTGCATCCTGACCCCAAAACTGACCCAATTTCCCAACCAGAAAAATGAGGATAATGATGCTATCCATGCCACATAATTGTTATATAAGTTAGCTGAGATAATGAACATAAAGTCTTTTAGGAAGTGCCCGGCACAGAGTAAATCCTCAATTAATGCTAGCTGTTATGACTATTACTACGATTAGCAGTTCAAACCCATAATGTCACAGTGGGAAGCAAAAAAATGTGTGTAAATACCTAGCACAGGCTGGAACATTCCTATCTCCTTTCCAGCTTCCCTCCATTTGTAGCCCTGGAATTGGTGGCTCTGGGAGTTCTGATTAGCTAAAGGGGGCTCTGTCTTATTTTTGACATAGTTGCTAATGATCAGAAAAAGAAGGCCAGACTCAGAAGTATCACCATCAGCTGACTCCCTTGCTGCCTCCCACGCTGGCTCATGAATCATGGTCAGCAGACCTGAGCAGCCAGAAGGGTCACTGGGTCCCCCAGCCCAGTGCTGAATGGGGTGCCATCAACATTTTCATCCCCATTATGAGCTAATAGCTGGGGTTCCCACTCATGTCTAGGGCCTTACACCCCTCCAGCCTGAATCCTTATCTTGGTTAAGTGACACAGCAGAGAGCTGCAGTTGGCTGGCCTGAGGGTAGAAAATGGGACCAGGATGTGCAGAGACGGGGCAGAGGCCCAGAGGAAGGGAAGGCAGAGGAAAAGGGCTTCTAGTCTGCAAGTCCTATTTGGCGGGTGGAGCAGGGGCCATACCTGGCAGGCTCTCCTAAAAGTGGACTTAGAACTCATCTAGTCCAACCCTTTAATTTCTTTTGTTATTTTAATTTTTAAATCTACTTTGACAAAGTATAATTTACATGTGATAAAAGCATTGATTTTAAGTATTCAGGTCCATGAGTGTTGACAAATGGATACACCCATGTAAATATTCTCACAGTCAAGATACAGAACATTTCCATTACTCTTGGAGCACCTGGGTGGCTCAGTTGGTTATGCATCTGACTTGATTTCGGCTTACATCAGGCCCTGCACTGGGTGTGGAGCCTGCTTAAGTTTTTCTCTCTGCCCGTCCCTTCCTCCCTCTCTAATAAAATAAACAAAAACAAATAAATAAAATAGAACATTTCCATTACCCTCAAATTCCATTGTGGCCCTTTTACAGTGCAGGCCCCCTATTAGTCAGTGTTCTCCAGAGAAACAGAACCAACAGGACACATACAGATAGACATAAGAGGAGATTCATTACAGGAACTGGCTCATGCAGTTATGGAGGCAAGAACTCTCATAGCCTTCCACCGGCAAGCTGGAGGCGTAGGACAGCCAATGGTGTAATTTAGCCCAAGTCCAAAGGACTGAGAGCCTGGGGAGCTGATGGTGTGTGCGTCCCGATCCAAGTTTGGAAGTCCCAGAACCAGGAGTGCCAAAGAAGGGGGGCAGGAGAAGATGGATGTCCCAACTCAAGCAAAGAGAACAAATTTGCCCTTCCTCCGTCTTTTTGTGCTATCTTCTCTGCTCAGTCTACTGATTCAAATGCTAATCTCTTCTAGAAAGATCCTCACAGACACACCTAGAAAGACTGTTTTACCAGCTATCTGCGCATCCCTTGGCCCAGGTGAGTTGACATGTAACATTAATCATCACAGACCCCATACTCCAAGCCTTTAGCACTTACCTGTTTTTTTTTTTTTTTTTGCCACTACAGATTAGTTTTGTCTTTTCTAGAGTTTCATAAAAATAGAATAGTTTGTACTTTTGCATCTGGCTTCTTTTGCTCAGCATAGTTTTTGAAACTCATTTATACTGTTGCTTGTATCAAGAGTTCACTCTCTTTTGTTACTGAGTAGTATTCTGTAGTACAAAATACCTACCCCTTCATTTTAATATTTCTCAACATTATTGGATACATGTGAAACATAGTGCTAATGATTTGTACAAATTTTCTCCCCGAGTCCCCACAACAATCTTATAAGGTAAGTATTATTAGTATGCTCTTTTCATGGACAGGAAATCTGAGGCTCAAGAGAGATAATATAATTGTCCCCAAACACACAGTGAGTGCAAGTTAGAACAAATACTTGAACCAGGGCAGTCTGACCCTAGAATCCATGTCCTGAGAATCATGCTCTACTGTCTCCCATTTTACAGATGGAGAAACAGAGGCAGGAATGGAAAGCAGTATGATCAGCATAACACTGCAAGTCAGAAGCAGGATATTTAATATTTGGGGAATCCAAGGACCCAGATTTCCAGCTTATCATGTAGCCTCCTTTGAAGGAGGCTCACAAACCCAGCTGGCCCTTTTCTTACTGGGTTGAAGCCTATGCATTCTTCAATGCCAAACTGAAACATGTAAGGATTACCAGATGAGGGCCAGGCAATGTGCTAGGCCCTTGTCACACCATTAAGCAAGCAGGCACAGCTCTCTGAAAATAAGTCAATGGATGCAAAAAACCAGCTTTAGAAGCACAGAAAGAGAATCAAAAACAACAGTTTGGGGTTTTTGTGTACACCAAATTTGATAGGTGAGGGGGATTCAATGATGTTATAGAACCAAAAAGCAGAGCTCCAGATCCAACTAATGTATTTTTTTAAGATTTTATTTATTTATTTGACAGAGAGAGAGAGAGCGAGAGAGTGCACAAGCAGGGGGAACAGCAGAGGGAGAGGGAGAAGCAGGCTCCCCACTGCGCAGGGAGCCTGATGCCGGGTTTGATCCCAGGACCCCAGGATCATGACCTGAGCCAAAGGCAGACGCTTAACCGACTGAGCCACCCAGGTGCCCCCCAACTGATATTTTTAGAGAGCAGTCATAATAGGTCAGCCCGGTCCTATATATTGTCATATTCATCACTCAAAGCAACCTCAAGAGGTAGGTACTCTTAGTATTTTCTATTTTGCCAAAGAGGAAACTAAGGATTAGAGGGGCTAAGTAATATGACTGAGAAAAGCCCTTTGAATCTTCTCTATACATGGTCTCATTGTTCCCAAATCCTTTTTGGAATGGGGTGAGAAAGCAAACCTATTCCTACCCACCTAAATAATTATGGCAGAGATGGTATTAATTATCAAACACCCCAGTGCTCCCCCACATTTCCCATCCTCCCCTGAAGTCAGGCTTGGGCTAATGGACTATGCGCAAAGGGGTTGGGACATCACTTCCAGGTGGAGGCAGTTAAGAGCTGATGTACCTCCTCCATCTTTCCCTTCTTTCCTGTTGTGGTGACTGTGGAGGCCACATGTTCCAGATGGTATAGCTACCAGATGGGGAGAACTGCTTGACCCACATCAGATATCACACGAGTAAGAAATTAGTCTTTATTGTGGTAAGCCACTGAGATGTCAAGGGTTTGCCTGTTGTAGCATTTGAACATTAATTATCCTAATACAGTAATGATAACCACAACTACTGACATTTATTTAATGTTTACTCTGTTCTAGGCATGGTGCACTAAGCACTCTACATCTGACAATTCCTTAAATTTCTTACCTTTCTAGCTTACCTACAGCCATAAGAGATATGTGGGCTACAGTGATCTCTGGATTTGTTAACAACAACCTATGAGGAAAAAGACTTTCCCTTGGAGGCAGAATTCTCAGGCCTAAGCTAAATTCCCTTACCAGAGATAATACAAACATTTGAACAAGCCTGGAAAAAATGCCTGCTCTCTTGAGTGTGGACATTATGTCACTGAGTAGAATCCTCACTTCCTTCATTCAGGAGCAAGAAACGCAGGGCTCAAATGGGAAGTAGAAACTGAAAGGTCTTTAAATGTACTGGATGGGGAAGAAAGGGGCCCCATAAGAGACTTTCTCTCCCCCTCCCCATCGGTAAACGCAGAGTGCCAAAATGAAGCTCTTGCTGCATGATGATGAATATGAAGAAAGTTCTTTCTGAAATCTGATTTCCTATAAAAATGAATCCCATAAAGTTATTCTAAATAGCTTGTTCCCAATTGCCCTCAGGATTAAGCATGACGTCCAGAGCCTCCAATTTAAGTTTATAGGTAGGGTTAGGCTTTGGAGGAGGGGACATGTAAACTAGTATTAGTAAATGAATAGGAGTTTGTCAGCCAGAGAGGCAAAGACAGAGCGTTCCATGAAGAAGAGCAGGCAAGGCATGGGGTTATGGGAGGGCTTGGCATGTTTAGAGACTGTCAGAGAACTCAGTGTGGCTGGAACATGAGGTACGACAGAGGCAAGGCTGGAATCTTAGGTGGCAACTGCACTGTGGGGGAGGCTGAACCTGGTCCAGTACAGCCTGTAACCTTCAAGGTGAGTGGGTCTAATTCTGGGTTCAGTGAGGAGCCGGCTCACCCGCAGATACAAGCCCAACCTTCTCAATCTTTCTCATATTTTCATTCCCATCTGCTCATTCTTTTTCCTTATTCCTTCATTACTTCTGAATTTTGTCGGGAAAGAAGGGTGTTACTTTCCGTGTCCCTTCAGAGACCCCAACAAAAGGTACTACTTCCAACTCCCTATTACAGATGAAGAAACAAAGGCTCAGAGCATTGAAGTCCCTTGAACCTGGTTATACCCAGGACTGCTAGTCACCTGGCACATGCAGGTATGGCTGAACTGGCTGTTCAATTATTCAGATGTTTCTGTAGTGGTTGTTAATTAGCTACCACTCTGACTACCTCCTCTCCACTCCCATCCCATGGTCCAAACACTAAAGGGACACCAGGCACAGCAGAGCTTGCTAACTTTTCAGCTGACTGGTCAATTCCTGGGCCATGGCAGCCTATAAATATTTTGAGCATCACCCCTGGTTACATGGGTGGTGGATGTCAAAGGTAGAGTTTGAACCCCTGCCCAGCTGGTTTTAATGCCTGTACTCTTTCACGCTATGAGCCACTTCATACCCAGATCATGTGGGGACAATCCTGCCACCTGTGGCACATGCTAGGCCACCATAGGGCCTAGGGTTCAGCTTTGGAAGACATCCATTGGGAGAGACATGAAAGACCTGGGATTTGTCTAGGAGACAGTGAGACTAAAGGGGGACTTGAAACTATATCATATAAAGTGGCAGAACTGGGGAGGTCAGCTGAGAGAAGAGAAGATTTCCAGGGACCTGGAGGACTGTCTTCATATATTTGAAGGGCAACTATTTCAAAGAGGGATGGAATTTGCACCAATGGGTGGAATTACCAGCCAATCCAGGCCTCATGGGTTCACTGGGTAAATAGTTTCCACACCCCTTTATGCTGGTGTTAAATCAGGTTGGGGGGAGAGTACAATGTGGAAAATAATTAAGAGGTTGTCACTAGTAGGGGAGACAGACATGTAAACAGAAGTGCTGGAGAAATTCGGAGAATGGAATCCTGAAACCCTGAAGCCCTTTGGGGAGCTGGCAAAGCTCTTGGAGACGAGTTTTGATCAGAGTCAGAGAATGGGTAAGAGGCTGTCAGTCAGAGAAGGGAAGAGAGAGGGAGTAGCACACGCAGAGTAATGGCCCTGGAAAACAGTGCAACATTTACAAATGAGACCTGGATTGTGGCTGGAATCTAAGGCTTGTGGGAGAGGGGTGCAACTGGAGACAACGTGAAGGGGTTTTAGGAATGTGGACACAGTCCCAAGGGCAATGAGGGAAGAGCAGGATGTGACAAATTCTTGTCATTGAAAGTACTCGAGGGCCGATGGGTGGGGGGCTTTGCAGGGAGGTTAGCAAACAGAACCCAGTAACCAAAGTGGTCAGATGAGATGACCTTGATAATCCACTGCAACCTTGGGCTTTTCTGAGTGCCAAAGATTACAGTCCTGCAGAGGGGCAGCAAAATATGGAAGGAGAAGTTTTGGGACCCACTCACGTGGGTGCTGTAAATAAATGTTCCCATTTAGGCTTCAGCTAACTTTATTTCCAGGTGGCTGAGAACAAAGGAGACTCTGGCTCTCTTTTCCGGGAATCAAGAATAGGTTCCAAATGTCTTTCACCAAAACACCGGGCAGGAGGGGTGTGGAGAAGAGGTGACAATGATAGGCTAGTATACACGTGGGAACTGTTCTTTGCATTTTATATTGGTCAACTCATTCAGCCCCCACACTGAAACTGTACCTACTTTACAGATGAGGAAACTGAGGCACGGGGAGGTTATGCAACTTGCAGAAAGTACCAGAGCTTGGATTCAAACCCAAGGATTCCAACTCTAGAGCTCAGTTCTTAACCATCATACCAGCATAGCATGTGCCCTTCCCTTGGGGGACAAGCTTTTATCTTTTATTATTAAAGAGAACTCTCAGCATTAGTGTAGACCTTTCTTTGTCAACAGATAAATTAGCAGGAGACAGTATTCACTTTATGGGTGAATTTCTCCCAGGGTCCCTTTATGGAACATCTTCCCCAAGGTCTGCTATTGACCAGATTATAACAGTGTCCCTAACCAAAGGGCTCCAAACTCTTGCTCGATGAATAAGATAAAGCAAATATGAAGTTAGTTTTTTAAACTACATAATTATCTTGCTAGTTTAAAACTTCCCATTTTACCAGACAGAAATTAAAGCTCTCCAGGCACTTGGCCATACATCCCATAATAGCTCCCAGGCCTCGGCTTGGGCTCTCATGGGGTCTTACGGAGGCTTTCAGGAAAGCAGTGCACAGAAGGGCAGAAGACTTGGCTCAAGTCAAACTGCTTGGCTAGCTCAGCAGTTAAGGCAAAGGAAGAAAGGTCAGGAGGGTGGGAAGGGATGCGATAATCGTCACCATGGAAGCTGTTGTTTGAATGCTACTCCTGGGCCAAGCAGAGACATGTTCTATGAAGGTACAGAGGCTCAGAGAAGAACAGCAAGCCACCCACGGTTGCCCAGTAAGGAAGCAGGTGAGCTGGGATTGGAATATAGCTCTACCTGAGTCCAAAGCCCATTTCACCTCCTTGGGCTGATTTTCTCATCTGCAAAATGAGCAGTCTACATTATTGACAACTCTCCCAGAATGCACGGTGTGCTTGAAGATATTTCATCTACTCATGACATTAATCACAACGCTAATCACAAAAACAGCTAACAGTGAAAAGTTCCATGTCCCTAGAAGTGTTCTAAGCATTTGGTAAGTATTAGTTCATTAAATCCTCACAAGGACCCTGTGAAATATGATAACTTCCATTACAGAGGAGGAATCAGAGACATTAAGTAACTTAACCCAAAGTAACACAGCTATTTGCCTATTAAATAATAATGAATAATTGCAAGTCAATAAAATGCTTTAGATTAATCAAAGACCTGTATAATTATCCATCAGCTGATCAATATGAGATAATCAGTATTTTTAATGCTAGCTATTTCAGTAACCCCCTGCGTGAGTATAATGGTATGACTCTCATGTGGCTTTGGGAAATATAGGAAATTACTGATGGATTCCTATGGTACTGGTGGGAGGTGTGGTAGGGCTGGGGCCCACATTAGAAGTCTCAGTGGTCTAATGCTTAATATTCTGGCTCCGATTCTGAACAATCTCATCAGCTGGACAGGACTTAATGAACAATCTTTAGCCTCTGCGGATAACCCTGAGCCATCCTGGTGCCCCAAGCCAGCTAGTAATCTGGCTCCCCTTCTAACCAGGGGCAGTGCACACAGGGAAGCAAGACTGAAGGCAGAAGAAAGGGAAGGAGCATTAGGAGAAGAAAGGGACAGAGGAGAGAGGCTGATTGTGGAGCCAGCCATTGCTGCTGGCTGCTGCCAACCTATTTGAGAAGATGTAAATCTCATGGGTTCCATGAATTTCACCAAAGTGCTTATATGTTTGAAAATGAGAGCTGCAGAGATAAACCACTTTCCCACCTCAGGGAAACAGAGGGCTGTCAACATCTTTAGGTTTCAGGTGACAACAGTATTTAGCTACCCTGCATCATGGGGTTCCAGTGAGCACAGGTGAACTTGAAGGCCCACCTGGGCTGTCAACCTTTACTACCCCTGCCCTGTTCCTTCCCTCTTGGAGACTGAGCAACCTGATGCACCCCCCCTGGGGGGGCACTGAGTTGGTGTTCCTGGGATCCAAACCTCCCCTTTGGGGCCCCTTTTCTACTGGGTGGCATCCAGAGGCAGCAGGTATCATGAAAAACCCAACTCTGAGGTAAGACATACAGAGACTGGAATCCTGACTCACTAGCTAGGATCTTGAATTATGTGGTCTTGAGCACCACCAGTTGTGTGATCTTGAGTAAGTGAACTTCTCAGAGAGAAAAGGATATACTTTGCCAGTTTGGTGAAGGGATTATTAATGAGGTGACCCATTTTGTTTCCTCCCAGGCCACTCCTTGCTCTCACTCTCTCTCCTCTGTGCAAACCTGCTGTCAGAGAGTGGCTTGTACATTACCTACCCTCAGAAGTTAGGGACCAGCAAAGACCAGATACTACCTCCTCTCATTTTAATATGGAGCAAGCAACTCTACGAACGTTTTATAAGAAGTCTAAGTAAATCTCTTTCCTTCTTCAGGGTCTCATCTTTCCCATCTAAATGTGGAAATGGGTACCAGACCTAGACCTAGCTGCTTCCTGAAATCATTCTGAGTTTGAGAGTATGAGCACTTCCAGCAGCCCCCGTCCATGCTAAACGGTAATAGAACAACCACCATGGGAAACCATTGATCTGTAACAGCTGCCTCATCCCCTCCATCTCTACTTACTGAACGCCTAGCCCTTGATATGCAGAACTGTGCGAGCTACCGAGGGAGGTAAAATGCCATGTAATAACAGCTACAACTCAGATCCCTGATTCATGGAGGGCTTGCTGTGTGCCCGCTGTGCTAAGCTCTTCATCTATTCAATTTCCAGAATCCAATCCGGCTTTCATGATGCCCATTTTGTAGGTTACGTCATTGCCCGGGCACATGACTAGTAAGTAGAGAAGGTCAAACCCCAGCCTGGACTTAGCTGACCTGAAAGTCCACACTTTCCCCCACTGCTCTGTGGGGAGTGCCTCCCTGTCAGCACTGTCAACAAGAAGTGACGGCTCTCTGTGTCTGCGAGGAAACAAGGTGTCAGCAGAAAACAGTCTGAGGACGAATAACAACAATGGGAATAGCAGTAACGATGGTGATGGGCTGGCTACTACTTGTGCCAAAGGGAGGTGGTCTGGGGGAGGACTGCTGGGCATATAGACCCACAGAGAGCTGGAGGGAGCAGAGAGCAGGAGTGCTGTGGGACCTGGGCTTGTCCAGGAAGACTTTCTGGAAGGTGGAGGAAGGGACCAGTGTGCACCGAGTGCTCAGCACCTGCCACACTCTGCACTGGGTATTTTATCTTATTTTTTAAAGATTTTATTTGTTTATTTGAGAGAGAGAGATTGAGAGAATGAGTGGGAGGAGATGCAGAGGGAGAAGCAGACACCCTGTGGAGCAGGGAGTCCATCGTAGGACTTGATACCAGGACCCTGGGATCATGACCTGAGCTGAAGGCAGATGCTTAACCGACTGAGTCACCCAGGGACCCTACAGTAGGTATTTTAGAGAAGTGACTGCATAGTCACTCTAGGAGGGAAGAATGATGGTTCTCATCAGACAGGTAAGCAATTAAGAGCCAGGGAAGGACATGGGAGGATGCAGGATTGGAACCAGTTGGCTCGGATGAGGGGCACCTTGGATTCTATTCTTTTTCCTCTAAACCCCGAGCTCCCAGTGCCCATCTCCCCATCCAGAGCAGATGGACAGCATGAACTTTGCTTTTTACAAATACTGATTTCCATTCCCCTTGCTTAGGCTGGCTGTGAAGACACTGCCTTTTCCTGCAAACCGCTGCACATCTGGAGGGGTGGACTCCACCCTTCCTCAAACCAGAAGTTGGCGGAGGGTCTGGAAGGGGGACTGTTGCTGACTGATGCCTCCTGTTTGTCTCTTCTCTGGAGCTCTTCTTTCCTTTCTTGCCAAGAGAATGTGCAGCTTCGGGCAGGGGTTTTGTCAGATTTCTTGGCAGCTTCCCCACCCACTGGCCCAGGAACTGGAGGCTGGGAACCCAGAGAGGTCTGCAAAAGGCAGCCACTGTGCAGCCCTGGGCTAGTCAGAGCAAAGCTATGTGTGCGTCCGAGTACCCGCATAGCCTTCCTGTGGAGGGGAAGGGACAGTGAGGAGAGAAAAGAGAGACGGAGAGAGACATATACACACACATCAGAGAAAGAAAGACAGAGATGAGCAGAGAGAGATGGAAAAAAAGAAAAAAAACAGAAACAGAGACACACAGAGAGAAAAGAGATAGAAAGAGAAGGGATGGAGAGAGTAGAGGAGAGAGACAGAGACAAGGCAGAGAGAGGGAAAGAGAGACAGAAGGGAAGGAGGAGAGAATAGGAGAGAAAGAGAGAGAGAGACAGAGAGAGAAACACTGGAGAGAGAGCTGAGAGAGACACAGAGATAGAGGGACAGCGACTATGGAGAGAGAGACAAGGATGACAAACAGGACCAAAGGGCAGAAAGAACAGAGCCAGTCCAGAGACCACACTCAGCCACACGCCAACCAGTGATTTCTGCCTCTTAGAAGGTAATGTTATAAAAGAACAAGAAAGGAGAAAAGAGGAGAGCACAAGGAAATAGTTACAAACAACTTCTTAGTAATCAAATGGACTTAGCAGTTTGAAGTCAAATCATGATGTTGACTAAAGGGTTCCCTAACTTCTGAAGTCAATTTCGCAGTTCCACAATCACACGTCCAGCCTCAGTTTCCTTACCTGTAAAAAATGTTCAATGATAGTGGCTTTAGCTGGAGGGCTCAGAGGTATATGATAGGCTGTGTAAACTGTAAAGTGCTGGGCAAGGACAATAGGCAGAAGAAAAGGGAGCTCTAAGAATCCCCTTCTGGATTTATTTTCAAGACCAGTTGTTGTCCTTTTCCAGGGAGTTGGTCTGATTGGAAATGGATGCTCAAGGAGGGACACTGATCTTCACATAAAAGCTGCCCAGTGTGTCCTGCAGACCTACATAGGTGACCTGAGAGAGCCATGTCAGCTCTCTGGGCCTCTTTATAATGATAGCTGAATGAAATAATATTTTAAAGCCTCCTCTAACTTAGAGTGTTGACAAACCTGTCACCACCAAGGCAAGGAGGAGCTAGTGTAGTGAAGGCTTCACTCATGACTGGGTGGGGGTGTGGCTCCTGTCACATGCCCCCCTCCTCCAGGAAGCCTTCTCTGGTTCTCCCACAACATGGACAGTGCCTTCCTCTGGGCTCCTGGTCACAGTGCTACCCTTAATCCTATTGTCTTCGTCTGTGATATGACTGTTTCCCCACTAGACTAAGCTTCTGAAGGCAGAGACCATCCTGCTCAGCCCCTGGATCCTCAGGGCCCAGGGCCTGGCACAGAGCAGACACTCAATGGTTGCTTGTGGATATGAATGAGACTCAACTGCCAGCCCACATTCCTTCCCATTAGGCCAGATATTTTCAAGGAGGAAGGGCTGGGGCCAGGCTTAGCTGCCGGAGGCTTTGGAAGCAACCTTTGGACAATTTGTGCTGTGCTCTGAATCCTTTCTGGGAGCCAACTGAGATTCCAAGGCAGCTGAGAGCCAAAAAGGGTGGGAGGTAGACTTGCTGGCTATGGAGAGCCTGGGTGGGGTGGGGGACAAGGAAGAAAAACCATCCTAACACAATAGCTAACATTTCTCCAGCATTTTATGCTTTACATAATATTTCCACATCCACTATTTTGTTTAAACCTCATGGGAATCCTAAGGCTAAGTAGGGTAGGTTCTAATATCACCACTTCTTTTTTCTGATGAGTAGAAAAGGCTGAGAGGTGAGGTGGCCACACAGCCAGATCTAAAGTTGGATCTTTGGACTCTGGATCCAGTGTTCTTCTAAGACCAACATAAAGGTGGGAGATGATATCTGAGAGAGCTCTAGATTATCTTCCTGTTCACTTGGCTTAATGAATTGTTCAGTTTTTCTTAACCCATGTGTACTAAAAAGTGGTTGTAAGTGGGACCGTCACTGATGGAAGATTGCTAAAGTGCTTTGTTGCAAGCATGTTATCAATACTATCTCATTTAATGCTCAAGTGCTTTGTTACAAGCATGTTTATCAACACTATCTCATTTAATCTCATCTGTGACCCTATGAGATAAGTTCTACTATTAACCTCATTCTACAGATGAGGAAAGGGATGCTCAGAAGGAATGATGAACCAAATGAAGACCAGACAGCCAGTGAGTAGCCTAGATTTGAACCCAAGAACTCAAGATTCTAGAGCCTGAGCTCTTAATCATATTGCTAAGATTTAATCCTCAGCACCTAAGCAGGAATCATGCAGTAAGTAGCTAGCTCCAAGAGCCCAGGAACCACTGTCAGAGGAGAGGCATGTTGCCGGCTCTGTTTACCCAGACATGGAGACTGACGTATTCTGGACTTGCTCTGGTTACTGATTCCTGTGATTCTTCCTGGGGCCTTGGGAAGGGTGAGGGGTACAGAGGCCACAGTTTGCAGAGCTGGGTCAGCACAAAGCTAACAGGTGCAAGAAAGAAGAAACAGCCTGGGCCCATCACTAGGAGTCAACCAGCCTGGCCACTGCCTTGCATCCTGGGCATTGTGGTACAGTGGAAAGAGCTTAATGTTGGAGTCAAGGCCAGGTTCCTATCCAGCTCTTAAATTTAGCAGCTG
Organism: Zalophus californianus; assembly: GCF_009762305.2. Taxonomy (NCBI): domain Eukaryota; kingdom Metazoa; phylum Chordata; class Mammalia; order Carnivora; family Otariidae; genus Zalophus; species Zalophus californianus. The sequence goes on along the minus strand of NC_045603.1, from coordinate 14,547,010 downwards.
GATGAAGTTGGGCAAGGTGGATAAACTTACTGACCCCTGGTTTCCCATTTGTAAAAAGGGATAATATGGGTCTCATAATATGGAGATTAAAGAGAACAAACCTTGTTCAAGAGAGGGTGACAAAGGAGAAAGAGCATGGGGCTTGGGGTTAGACAGCTCTGGTTTCAAATGCTGGTTCTGCCAGTGATAAGGTGTGTAACCTTGGGCAAATGACATCTTCTCTGAGCTTCAGTTTTCTCATTGAAAAAACAAGGCCAATAGCAACTACCTTTGAAAGATCTGTTGTAAAAAAAAAAAAAGGAACTAATGGGGGTACAACCATTGTTCACTGAGGAGCTTCTAACATCAACAGTAATAAAGTAGATTCCCCTTCTCCCTTCCTTGGAGTGGGGAATAGGTGTATCCACTCATTCACTCATTGATTCAGGCATCCAACATTTAGGAATGCTTTCTATACTACAGCCCCTGGGCTTATTCCTGGGGGTACCAAAATGAGCCCCGGGGCTCACTAACTTTCCGGGGGAGACTGACTGCCATCTAGATATAATCATGATACAACTTGGAAGGTGCTTAGACCGTCTGAGCTGTGTGCAAAGTACCCTTGCCAAGCGAGGAACAGAGCAGCTGTGGGTAAGCAGAACTAGGCCATATCCTCCACTAGCGCAGACGTGGCCCCTAGATGGCATGGGGCCACCTCAGATGGAACATTAGTAGCCTCTGCTCTTTGGCTCAGATGGAACACTTATAGCTCCTGTCTTCCTTGGCCCTCCTGATCCATCCCATGGCATTGTTCTGGCCTAGTGGATGACCAGAATTCTATTATGCTGACACTCTTGGGTTCCCTTTCCTGGGCTTCCCTGAACTGTGGTTTATTGAAACCTCTGGGACATTTTGCCCTCTCTCCCTAATTCCCTCTCCGAATAACTGTCCCTGCTTATCTCTCTTGAACTATGTCACTTTAGCTTTATCTACAGATCCCTGCTTTGCAATACTAGGCCTAACCCCAACATAGCCTCTCTCTGGAAAGCTTTAATTTGGTAGGGTTTGAAACTTGGCTGGAGACAGGAGCAAAGTGACTGGTCCCAGGTCAAACTTGGGATGTCAAGCTTTTCTGGAGGGCAACTAGTCAGGGCCAAATAGGCATCTGTTTGAATGAGAGTCTGAGGACTTCACTAAGCGCAATGAAAATCAATACACACAAGTGAGTTCAAGGCAATGAACCAGGATCAGAGGAGCTGGGAATGGAGTCAATAGGCTGAGTGGTACCTTTCACAAACTCATTCTTTAAACACTTACCATGTGTTGGCTTTGTTCTAGGTGCTGGGGGATACAGTGATGAAGAAGGTAGATGAGGTGGGAGAGAAATAACAGACATATAAATATGTCATTATATAGGGTGTTAGTGGGGATACAAACTACAGAGAAAACTATAGCAGAGAAAGACAATAGAAAATGCCATGGATTGGGATGATAGCAAGTTAAAATAGTGTGGCTGGGGAAGGTCTTGAGAAAGTGACAGTTGAATCAAAATCTGAACTACGTGAGGGACAGAGACACATGGATATCTGGAAGAAGATCATTCCAGGTAGGGGAGAACAGGGCCATGGCCCTGAAATTAGAGCACATCTCTTGTGTTCAAACTACAGCTGGTATCTGGACTCCTACTGCTCTAAATCCTTTTCGCATAGTGGGGATGAGGTCAGAGAAATAACAGAATGGTGTAGAAATAACAGGAGGTGTAGGCAGTAGGGCCTGGCTCTATGTGAGATGGGAGCCACTGGGGGTTTGGACCAGTGGAAGGGTGAACCCCCATTTGTCAGAGCCATTCAGCTCTGCTGAGAATATACTGAAAATCAGCAAGGGCAGAAGCAGAAAAACCAGTTAGAGGGGGACGGCAATAGCCAGGTGAGAGATGGTAGGATTCTGGATTCTGGATAGATTTTGACAGTAAGGATTATAGATTTTCTGATGGATTCGATTAGGAGGGAGAAGGGGTAGTGAGAGAAGGAGCACTTGAAGACTCTAAGGTTTCAGGTCAAAGACAGAGTTGCTTAAGTTAAATGGGGGAATGCTGAGGGGAAGTGGATTTGGGGGAGAAGATCAGGAGTTCAGTTTTGGACATGTGAACTTGAATGCCTGGTGGATGTCCTGAGGAGACAGCCAATGCATAGCAGTCTTGGATACATGAGTCTGGTGTTCCAGCTTTTAGAATCATGATAGTAGGTGAGGTCGACAAAGGAGTAAAGGCGTGGGTGCAGGTAGAGAAGAGAGGACAAGCACTGAGCCCTGACCCCAGACCCCAGACAGTGTGAAAGAATGAGTAAAGGAGACCAAGAAGGAAGAGCCAGGGAGGCAAGGGGTAAACATGGTGAGTGTCCAAAAGACACTTATTGTAAGCACGAAGAAGTCCAAAAACTCAACAGTAAGCAAACAAACAACCTAATAAAAAAATGGGCCAAAGACCTTAACAGACACTTTACCAAAAAAGACAGGTGGCAAATAAACACATGAAAAGATGCTCCACATTATATGTCATCAAGGAAATGCACTTAAACAACAATGAAATACCACTACACACTTATTGGAATGGTGGAACTCTGGAACACTGACACTGCCAAATGCTGACGAGGATGTGGAGCAACAGGAATGCTCATTCGTGGCTGATGGGAATGCAGAATTGTACGGCCACTCTGGAAAACAGTTTGGGGGTTTCTTACAAAAGTAAACATAGTCTCACCATGTGATCCAGCAATTATGCTCCTTGGTATTTATCCAAAGGAGCTGAAAGCTTATGTCTACCCCCAAACCTGCACACATAGCAGCTTTATTTATACTGGCTGTACACTGAGTGCCAGGCCTGTCCCTCAGCCACCCTGGGGCAGCTGTTTCTAGGTCACTGACTCAGTTTAGAACATTCCTTCCCCTTTCCTTACCAAGAAGTGGTCCTCCTCACTTCTAGAATGTTGCTCAGTTATGAGCTCCCCTCCATGGTGCCACTTCTGATTGGTCTCCTGTATCTTTGGATCCAGCCTCGCTCTAGTTTCCTGAGGACAAGGGTGTGGGTCTGAACTGCCTGAGCACAGTTCCTTAGGTTTCTTTATGTGCCGACCTTTTTCTTTCTTTAGTGCCTCTAACTCTACCTCAGTAAATTACAAAAACCACCTCTACTAATGCTGTTGTTGTTGCTGCCACTACCAGTATGACTGCCACCACCACTAGTGCTACTGCTACTACCACCACCACCATCACTGCTACTGCTACTACCACCACCGCCATCACTGCTACTACTACTACTACCACCATCACTACTACTACTACCACCACCATCACTGCTACTACTACTACTACCACCACCATCACTACTACTACTACCACCACCACCATCACTGCTACTAGTACTACCACCACCACCACTACTACTACTACCATCACCACTACTGCTACTGCTGCTACTACTACTACTACTACTATCACCATCACTGCTACTACCACCACCACCATCACTGCTACTAGTACTACCACCACCACCACTACTACTACTACCATCACCACTACTGCTACTGCTGCTACTACTACTACTACTACTATCACCATCACTGCTACTGCTGCTACTACTACTACTACTATCACCATCACTGCTACTACTACTACCACCATCACTGCTATTACTAATACGATTACCACTACTGCTACTGCTGCTGCTACTACCACCATTACTATTACTACTACTGCTACTACCACCATCACTACTGTTACTACTATCATCACTGCTCCTACTATTACTACCACCATCACTACTGCTACTACCACTACCATCACTGCTACTACTACTACTACCACCATCACTGTTACTACTACGACTATCACCATCACCATCACTGCTACTACTACTACTACCACCATCACTACTACTACTACTACTACTACTACTACCACCATCACTACTACTACTATTATGACCATCACTACTGCTACATCTAATACCATCGCTGCTACTACTATTACTACCACCATTACTGCTGCTACTACTACTATTACTACTACTACTGCTACTACTACTACTACTACTACTACCTGTCTTTTTGCTGTGTGCTTGCCATGTGCCCCTCTGCTATCCCTTTCCAGGCCTCCTCTCAATCCTCACAGCAACCTTCAGAAAGGCCCTATTATTCCTATCTTACAGACAACCAAGCAGTCTGTACCTTTGCCCAATCATTGATATTCCCTCTGGAGTCCTGCCTCCTTTGTCAGTCTCTTTCACATCCAGGACAGGCTCTGAGACAGAGATGGCACGGGCGTGGCTGAAGTGCCAGGGATGGTGGAGGCCACATTTTGCCACAGGGAGTGCATGAGCTGGCTTTGCTGACAGAGGAGTAGAGAGGTGGAGCAGACAAATGAAGGGAGGTGAGTCAAAGCCCCAGGACTCATCAAGGGAGAAGTTGAGGACTCTGGGGAAAGTCATGGCCTCCCCCAGAATCAGGACCACTTAAGCCATGAGAAGAGTCAGGGGTTGGCCCTGAACAACACGGATTTCCTTATGGTGGTGAGCCTAGTCCCAGAACCTCCAGCTGAGGTCAACAGGAGCCTCTGGAGCCCTGAGTAAGACATGCTACAGAAGGCAGTACTGAGCCCTCCCCTCTCCACTGCAAACCAAATATTAGAGACAGGCAGGGTCAATAGATCAGAGTGCACAGAAGGGTGAAAGATTATGGGTCCTGTGTGTCTGTGACATTCAAGTCAGGCAGGCGGGTGCTTCTTCTGAGTCCTGGGACCAACCCCAGGGGTTGGTATTTGATCACATCCAGAAAGTCCCGATTCCTGACTCAGGCTGTCTCCAGAGGAGCTTTTGGAAGACCCTGAATGCCCTGTGACAGTGACTCATGGGAAGCTTCCTGGGGAAAGGGTCTTGAAGAGGGTTGGTTCCACCTCAGGAAGGGCCTTAGGCACAGTCAGACTCCCCAGCAGGGGCTTATCCTTGGTGACCTTGGGGCCCACCAGACACTTCATTGCCCCTACTGCTTACTGAGAAAGTCCAAATCACTGGCATCCAAGGTCCTCACCACCTTACCATTCTCACCGACAACCTTATGCTCTATGATCCCAACTTCAAAGACATCTTTTTTTTTTTAAAGATTTTATTTATTTATTTGACAGAGAGAGACACAGTGAGAGAGGGAACACAAGCAGGGACAGTGGGAGAGGGAGAAGCAGGCTTCCTGTGGAGCAGGACCCTGGGACCATGACCTGAGCCCAAGGCAGACACTTAATGACTGAGCCACCCAGGCGCCCCTTCAAAGACATCTTTATTTTTGAGCATCTATTTTATGCCAGACACTTCACGGGTACTGTGTCCTTTATCCATTCAGCAAACATATACTGAAGGATCACCTGGGCCAGGCATTGTTCTAGGCCTTGGGCAAATAAGAGAGACAGGGCACCTCTCCTCACAGAGCTTACACTCTGATGAGGAATCATCTCCATTTTACAGATGAGAAACTGAGGCTCAGAGAAGTAACGGGCCGCAGAGCAGTGACTTGAACACAGGCATGTCTAACTCCAACACAGTTCTTTCCATCCCTATGCTTTCCTGCAATCACCTGAAGCCCCCAGACCATGGTAGTCAGCCATGCCTCTAGGCCTTTGCAGGAGCTGCTCCGTCTGCCTGGAATGGCCTCCTCACCTCTTCTCCAACCAGCTGATCCCCTATTGTTCCTCTAGGTTCTTCTCAACCTCACCTCCTCTAGGAAGCCTTTTCCACCCTCTCCTCCCTGGGCTGGCAGAGGTGCCCCTCCCAGTCCCAGACACCTCAGGTCCATATCCATGCCTGCAAGTCACTCATGCCCTTCTTTGACTATTGGTCTCCACTGGAAGGTGGGTCCCTGTGGGCAGCAGTGTGTCCCCTCAGGTCTGAGTCATCAATGTCCAATGTGATATAGGGTCAGAGGCCCAAGGCCTGTCGGTTCAACCTCCCCTTTGTCCTAAGATGCTTCCCCAGGGCATGGCGTAGCTGGCAAACTCCCTTGGGAGAAAGAGTTTTGATGCCCGTTGAGGTAAAGTGGCTTCTGGAAGAGCTGGCTTGAATCACTCACACCTCCCCGGGAACAAGTCTTCCAGAGCTGGCTTGGGAAAGGAGGAGACCCCATCTGAAAGTCTTGCTGCCAAGGATGCCCTACAGGGTGCACTGTGGGAGAGGGGCTGTTCGTGGCAGATGCCTATGTTTCCTCCCACTTCCCTACACCTTGGTTGTCCTCCCAGTCCTGGACTAGTGAACATTCCCAAAGCCAATGAGTCATCCTCTGCTGCCACAGGCCTCTTGCCATGTGAAGACTCCAGCCCTGTCTTAGCTCCTCTACCTGGATCCCCCTTCTCTCACTTGGATCTACATTATGAATTCCAGCAAGTTCTCAAAGATTCTCTGAGCATACCATACAGTTTTGCCCCTTGATGCCTTTGCACCCTGAGCACTGGCTGAAAGGGAGGTGAGAGTCTCCATTTCCCATGAGTCAAGACCTTGTCCAGAATCTTCAGGCTGAGAAACTACTTTCCTCCACTTTTCCCAGTGGGTGGGTCTTGGGCCAGGGCCAGAGGGATTCCAGAAATTCTCCCTATCTTAGTCATTTGTCTCCCCATGGACCCCACAGCTGGTCAGAGAGGGAAGTGGAAACTCCCTAGTGTGGGGGGACTTCTAACCTTTGCTCTCCATGCAAGGACAAGGTGGAGACTCAGTACGACTCCACTTCCTTCCTTCCCCAGCCCTGTCCAGGACAGAAGGGACAGGAGAGCAGGGCAGGGGGCAGAGGTTGGGAACTGATCTGGGGAGTTTGAGGAAGCTGCAGAGGTTGGAGGAAGGGAACTGACATGTAACATGTACAGAGAACTACTGAGCTCCAACACCCTTTGCAGACTTTGTTTGTTACACCCCAAAATGCCATCGCAACTCCCCAAAAGTAAGACCATTCTAATTCCCATTTTACTGAGGCTAAAACTAAAAGTCAGAGAAATAAAATGCTATATGTCATTTTGGCATTTCCCAAAGGTGGCATATCCAGGTTCAAACTGGGTGGATGCTCTTATCACTTTCCCACCACCCTGCCTCCAGACCCACTGTATTGATCCACTGTTCCAGAAGCATAAGGAATCTTGAGAGCCCTCGAAGACTGATCCTGGAACCATGGAATGTTACACCACAAGATCACCTCATTCTGGTTCAAGGCGCTCCCTCTATCGTGTAGGAACAAAGGGAGGTTTTGCCCAGTTTCATCTTCAGGAACTATCAGAACCAAGATTCAAACTCATGTCTTTTGACACCAATCTCTGCCCTTTCCATTCAGTTATTTACTTTAAACACAAACGGCTTTTGTGGCCAGGTAATCATGCCCAAGTCTACTCCAAGTCCTGGAAGCACAGCTTCCACTCTGTTTCAACGGAGTGACAGAGCAACGAGGAAGAGCTCATGGCCCCAGGTGCCCCTTCTCTTACTACAGTGCCCCACCCCCACCTTCTCACACCCATGCTCTTTCTTTCACAAATATCGTGTAATGCCCTTATACTATGTTGAAATGAAATTCCTGGTTAACCTACATGCACAATTAAAAAAAAATAGGGTGCCCTGAATGTAATATAAAAGAGAGATCAAGTAGAAGTAGTTTTTAATAAAAACTAAATAAAAATAATTTATAATAAAATATCGTATTTCCACTTATATACACTTGCCCATGACTACACTAGAAGACATAATGAAATAGTCTGATGCCTGCATTTATGCATAAAACAACCAGGAACTTAACATCTACAAATGTAGACTGATTTGGATTTTTCATTAGCAACTTCAAAGCCCCAGAGCGGGGTTGCCATTGGTGATATGATTCGTTGAAACAACTCTTGTTAAGGTTCCAAAAACACAAAGCGGAATCTGCCCTGAATTTACATGGTGGTTGCATTTGGGGGGGAGTGGGTATATATTAAAACTGCTCCCTGTTCAAATGCTCTGTGTGCAAAATAATGGGGAGTTAGGTCTTAGGTTTGGATATTACAAATGGGTTTTCATCTGTGTGGTGTCTGGTGGGATGGTCAACTGTCCTGTGGGCTGCAGGACTGTCCCATGCACATCCCTGCCCCCTTCTACTAAGTGCCCATTGCCTGTGACGACAACCAAAAGTCTTCCCACCAGTGTCCAAACTGCACCCCGAGGGACACTACTGCCCCCGTGGAGAACCACTGATCACATTTTTAAGCTTTACTCAAAGATTATATCCCAACCTCTTAATATCTTTCTAAGTTATTCAAGCCCTGGATTTAGTTGTGGCATCCGATGGAAAAGGCAACAAGCAAGAGGAGCTGGAAAGATCCCGAACCCAGCATCCAGAATACTGCTTACTGCTGTATTTCCAGGTCTACCTGCCACATAGTAGGTGTTCAACAAATATCTGTGCAAAGAAATTATTAGCTGTGTGGCTTTGGGAAAACTAACTTTCAAGCCTCAATTTCCTCACAGTGAAATGGTGGTCATACTATGGGGCTTTGATTTGAGAAGACTAAGTGACAAAATACGGGAAAGCCTGGAGATGTGTAGAATGAACTCAACAACAATGAGTCGACAACGAAAATCAAGGTCCTGCTATGATCTAGCTGGGATGAAATCCTGGAGCATGGAAAAGCTAACAGAAGAGTGTTTTCAAATTAGCCTCTGACTAGACCACTTGACCTTTTGGAAAGGTGGTTCCTTTCAACCTTAAGACTCAGCAATTCTGAGGCCCTTGTCTAGACGGAGGCAGTGGTGAGGAGCCACGTTCCCGCCTACGCCTGCCCACCACAGGCCGGTGCCTTGCAAATCCCTGAAACCCTCCAAACGTTCCAGGAGAGTGAGCTCCCTCTATGCCGCTCCTCCACCCTGTCATTCAGGTGAAGGACAGAAGCAAACATTTATTGAGCACATCCTATATACCAGGAGCTTTATTTTCCCCTAAGCTATGCCGTTAAATCTCCTCAAGTTGGGAGGAGGTAGGAAGCAATATTCCACACATGAAGGAACAGGGCTCAGAGACAGCCAGTGGCTTGCCTGGGGTCTCAGAGTGAGCTTGGGGCAGTGCCTCCTAGAGCTGGCCTTCCTTCTGCCACAGTGGGGCAGCTTGACAGAGGCACCTACAGAGCACCATGGGTATGTCCACCACAGCCCGCTCCCCACTATCCAGCTCCTGGGATTCACCAGGCATGGAGCGGCTGGTGTTCCTCTGCTCCCACCACCGGTTCAGAGAGGCAGGGTTAAGATGGACTGGGAGAGAAGATGGGGAACATGCTGGAAGGCCTTGAATGCCAGGGATACTGGGGATGAACCGGGACTGAGGCAATGGAAGGATTTCGAGCAAGACAAGAGATGCTCAGCGAGATGCTTTAAGAAGATTCTACCCACAGTGATGGACTAGGAGACTTCAAAACCGGTCAGGTGGCTGCAAGGGTTCTCCTTGAAACTTTCTCTCAATCTCTCATTTCCCTGCCCTTTTGTTCTAGCAGGGGAGCTCCCAGGGCACAGGGAGGCCCAGGCAGCTCTCTCATCCAGAGTATGGTGGCTCTGCCAGCCTCTGGGTGTTGGGGTCCACTAACTCTCTGTCTTCTATTCCTTCTCTGATTTTGCACAAAGGTGCTACAGGTGCCAGGGTCAGCTGCTGCTGCTCTCCTGGCCCTAGTCTTCATGTCAGCAGGATGATGGGATTGGACTAGTTGATTATCAAGAGCTCTCTTTTTATCTTTATGGGGGTGGGAAGAGCCCAGAGAAGTAATAGGACATAAGCAAGAGACAAAGGGTGGACGGTGGAAGCTGTGCGCACAAGTCATCAGAAGAGGTGGTGACCCCCAAAGGAAGAATAGCACATTCACAGGATATCAGGTCACTCCCGGTTCTTCTCCTACCTCGTGGGGGAGGGAGGACAACAGCGAGGCTGGGCCACCCAGAGGCCCTGGGACATAGCCAGCTTGCCCTTGAGGGTTGGCATCCTAGTTTTGAGCATGGCTAAGAGGGGTTGGGCAAGATCTTCTCTGGTGGGGGTGCCTCTGAACCCCTAGGATGAAGTATCGTCCCAGAGAGGCCAGGTCCTGCAGATTCCTTTGATGATGACAGAGGCTTTGTTTTTTTTGGAGAAGCAACAGAATTCCTTTTGAGCAAGATTTCCTTCCTTCATTTATTTATTTACTTTTTGCCCAGTGATTCAGCGAAACAACCTCAAAACCAGTCTCCAATGGGAGGCAGGAAGAACCAAACCCTCAAACATCAGTGATTCTGTGAGGTTTTTGCCTTGTGGAACTTTCCTTAAAATAACTGCATCAGGAGCTTGTCCAGGTGGGGGTAGAGGAGGAGGGAGACCTGGAAGCAAAGCCTTGGGGGTTCCTGAAAGACTCAGGTAACTGGAAGGAGGGCTCTCCACAGCGATGGCTTGGATGGGAGTCTTAGCATTGGTTTCCCCCACCTCGCAGATTCCAGAGGGTGCCATCTTCAGGGTCTGAACTCTACAGTGCAAGACAAGTGACTTGAGTGACAGGTACTATGGTTACAGCAGTGGAATATGAATTGGAATCTTCTTGTCCCGTGTCCATATGTTCTTCACCCATGCTATAATATATCCCAATTACTGATGCAATGCTTTGGTTCCTTTAATTCAGTGCAAAAACCAAAAAAGTCTTTAATGCATCTAAATTGGAATCAGGCCAACAAGATAAAAGTTTGTGACGGAAATAGTGCCAGACTGGAAATTCAGGAGACATGGGTCCTATTTCAGCTTTGGTTTATTAAGCCGTGGGACCTTGTGTAGGTCACTTCCCGAAGGACACAGAGATGTCTGGGGTCAGGGGAACCTGGTATTTGTAAGCAGGAAGTTGGGACAGATCTGAGAATAGAGTTGCTGGTGGGCAGAGCGAGGTGGGGTGGAAGTCCTTGCCTGAGAGTCACGTGGTCTTGGGGGTCCGTCCTAGTTCTGCATTCTGGGCCCCACGATCTAGAGCAAGTCTCTGTGTCTCTGAGCCTCAGCTTTCCCATCTTTAAAATGGGGAAAATAGTAAGCCATCTCAAAGGATTGTTGTGATAAACGAAAGTGAGAGGATGCACGAGGAAGTGCTTGGTAAATGGGACAGCACGGGACAAATATGAGATATCATTACTCTAAATACTTAGGAGGAATGAATGTTAGTCCTCAGAGGGCCTGAGGTTAAATAAATAATCTTTTTTTTAAGTATAACACATATACAGGAAGTTAATAGAGAGCTCTAATCTTAAGAGTACTGCTTGATGAATTTTTACATTTGTATATATCAGGGAACTCACTGAATCTTCGTCAAGAGCCCTACGCTGCTTATTCCCATTTTACAGATGTGGAAACCGAGGCACGGCTGGGTTGCAAACCCAGTCTGTCTGCATGCTGTTAGCCACGTGGTACTGCCTCAGGGATCCAGTACATCAAGAGAATGGCTGGAGTCACCAGTGGCTGGGAGACTGAGAGGTCCCCAAGAGGCCATTGGAAGATTCTGTCCCAGGTGGAACCTGTTACTTGCCCAGGTGAGGAAAGCCCAGGGTCTGAAACAGAGGGCAAGGAAGTGAATGCAGCTGAGAGTGGGAGAGAGAACAAGGCACAGAAAAGCAAGTTCAAGCAGTAGGAGCAGAATCTGAAGGAAGGGGACAGTCGCTGCTGATAGCCGGGGGGAGTTTTTGGATTATTGATGCCTCTAAAACTTGGTTTAGAAGATCCAGGTCTTGATCAACTTTCCTGGTGCATTAGCAGAGACAAAGATCAAGTTCAGAAATGGAATTTGTCCCTTAGTGCTCACAGCTCCCCAGGTGGGACCCACAGCAGGTGACGCTCATTTCCCCGGGGTTAGCACTGCCTCTCAGAGCTTCCATTACACCCTCAGTTAAAAGCCAGGCCAAGGCTGTGTTGCGAAAGCAAGTTTGGGAGGGAGGTACCCCATCGCCCCACCGCTGATGGTGACAGAGGAATGGGCGACCCGCTCCCAAATGATAGGAAATGAACAGAACCACAGCTGAAGGCAGCTGGTGCCTGAAAGAACTTTGAGCTAGAGCGCAGGAGGCCCTGGCTCATGTCTTGGTCCCCGTTCTGGCTTCACATAACCTTGTACTCACTCCCGACCTTGGGGAAGTCATGTCTTATCTCTGGGCCTTGGTTCACCCCACTGTGGAATTAGAGGCATGACGAAGATGACATCTGTTTCTTCCACTTTAAAACTCAATGAAATGTTTATGTCATGATTGGAGAATCCAATGAGACCCTGAACGCGGCCACTCCAGGAGGCCCAGGTTCACCCGCTGCATAAATACTGAAGGGGGACCTGTATGGTGGAGCAATGGCAGGCATCCATCTGTCTGTCCTCATTCGAGTTCCTCCTCCTTGGTCCACTTAAAGGCTTTAAGAAGGTCCTGTGCTCAGGACCCGTGCGATAAACATCATCTCCTTATTTGGGAGGCAGGAAGTCGCTCCCCACCCCCACCCTCTTTTGTCCTTCCAGGACTCCCACTCCACACCCCCTCTCTTCAGTTTCCTGCTTCCTGAGGGTCTTCAAGCTGGTGGGGGACCTGGATTACAATTACTCCTCACTGATTTGAGAGCCAGCAAGAGAGTGCGGCTTGTGTGAGCCAGAGGGCCGGAATGAATATGCGGAGCAGAGGGGAAAGGCGGGGGCCAGGGTCACTTAGAACAAGCCAGTCCCAAGAACCTAAAATTAGCTCTGGGAACTGGAATGTTAGGGCTCCAGGGAACCACAGCTGTGAAAAGAAAGCAGGAGACAAGGAAGGAAAATGCACCCCGCCCACATCCACCACAAAGGACTCGCCCACTCCCTCTGCCCTGGGGTCTCCACAGCTTTTAACCCACCCCCAGAATATCTCTGGCCAAGCTCACCAGGCCGGTCAGTGGGAATCCCCCCTCTGCTCACAGGCTGTCATTCTCTCTGGAGACGGTGGAACAGTGTGGTCTAGGGTTCCTGATAGGACAAGGTTTAATTGGAAACAGGAAAGAGGAAGACAAGTTCGGGTCTGGGGTGGTGACCATAATGAGAAAATGACAGGCCCACTGAAGTGAGAGGGTGACAAGGCAGGAGGGTCACATGGCAAGGGGGGCAAGCCACATGCGGGAAGGCCCCCTGGGAGAGCTGGACTCATGGGAGACAGAGAGTGGCACGCTGACCAGGGGAAGCAGACTGGAAAAGGGCCTGAGGAAGCGGAGCTGGGGGGAAGCTAGGGGCTGTGCACCCCTTCGCACACATACAAAGATTGGCTGTTTTTTAAAAAAGACCACACACTACTTAGTGTGTGATCCTGTGTTTTCAAGTGACTAGAGCTCATGCATCAAACACAGGCCATGGGTGAGAATGTCAGGGAGAGGCAAGAAGCCAAACCTGAGACAGGGAACCTGTAGAGAGTGATCCTTTACAAGCTGGATCGGGTCCTGGAAACTGGTGGAGGGGGCGTGAGGGGGGGGGCGGTGGATGCAAGCACTAGGCTTCCTCCTCCAGCTCCTTGTCCAAATGGGAAAGCTTGGTTTTCAAGGATTTTTGCTAAAAATCAGTGAAGGTTGCATCTTTGTGGAATGGGGACTGGGGGAAGATATTTAGAGCCATGCAGTTCCGCCCATCATGGGGAGAAGGGCTAGGGGTGTGGGTGGGCGATGGAACCTTTGTGAAAGCCACTTTGGGAAGGGATAGGATGGAAGTGATATCTATTGAGCACCTTTTGCTCTTTCCATGCCAAAGGCTCTGTGACTGTTCTCCTTCTCATAGTCACCTAGAATGGAAACTCCAGGAAGGAGAAATACGGACTTTCTTTTTCTTTTTACCAAGGAATCCCAGCCTTAGGAACAATGCCTGGCACATAGTGGACCCTCCGCAACAACCTGCTGAATGGATGTGATATTCCAAAAACTCTGCAAAGTCTGTATTATCTGTATTATCCTCTTCTTTTATAGATAAGGAAGCTGATGCTCCTTAGCATCACTCTCTCAAGCTCCCGCAGTGAATGAGAGTCAAGATTTGAATCTCTGCAGCTCATAAGGCCATGCAGAGTACATCACATAGCCAGCCTCATCCTTATGCAATGCTGTTTTATAAAGTTATCTGATTTGTTCTAGGTTCCCATCTCAGTCTCCATGGGGCTTTCCACACTTTTGCCCTGTCACTGAGAACCAAATATCTTGACGCTTTTCCCCAAGTACCCAGTCCATGAGTTTCAGATATGCTTGAATTAATCCTCCCTCAAACAACGATCAGTCCTTTGTACCCTTCATTCAGAGGTCACTCTAGCTATGTGTCTATGAGTAATAATAGATCCCAGTTGAATGATGCATCAACTGGGTTACACTCCTAGATTACAGAATTAAATACACTCATACTAAGATAGGTGCTCTATGCATGCAATTCTTTTAAAAGATTTTTTATTTTTAAGTAACCTCTACACCCAACATGGGGCTTGAACTCATGACCTCAAGATCAAGAGTTGCATGCTCTTCGGACTGAGCCAGTCAGATTCCCCTATGCATGAAATTCTGATAGATCTTTGGGTATCTGTAGAAAATGGTTTCCTGAACCTCTCTCCCCTCCCCTCCCCTTTCTTCCTTCTCTCATTCTTCTGACCATTCCAATATTTCCCCCTCCTTCCTAAATCCAAGCTAGTGAAAGGCGTGTGTCTTCCATAATATGAAGGGATCCTATTCTCAAATCATCAGCAATGACTTAGTCCCTACCATGTCTCAGGACTGTCACATGTTTGTACACCTTCCACCTCTGCCTGCTCACAACTCCTTTTCCTCTACCTACAAACATGCTTGAGCTTTGCTTTCATAAATAAAGTCAAGTATTCTTTTGAACCCTTAAGTAATCTTCCCTTACTGTTTTATCTCCATGCTTCTTCAACGAGTATTCTCTCACTATTGCTTTTACAACTCCCTGCAACCCAGTTTCTGCTCCCACTACTTTCTAAGGATCATTCCCTCAAAGAATTGTTAGTGAATTTTAAAACACACACACACACACACACACACACACACACACACACACACACACATTTACTTGTATGCTTTGTCTTCCCTCATTTTGAGATCTTTGTTCTGGTTGAATTTTTTCATTTCACTAGAGTATATCCCTAAGTCATTCCCTCTGAAAGAGTATATGGATGGTATACTTTGAGTCCTTGTATATAGAGCCCCTCTAATATGAATGACATTGTGGCTGGGTAAGGGAATCCTGTATAATATACATTTCTCTCAGTCTGAGAAAATTCTTCCACTGTCTTTGAGATTCCAGTTTTGCAGATGAGTGGTCTGTTGCCAGTCTCTTTTTTCCTTTGTAAGTAGCCTGGAATCTCTCTTCCTCTGAAAACTTTTCAGGTTTTTCTCTTTACTCTGGAGCTCAGAATTATCATCAGATTTTATCTTTGTATTTATTTTGTCATTAATATTTCTAGGACTCAGAGAACCCCTTTGATCAGATGACTCAGGTCTTTTAGTTCAGAAACATTTTCTTCTATTTTATCTTTAAAGTTTCTCTTCTCTTCCAGTAACTCCTTTTGCTCTTCCCAAAGCTCCTGTTATTTGTACATAGCCCTCTTGGGTCTTTTCTTTCACGCCCCTTATATTTTGCTCATGAGTTCCTTTTCTTTGCATTTCTACTAAGTGCTCTGAGATAATCCACTACCAGCTTCCTTCTGGGTGAACCCAGGAGCCTCTTTCCTCCCCCGACATCCTCCTGCCACCCCAGCCTCCCTGAATGATTTTCCCTCCTTTTCACTGAACAGTCTCATTTCTAGGCTTCAGGAAAAACATGCCTCATTTAATTTTTCAGCTCCTTTCTCTGCCTTTTTTTGATGGATCCTTTCTTCTTTCCACCCCCTAAATGGAAGTGTTTCCCAAGTTTATGCTCTTCTCTTTCTACTTCCTTTCTTGGACATCCCACCTACTTTCTCAGTTGCAATGACTCCCTCTTTGCGGATGACTCTGCCTTCATCCCAGACCTCCTGAGTTTCAGATCATACATATAATCTACTGCCTCCTGGCCATCTAATCCCGTAAGCACTCAAACATGTGTTCAAAACTGATCTTTCCTTCTACTACACATGTCATTCTGTTTCATCTTATTTTGCCCTCAGCTGCAAAGGTGGTCAGAATATACCACATCTGAACATGTCTGGAAAGGAACATGACCATTAGCTTGAGAACTCGGGACTGCTCTGTCATCCTAGTATACTCCCCAGCACATTCACTCTCCCATTCTTTTAGGCAACTATTTAACGTTGTATCCTTTCTTCTCACACTTTTAATACATCCTCCCCCTCTAGCTTCTCAGTGACGAAGACCCTGCTTCCCCTGAGAAGCAACCAGAAGAGACCTGCCAGAGCTCTCACTACCGCATCTATTCTTCCACTATCTGTCACGATACACTGTGCCTTCCCTCATGTTCCTCTGGATGAACTCTGCTCCTACCGATGGGGACTCTTCACTCATGCTCCAGATATCACTCTCTTTCACCAGTTTTAGGACATTGCTCCACAAGTTTCACTTCTCTCTCCTGTATCAACTTTTCTTTTATGGTTGGAACATTCACATTGTCATTCAAACATGCTATTGTAATATCTCCCTTAAAAGTTAAGCTCTTTTCTTGACCCTGTATTCTTCTCCAATTACCACCCAATTTTTCTATTCACCTTTAGAGCAAAAAGTCTATACTTCTGCTTCCTCTTTTCCATTCTCTCCTGAACTCACTCCCATTCCTCCACAGGTCAAGGTCTTCAGTGGTCTCCACAATATTGAATATAATGACCAAATTTCAACCCTCATTTTACTTTACCAAGCAGTTGCATTTGACATAGTTGATCACTCCACCTGAAACACTTTCCTCACTAGGCTTCTGAGACACTGTCTTGATTCTCACCCACTTCTTGATCTCACTCACCTTTGCTGATTCCTCATCTTCCTAACCTCTAACTTTTTAAAAAGATTTATTTTATTTTATTTTTAGAAAAGGTTTTATTTATTTTGAGAGAGAGAGAGAGCAAGAGAGAGAGCACAAGTGGGGGGCAGAGGGAGATGGAGAAGCATACTCCCCACTGGGCAGGGAGCCCAATACGGAGCTTGATCCCAGGACTCTGGAATTATGACCTAAGCCAAAGGCAGACGCTTAACTGACTGAGCCACCCAGGCACACCTTAATTTATTTATTTGAGAGAGAGAGAGAGAGAGCCTGCGCTTGTGTGCCTGTGTGCACGTATTGGGGGAGGGGCAGAAGGAGAGAATCTTCAAGCAGACTCCCCACTGAGCAGAGCCTCATGTGGGGCTAGATCTCATGACCCATGAGATCATGACCTGAGCTGAAACCGAGACAACACTCAACCGACTGAGCCCCAGAAGCCCCCTGACCTCTAAATTTTGAAGCACTGTGGTCTATACTTTTTTTCTATCTGCACTGCCTCCCATAGTGATCTCAGTTTCATGATTTTAAATATCATCTACATACTGATGACTCCCAAATTTATATCCCCAGATAATCCTCTTCCTCTACTCTAGATTTGACTTCTTCAACATCTCCACTTGGATGCCTAACAGGCATTGCTAGTGAAATATGCCAGCAGCCAATCCCTCTGACTGCTTGCCATGCAGACTTTCCCATCTCAGTGAATGGCAACTCCTTTTATTCGATCAGCCCCAAAGCCTTGGTGTCACCCTTAGCTTTTCTCTTTCTCTTATATCCCACATCTAATCCACTGGCAAATTCTGTAAACCATACCTTTAAAATAAAATCAGAATTGACCACATTCTACCGTGTCTATTACAACCCCCCTGGACCAAATGTCACTACCATTTTTCTCCTGGATCATTGCCACCTCCATCTGCTCTCTCTGTTTCTGCCCTTGCCCCCACCATCTCTTCTCATTGCAGGCAATGATGCTCCCTCCCTTCTTCCCTTCCTTCCTTCCTTCCTTCCTTCACTGGAGGTTAAAAACACATTTATAGGGCTGAATACTAATTGGACATCGCACTCTATACATTTTTTGCTCAAATTCCTGTACAAATACACAGCATTCAAATAAGTATTTACAAATAAGCTTGAAAGAATGAAAATCAGTATTTCACAATCTTTTCAGAGGATTCTCATTTCTGGCCTTCCACTTCCCCTCAGACTGGCATTCTCCAACAAAAGGGATTTGGATTATGTCCTTTTCATCCAGTTAGGAAAAATGGAAAGGGAAAACACAAACCTAGCTCATCTTGCATGAAAAAGCAAGGCCAAACCAACCCACACTCCCCTCCCTACCACCCTGTGCCACCAGGTAGAGAAGGTCGATATTCTTATGTGATGACTGCCTTGTCCAGGGACTGATGTTCAGAAGTGCCCTAAAATCTAAAGATGCCCTCCTACCTAAGACTCACACACAGAGCTAGCCCCTGACCCGCTAACACTTGTGAACACCAGATGCTCCAGGCCTGCCCTCTGAGGTTGGGGCTGCCATGACTGATCCACTCTGCCTGGAACCATCCTTACAGTATCAGAAAGGACCCACACTGGTGAGAAACACCCTCCAGATGCCCTGAAGGTAATGCGGCTCTCCATCTTTCCCAATAGGTTACTTGCTGGTATTCCTGTTCAGTAGGCTGGTGTTTGCTTACAAGAGAAGAACACCCTGACCGGCCTTGTCTGTTTGGAGACAGGGACTGTAGGGAAGGGATGGGGGTCTAGGACCCGGGGCCAGGCCATGGAGTCAGGCCATGGAGTCAGGCCAGCAGAAGAGAACTAGGGGAGAGCACACCTGCTTAACAAGAAGGCTGCCTTGTGACCATCAGAGTTGTGAACTCAGGCAAATGAAATAAAAATATTTTGTGCGTAGACTAGTTTTTTTAGAGTAACTTAGAAACACCCTGGTGCTTTCAAATGTTAAGTTGAAGGCCATTCTTCTGCTCAAAGCCCTGCAATGACTTCCTATCTCACTCTGAACAAAAGCGAAATTCTTCAGGGTGAGTTACAGGGCCCTGTGCCACGATCTGGCCCTCCCCAATCCTATCCTATTTCTGATCTCACCTCCTGCCCCTCCCTCTCACTCCCTCTGTCCACTCGTTGCTACTTGAACACACCAAGGACACCTCCATCTCAGGGCCTTTCCACCTGATATTCCCTTAGTCTAAAAACTCTTCTCCTAGATATTCACATGGCTCTCTATTTCTGCCTTTATTGATGTGTTAGCCTCATCAGAGAGACCTTCCGTCACCCACCTATATAATATATCCACCCACCCCCAGAAGGCCATGTGAAGATGGAAACAGAAGTTGGGGAGATGTAGCCACAAGCCAAGAAATGCTGGTAACAACCAGGAACTGGAAGAGACAAGGAAGGGATTCTCCCCTAGAGTCTCCAGGGGGGCTCAGCCTTGCAGACACCTTGGTGCCAGCCCACTGATACTGACTTTGGACTTCTGGCCTTCAGAAATGTGAGAGAACAAATTTCTGTCGTTTGAAGACACGAGTCTGTGGTATTTTGTTATGGGAGCTCTAGGAAATGAACATACTCATTACCTTAATAAATCCTCAAACTAACCATGAGGTAATGAAATCTGATCACTTACTATATGCCAGAGAGTTTTCATTCATATTCACAACAGCCCTGGGAGGCAGATATTGTTATATTTCCATTTCACAGATGAGAAAACTGCAGCCCAGAGAAGACATCTAACTCTCCTAAGGTCACCCAGCTGGCGCCTGGTTGAGCTGGCCTTTGAACACAGGGGTCTGGCTCCAAGTTCCATGTCCTGGGCCACCTTGAGGTGAGCTCCCTGCCCACAGTGGTGCTTCTTCTACTGAGCCACATGGCCTTGAGCGTTTGGTTGCCACCTTCCCTCTGTACTACCTAAGTGGCCTCCTCTGGGATCCTGTGGGGATCAGATGGGACAGAGGACATGAAAAGTGTTTGGTAAACTGTAAAGTGCAGTCCTAGGGGGAGGCATAAGAACTCAAAGTGGAAACAAATTTGCTTACCTGGCTGGGCATGACAAGGCTGCCCTGACCACTGCTCGGTGGGGGCCCCAGCAGCAGAAGCCACCCCAGGACCCCCCAGCACACGCACAGGGAAGTTTCTAGACCCAGAAATGCCCATGGGTGACCTCACAGATGTCACCACCCAGAGCCACCCAGGATGCCGATCATGCAGGTGATCACTGGACGTCAAGGTGTCAGTACTTCAAGCCTCAGTCTGGCCTTGCCCCAGCTCATCAGCACCTCCTCCCACCTGCCTTCCCTGTACTTTTCAAATTCAGACCAAATCCTCCCAGAGTCATAGAATTCCTTTTGCTGTAATGACTCCTTTAGTCCACAGAGAAGTAGACGTGAAGTGACTGACCTGAGGTCACATAGCTAGTATGTTCTGTCCAAAGTGCCTGTGGATTTCCATGTTCTAGGCTCCTCCTTTATTCCAGGCACCTGGGAATTCTGTCCGGTGGGGAGACTTCCAGAGAGGGAAGCTGGCATTTGGGCACGTTAGCTTTCATTTCGTGGCATGGAGCCAGCCCAACCCTCCTTTTACTGATTATCATCACACAGAAATACCGTTGCTCCCAATGCTCTGGGAACACTCCAATCTCCGTGAATTTGTTGGCGCCCAAATGCCAAGTCTGTCCCGCCATCCAGTCACCCATGCATCCCACATTCACCGAATTTGTTGAGCCCCTATGTGCCAGGGGCTCTGTGCTAGTGCTTGAGGTAAAAAGAATAAAAGACAGTCTCTCTCCCAAAGAAACTCACAAATTAATGGGAAGAGAGACAAGAAAATAAATAATTGCAACATTCCTGAAACTCATGTATTAGCTATTCACATTCATTTCTGCCATTTTCTTGTAATAGTTTACTATTAATATTTACTTAGTATTTTCTTTGCACTGACTTTTTTTTTTTTCTTATAAGTGCCAGCTTTGGGTTTATCTCAGCAATAATATCCATGAATTTGTGGATTTAATTTGCTAGTTAAATTTTTTATGCTACATAGTGTACTGAAAATTTAACTGTTAGATAAGGAAGTTCATGGGGATGCTGCCTGAAACCTGCGGGAAACACTAAATTATTGCAAAGGGTGATATGTGCTCTAGCAGAGGTCTGCAGGCTGCCAGATCAAGAGGAAAATGCTTTTCTCCTATCAGGTCCTGGCTAGTCAAGACACAGGGTTAACAGTTTGATAAGCAGCATCTTAAGGCAGGAAGTTTTATGGCAGGAAGCAGATAATTCTGTGCTTTCAGCCTAGGATCTTAGAAGCATTAACTTCTCAATGTTCACACCATCTGAGGGAGAGACAGGCCATTCTTGCCTCCAATTTTCTAGACCAGTTTTCTAGAGACTACAAGCAAAGGGGATCTGTGATGTAAGACCACAACTAGTCTGTGCTTTGCTGAGCTGGGCTGAAATTGCATGGGCTGCTGCTGGCCCGGAGGGGGCAAGAGAGCTGGGAGTCTCAAGAGTGTGTCCTGGGGAGTAAAAAGCCAGATGACCAGCCTATTGCTGTACAAGAGGGCCCTGTGCCTGAGAGGACAAGGCCACTAAAGGGGCTCTGAGCAGTACGCCACCGGCCGCTCTGGTTTCTGTTTCACATCTCTGCATGCCTTGGCATTTTGCACCTACATGTTAGCTAAGAATCACTGGCTGAGTCTCGCCAGAAATTGCCGGAAATTTCTGTCCCCATCGCCACCCTTGGAAACCTCATCACAAAGAGTTTTGTAATCCACCAAGTACCCTGCAAATGGGAGGAATTACACCTTGACCTCAAATATTTACTGTTTTCATTACCGGCTAAGAGTCTGGGCGCTACAATTACACTGCCTGGTCAGAATCCTGGCTCTCCAGCGTTGGTGGTATAGTGGTGAGCATAGCTGCCTTCCAGAATCCTGGCTCTCCAACTTACCAGCATCATGACCTCGGACAAGCTACTGAACTTCCCATGCCTCAGTTTCTTTATCCTTCAAGGGGAAGTAATAATATTAACCACCCCATAGGGATGTTATTATAAGGATTAAATGATATAATGTGGGTAAAGCACTTGGTAGTATCTGGCCGAATAAACACTTGATAAGAGCTAGTTACTATTCTAATTATTAGTTATTGCTTCTATTTCTTTTCTTCCTCCCTCCCTCCCTTTTTCTCTCCTTCTCTCCCTCCTTCCATAAACTGTCTTTAATTGTATAAGGCACTGGAACTACCAAGACCTGTAAGACCCGGTTGCTCACAGTCTTGCCCGAGGTCCCATAGCCAGAAAGTGGACGTTGTAGTCTTGTCTTTCCTCAAGCTTCCCTCCTTCTCCCTCTCACCCCCCTGGTACCTAGCATGATGGCTTTCCCAGGCACCTGCCCAATCAGTCCTTGAGGGTCCAACTAGGTCAGCACAAGTCTTACAGCAAGACTACAAGGGTGGCATCCTGGCTCTGCCACTGATGGGCTGTGTGGCTTTGGGCAAGTGACCTAACCTCTCTGGGTTTCAGTTTCCCTACCTATCAAAGGGGATTATGATACTGTGTTTGCCCCACAGGGCTGGGCGGAGCCTTAACGAATCAATAATAAAGTACTTATATTGGTACCTGGCATATAGTAAGTGCCAAGTAAGTGTTAGCTACCATTGTTGTTGATGGGTTGAGGTGGGGGCCAAGGCACGACTGCTATTTGAGGGTTTCCCAGCTCCTTTTCTGAAGTATTTTCCTTTCTTCAGGGGCTGCCTTGGGATTCTCGGGCAGAGATTTAAAGTTCTGAATAGATCTGCGGCAGAATATGCTTCCCTCCCTCCTTTTCCTTTTCATTCTCTTGAAGAATAGCTTTCTTTTTTAAACAGAACAAAGAAGCCTCATCAAAGAACCCTTACCTCGCAGCAAAGCTTTCCCTCCATGAGTCCTCCCCTTCCTATTTTCTCAAAGGGTTTTCTTTTCCCCCTTTAAAACTATTTCTGAAGACAAATCCCTGATAAGAAGGAAAACAAATGGGTTTTCAGGTCTTGTAGTTCTAACACAAAAAATCTGGCTTCCCATAAGTCTATGGATCTGGGCTCCAAAGGATGTTTAGCAGTTAGTTGCTCCTTTTCTCCAGGATCTCACCAGATCCTTCAAAGAACCAGTGGGACCAGAACTGTCTTTTCCAGTGAGGTAAGGAACTTGGTCTCAGTTCACAGCAGAGGTTGAGCCCCTGATACTTTCATCCTCTGGCTCCCTTCCTATGGTTGCTGAGCTTCTCACATAGTCACTAAGGCCTAGCTCCTCCTTTGCTTCCTCCCGTAACTATGGGTTATATAGCCTGAATGCCTGGCCTAGGAGCTTACGGTGTGGTCTGGAGCCTTGAAACAGGCCAGCATGAGAAATAACAGACCTAAAGCCTCAGTTGAAGAGACAACAGGGAGTGGTGGGGACTGTGTTGTGTGGGAGCACACTTGCCTAGCGTAACTGGGACAGGTGCTCCTCAGCACCTGCTAACTATGCCCCAGCAATATGGACTCAGAGCTTCTGGTGTTTCAGGAGAAGCTGGAAATCTAAATTTTTCTGAAAATTTGCAGATTACATTAAAAAAAAAAAGAAAACAAAAGTGCTGCATAAACCAAAGAAAAGCCATCCGTGGACCAAATCTGGCCTTGAGGTTGCAGTTTAAAAATCTCCTTTAATCCTCTGATTTAAGGAGAGCTTAAAGGATGTCTTGTCCAGCATTCTTTACTATGCAGTCCCCTCCACACCATCTTTGAGATACGGCTGGGCAGCTTTCACTTGAAACACCTCTCACTCCCCCATGACATGGAGCTCAAACTTCACCAGAACCCACAGCTTTACTTTCTCTTTATCATCATAAGGCCCAAAGCTACCACCTAATAGCTTTTAGCCTTTGGTCCTAGGGTCTTCTGGGGGGAACTCAACCCCATCTTCCAGTGACTGACAGTCCTACTAGGCATGAACCCTGGAGGCAGATTGCTTGGGTTCAACTCCTAGCAATACTATTCAATAGCTATGTCACCTTGGCATGTTGCTTGAACTATCTGTGCCTCAGTTTTCTTACCTGTAAAATGGAGATAACAGTATCTACCTTATGGGGTTGTATGAGGGTTAAGTGAACTGATCTACGAGAAGTCCTCAGTGTCAATATTATTTTCTTCTTTCTCAGGTTAACCATTTCAACTGTTCTCTGTACCCATGATTTCCAGGCCTTTCAACACTCTGTCTGATCACCCTGTTTGGAGGGTGAGCCAATGTGGCTCCCATGTTCCCTTCCTCCTGGTATTCCCATTCTTGCATAATCCCTCCCCACCCCTGAGTGTGGGCAGGGTCTATGAAAAGCTTTCCACCAACAGAATATGGCAAAGGTGACAGGATGTATGTGATTATGCCTATGTGACCACACTGTATAATCTGCAATGCCTGTCTTGGGAGGAGATGCTTTCCTGATGGCTTTGAAGAAGGAAGCTGCCATATAGGAAGCTGCCTATGGAGTCACATGGTAAGGACCCGAGGGTGAATTCCAGCCCATAGCCAGAGAGAAACTGGGAACTGAATGTTGTCAATAGTCATGTGAGCAAAGGAGTAGACTCTTCCTCAGTAGAGTCTCAGATCAAACTGCAGCCCCAGCTAACACCTTGACTGTGGTCTTGCAGAGGACCCAGGGAAACCAGGCCTGGACTCCTGACCCACAGAAACCACAAGATAACAAATGTGTGCTGTGTGAAGTGAGCCACTAAGTGCAGGATGATATCATCATGCAGCAAGAGATAACTAAAACAGTCAACTAGCCACCATAGTAACTCTCCCACATTCACCCTACTATGGAAACTTGAATATGTCAGTGGCCTACTGGAAACAGGAGTTCCTGAAATTGAACAGCAGATCACAGAAGGCATTATTTGCATGCTGTATGAGGTGTAGCCATTAAATAATGTCAGGGCTCTTCTAATTGGCCTCAGATAACAAAGGCACCTTGTTCATACGAGAGCAGGGCTTGAGCCCCTACTGCTGCACACAAAGTACTGGGCTGGATGTCGTGAAGCAGAGGAGTCAGGTCTCCCTTCTAGGCAGACCTGCTCTCCGGCTCCAGGTCTCCCTTCTAGGCATATCTGCTCTCCGGCTCCAGGAGTGATTAGTTGGGGTGGGTGATACCTGCAGCTCATCTCTGTTCCTCCTAATTCTCTTTCCTCTTTGTGTTACTTTTCTCCATGAAAAGGGAGTCAGAGGAGGAAAAAAAACCAACCCAACAGGTAAGCTCGCCTCGTACAGCTGGAGGGGATGAGAGGGAGCAGCCAGTACCACTCCGTGTAATGGACAGTTCTCCCAAGACTCCACAGCGCATACGTGCCAAAGCTAGGGCTGGAACAGTGCCTTCCAATGCCAGCATTCTTTCCTCAAATTAAAACCTGCCATTTTTGTAGTTGGGAGTAATAAGAGGTTGCCATTGTGGAGTTTTGGAGCTACGTGCTGTCAGTGGGTCCCCTGCTTACATTCTCAAGTTCAGGAAGGCTGTTGGGATAATATATGGAAAGTGCATGGCTCCAAACAAATGATAGAGAAGGGCATGTTCCCATCATTGTGTTCTTAAGGGAGGATTTAAAACTCTCCTGCATCCTACCTTGCACCCACTCATGAGGAGAACATTTACTGAGCAATGAAATTGGGTCTGACATTTTCCCAGAAGGTATTTTCTTAGATTAAAAGTATCTAGTTGCAGTTTTGCCTCATCCGAGAAGTCTTCTCTGGTTACCCTGACTAAAGGAGTTCCCTACATGGTCCCTGGCTCCCAGTCACTCGGCTTTACCTTCTTCATGGCATTTACGACTGAAACGTTTCATCTATTTGTTTCCATGTCTACTGTCTGTCTCCACCACGCAAATATGGGCTCAAAGGCCAGGGACTGCACCTGTCTTGTTTGCTGTTGTATCTCAGTACCCAGAGCAGGGTCAGACCCAGCACGGGTGCTCAGTAAATAAGGAGTGAATCAATGACAGCACCTGTCTTGCTATTTTTATGAGAACTGGCCTGAAGAAGAAGGAGAAATCCAAGGAATCTAAACAACTTCAAAGAAGAAAAAACCAAAGCATTCTAGCAGAACTCCACCCCATTTACTTACTGTGCAGTTTTACTTTCATGTTCCAAGCACGGTGCTGAGCCCTCAAAATGGGGTATCACATGAATTCTCCCACTGGCCTTATGAGTTAGGTGCTTTTAGTGTCCCCCATTTATAGATCAGGAAGCTGAAGTCCTGAGAAGTGAAATCTTCTGCGTAAATGCATACAGGTAGTAACAGAGTTGAGGTTTGGAATACAAGCCCCAGGGGCTGACTTCCAGGGGCTGACTTGCTCTGGACTTCAAAGTTGATAGCGCCCTTGCATTTAGAGAATGAGCACCGAAATATTTAGAGGTAAAGAGGCATCATCTCTACAGCTTACTCTTAAGTTGTGTGTGTGTGTGTGTGTGTGTGTGTGTGTGTGTGAAGGGGGGGAGGGAGAAGTGAAGGAGGTAAAGAGGAAATGCAGTATATGTTAACACTTGGGGAATCTGGTTGAAAGGTCTCTGGTAATTCTTTGAACTATTCTTGCAACCTTTCTGTGAGCTGGAATTACATCAAAATAGAATGCTTTTGAAAAAGCCAACGGTGGGAAGAAGATGCAACCTGTGTCACGATGAGGAAGGTACAGATCTTGTTTAGGGAGAACGAAGTCGGAGTGGGAGGGAGGCTGGGGCAGACCCTGAGGCTTAAAAGGCCAGGCGGGGCAGTGAGGTTTTCTCAGGGACGCTGTGCTTGAACAGTGATAGGAGCAGTGGTGACATCCTCAGTTAGCCATGTCTGCCCATCCTCCAACACCCCTGAAGGCTTTAAAAGCCAGCTTCTCGATCCAGCTGCTTATTCTTGAAGTTACCCCCAGGCAGGCACATGCCCACGGTCAGGGACAGCGAGGGTCCTTCCCCCAAGGTATATGACTTCCACTCCAGTGATCCATGGGCACGCCAGCCTCGCCATCCCAGGGCGGGAGAGAGACGCTGGAGTGCTGGGCCTTCAAACACTGTCATGTAACTGTCCCCTGGGGAAGCAGAAGCAGGAACTCTCTGCACATGCCAAATAGTACCCAGAGAGGATAATGAGCTCATCCAAAGTCACACAGGTGGCAGGACTTAGATTAGAACACCAGTATCGTGGGTTCCCATCAAGAACTTACATTCTGATTTCTTGGGGCCACCATCATTATACGACTAAAGGGCTAATAGTTAGCCTTGAGTCCTGGTTCCTTCTCTTGAAATACAGACACCATCTTTCCACTATTTTCTAAAGTAGATGTCCATGGGGGAAGGTTGTGCATACTTATCCCAAAACATGGATTTTGGATTTGGCAAACCTTGCTGACATCAGTTCCTAGGAGATGACCTTGGACAAATGACTTAATCTCCTTGAGCTTCAGTTTTTGCATCTGGAAGGTGAGGACAATGACATCTAGCTTGCTGAACTGTTGCAAAGATCCATCATCTTGATAGATACTGGTTAAACATTGATCTAGGTGTTACGTTACAGCAGTGAACAAGACTGATATGGGACCCACCCTCAAGGAACCTCCATTCTAGTTGGAAAAGACAATGAATAAACATATAAACAAAGTTTTTCCAGATAGTGGTAAGTACTGAAAAAAATAAATCTGAAAAATGGGATGATGGGAGCCATGAGTGACTGGGGATGGTTGTGCTACTTCAGCCACGGCAGACATTTCCGAGAAGGTGACAAACATCTGAGCCAGAAGCTGAATAAGAAGGAGCTGGTGTTGGCAAGACACGGGGAAGGCCTAGGGAGGAGGCAGGGCAGCTCTGGAGCAGGGACAGAGCTCAGCTTGGTAAAAGGATGTTCCCAGCATGGCGGGAGCACGGTAAACTTGAGGGAGAGTGGGGGATACAAGGGCAGCGAGAGCAGGGACTACAGCACACTGGGTATGAAAGGGTGAGGCATTTGGAATTCATTTTAAATGCACTAGGGATCTATAAAGAGTTTTAAGCAGAAGAATGACATCTGATTTTTCTGTGTGTGTGAAGGCAGGTAATATATGAGATGCTATTAGTATGGGACCTGGCAGAGTGTAGATATTTAATAAAGGATAGCTTTATCATTGCTTATCATTCCTAGGGAGCACCACTAATCATTATAGACTTCTAGAAGGTGGGTGGTCTGTGCATATCTTCATTTAAGGTGGTGCATCTGGATGCACCTGCCCAGAGGAGGGGGAGAGTAGTGGGAGCTGCTCCTAGCTGCACTGACTTCCTCCCTCCTCCCTGTCACATCCTCCACCCCCAGGCAGATGCCAGCCACCTCTGCCAGGCCAAGGGGCAGCCAGGGTAGGATCACTGGGCCCCCCTCCATCTGGCTCTAGCTCTAGGCCTCCAAGCCGCCTTCATGTTGCTGTAAAAATGCAAAGCATTCCAGCCATTTTAATTACTGGGCGTTGCATAAGCCAGCAACCAGTTCATACAAAGGAACAACAGACAAAAAATGATTTTTCAACATGCCTTTAGCCTCTCCCCTTCTTTCCCCCTGAAATTGCCTCCAATCACTGGCTCCCAGGTCTTGAAAAGCACTCCAGGTATGTGCAATCTCTTTCAGAGTTTGTTGATATGACATCAGTATCTTTTTTCTCTAAATACTTGAGGCAGAAGCAGTTCCAGCTACCTTTAAGCGGTTTGGAAAGTTACTGGTCATATCCCTGCTTGACACGTTAAGACTATCATAAGGGCTCTATAGCATATACACTGAGAGCTTTGTTATAAAACAGAGTTCAGCGTGTGGTGGGTCTGTCTGGGCACCAAGTCAGGGGGCTTTTAGTTTTTAAAATTCCAAAATGACCTCATTAGAAGGTACTCCCAAGGCATGAACCCTAAACAGAATATTCCAGTAATGCTGAGATGTGAAGAATTTCTTAAAAGTTTGTGATGTGATTAGAGAAGCTTCCAAGTTTCCTAATTCTGATTTTCAGTGATCTTTTTCAGTACTTCTGAACTCTCCCTTCACTAATAATTTAATCTAACAGTTTTATGGAGGACCTACTGAGTGTCAGGCATTGGGCTAAGTGCTCAAAGGAGAAAACTCAATTCGCCCCTGTCATTAGTTCACTTACTAAAGAGGGAAAATGCCACTGAAATGGACAATCCCAAAGTAGTGTAGTGAATACCAAGTCAGAGTTCATCCTTGATGGGTGGCACCCAGCTTGGGTGGAAGGAAAGGCAACTTGTAGGAGATGATGCTTAATAATAATATTGTCTTAATATTAATACTGACAGTAGCCATTCATTGATGGCTGACTCTGTGCCAGGCATTCTGCTAAATCCTTTCCACGTATCATCTTGTTTATTCCTCACAACTCTGTGAGATAGACACTAATGCTGTCGTTATTTTATTAGATGGAAAAATTGAGGCACAGATAGATTACTTGTCCAAGATCACACAGTTAAGAAACGGCAGCGGCGTGCGTGTGAATATTTACCAACCAGCTCTCCAGGACAAAAAGCCTGATTTGTAGCATCTGCCGATTGCTGTGGTACAAATACTCCCATCATGGCCAATTTTAAGTTACCAGCGGCATGTCCCTGGTAGCAGCCCACCATGACACAATACTTCCACCACACAGACACAATAGCTGGACATAGCCTCAAGACCACAGATGAGAGTATAATGTCATGAAGTAATTAGGAAGTTATGAGTTTTAAGTATTCATTACCACATTTTTAACATAATTTGATTATAAGTTGATATAATGAAATTTTTAATAATGGCTGTGTTTAACTACCAACTCGAAAAATTCCAGGAAATCTAACAACCAGGCTCTCATAGCCAGTGTGAGCTGGTTCTCTCACGCCTGTGGGTGCTTCGAAGCCCGCTTTTCAGCCCTCCGGACAAGTAAGAGATAGCCAGGTGAGAGGAGGAAAGGCACTCCAGGGCAAGGAAACAGCAGAACAAAGACCTAAGACATGGATATGAGAACAGAGCAACAATACCATTTAGTGTTTACAAAATGTTTTCAACCATTCATCGGAGTACAGAGAGGTGATGAGATGCACAGCATTGGACTCTAAACTTCGAATTCTGGTTCCACTACTTATTAATTGTGTGGTCTTGGCTAAGTTGCTGAACCTCTCTGTGCCTCGGCTTTCCTTTCTGTAAAATGGGCATGATAATAACAGCCCCTACGGCATAGAGTTGTGGAAGTTAAATAGATTTATATCTGTCAGGTACATAGAACAGGGCCTGGCACATAATAAGTGCTCAGTGTTATTTATTAATTAACCCTTGAAAATACCTCTGTGAATTAGATGTTTGTTTTCCCTTGATAGAGTATAAATAGAGAGGAACCTGGTAAATGGACAAGATGGGGACTTGAACAAGTGTTCTGATTCACCAGCCTCAGTGCTCATCCTGAGGGCTGGAAATCACACTGAACCCACTGAGTATTATTCTCCAGGAGGGTCTGCGGAGGTGCTCCCTGCCCTACTAAGTGTCTCTTCCGATCGGGGCCACATCTGATTCATGTTCTCACACCCCTTGATCTGTGGGTACGAGGCGTTCTGGGAAAGAAGACCCACTGGCGTCTGCCATTTTGTATCCCTGCTACTTTCTGCGTGCTCACCTTCCCCAGGAAAAGGCAGGCTAGCGGGGTGGTTAAGAGCATGGGCTCTTGGTCCAGACTGCTCTGGCTTCGAAGCCCAGCACTGCAGCACCGTGACCATGTCGCCTTGAGCAAGTTATACAAGCTCTCCATACCTTTGTTTCCGTATCTGAAGAAAACAGGGATGGTGAGGATAATTCCATCTACCTCACAGTTTTTGCTATGAATTAACAGACGCAGACTGCTTAGGAGAACACATGGCACCCAGTAGGTACTCTGTAAGAATACACTATTATTACCATTTTTTGTTTGTTTGTTTTCTTTTCTTCTTCCCTTTATCCCATCCCTTCTTTGGGTATTACTTACATAGTCATAGGGGATATGGGAATATGCTCATCCTTAATCAACACAGATCACTAGACTACAGGTTGCTTGAAGGCAGAGGCCTCATTTACCCCTACACCTGTAGGGTCACACCCTGGTGCATGTAGATTCTCAGCGAGAATTTATCATGTGCCAGGCACTGTGCCAAGTGCCTTACTCACCACACCTCATTGATCCTCATGAAAATCCTATGAGGTATGAATTTTACCACTAGACATCTGAGGCTCAGAGAGGTTAAGGAACTTGTTCAAGGTCACGGTGAAAAAGTGAAGGATAGAAACCCAGTTTTACTGATGTCACAGGCCTTGGACGTTGACCCCTTTGTCAGTGTCCTTCCAAAATACTCCACTGAGAAGTTTTGAGAGATCATAAAGTCCAACCCTTGGTTTTACATTTGAAGAAAGGGGGTTCATTGATTTACTTACAGTCACCCAGATATTGTGTGTGGCAGAACTGGAAGAAAAACCCGGTACATTGCCTCAATCTCATGCTTGAAATTTTAAGAGGCTATGAAGCCATATTCAATGGCTGTTAAAAATGTACTGAGCAGTATTCTATCAGCTTGCTTCTGGATTCGGGGCCCCTTCTTTGTAATACAAATGTAATGTTCTGTGGCATCCATCCAAATTCTGAGTAAGAAAGGGCACACGTACACCCCCAGAAATTGCCTGCTCTGTGATTGCTCCTGCCTTCTCTCCACTGCTAACCAGGCAAAACAAGAGATGCTTCTCACCTCACCCCTCTCCAGCCCTCAGTGGAAGGTACTGTGACTCCCTCTGCTTGGTTCCAACAATGATCAAGAGCTCTGAGCCCTCAAAGAGAACCCAGAGGACAAAGAGGAAATCATTAGCACTTCCAATGTTCTGATGACCCTGAGGGTATAGTGATTTTCAGGTTCTAGAAATAGCATTGGTTTGGAAAGAGATCCCTGGGTCTGAATCACAGCTCTGCCTCTATCTTGCTTGTAAGAAATTGAACAGGCAACTTAACTTCTTTGTGCCTCAGTTTTCTGTTTTTTCTTTTACCTTTTGACCCCCTTCCCCCATTTTTCCCACCCCTCACCCAGTATCTATGTCCTATTTCCTGTATCAATGAGCTGGTTTTTTGTTTTGTTTGTTTGCTTTTAAATCTCACTTATAAGAGAGATCATATGGTATGTGTCTTTCTCTGACTTGTTTCACTCAGCACAATACCCTTGGGGTCCATCCATGTTGCTGCAAATGGCAAGATTTCTTTCTTTTTTATGGCTGAATAATATTCCCCCTCGCGCGCGCGCGCGCGCGCGTGTGTGTATAACAATTAATTTATCCATTCATCCTTCAATGGACACTTAGGTTGTTTCCACATCTTGGCTGTTGTGAATAATGTGGCAGTGAACATAGGAGTGCATATATTTTTTTGAGTTATTGTTTTTGCCTCAGTTTTCTTAACCAAAAACAGACATAAAATAATACCTATTATCAAGGGTTATGAAGCTTGAAGAAAATACTGTATTGGAAATGACTTGTCCATAGTTGGTACTCAACTAATGTGAGTCCCTTTCCCTTTTTCTTGTCTTAGAAACCTTTTTCAGCTTACCATTCTACAGCTGATGCATATTACACGGCAGTGAAATAATTATTTCACTCAATTAGAGAAGCCTGGATTGATGGGAAGATGATGAAGTACTAAAGGGTCTGATTAATCCTGTGTGACCATATAAAAATCCTGTGTGACCTCTCTGAGCCTTTTTCTTTTCTTTTTTTTATTATGTTCAGTTAGCCACTGTATAGTACATCATTAGTTTTTGATGTAGTGTTCAATGATTCATTAGTTACATATAACACCCAGTGCATATCACAACACATTCTGGGCCTTTTTCTATATCTGTAAAATGAGAGGGTTGGATTGGTGACCTATAGTTCTCTCCTAGCTCTTACCGTCATATGGGTTCCCAAACACCTTCCCATTCCCTCGTTGGGTGATGGGTGATCCGGTGCTGTAATCTCACAGCACATTTGATCCTCCTGTTGTAGTCTGTACCACCCACTCTTGTTTTCACGTCTTTCTCTCCCACGACACTGGGAACTCCTTGAGGGCAGGTCTGTGCCTTGTTCACTGTTAGATCTCCAGTGTCTAGCATGGAGCCGTGGATACACTTAGTGTCTGGGGAATATCTGGAGGAAGCAGGGATGAAAGGAGAGAATCCTGTTCCTTTCCCCCAAAGAGCTGATAATCACACTGTAACAAACAAGTTGTGAGAGAAATAGAGTCGGCGGAGCAATGATAATGAAGAGTCCAGCCACAACTTGGAAAGAAGGCTATTTGTCTTCTGAGCTCTGAAGCCATAAATTCACACACCACACATGTACATGGCCATCTGTGGTAGCAAATCGAGATAGAGTAAGGGGAGCATTAGAAACCTAGAACCCAAACTAGTTGACCTGAAAGAATCATTGAATGGTGACTATAATCTAAAACACAGAAACCAAATGGATTGTAATATTCCCAGTGCAGAAAAAGTCTGGGTGAAAGAAGGGAAGAGTGGCAAGTTTGGAGCAGAGAAATGGGAAGACCAAAGAGTCCAAAGTTGGCAATGTGTGTCCGGCATTTTCACCTTCCAGCAAGAGGGGCTCTTGAACACTGTCACTCCCATGGCAAAGCCTTCACCTGAGTTCAGTGAGGAGAATTCTATAGTATCTCAGCTGGAAAACCCTTCTTACAATGACCTCAATCCCTGTATTCTGACTCCATACACAACAAAGCAACCTTCTGATGAGAAACTAGCCTCACACAAAGTCCTCTGATTCTAAGGAGGAAAATATGGGGGTCACATTGATATGAGTGCCCTAACCTATTTGACAATTAAATATTTCATTGGAAGCAAAGACAATGGAATTGTGGTTGGCTTGCCGGTCTCTTATGAATCATAGTATCCCCTGGAACTGATCAAGTCTGGGAACCGAACCTAGAGGAGTTTCTTGACTTAAGAAGCTAGATTCTAGAACTTCTGTAATGGTGGATTTGTGAAGGTAATACTCTGATCACCTCCCTCTTTTTTTTCCCTGCCATTCATCAGTAAATTTATTCTTTCAGTATTTGGTAAGTGCCTATGATGTGCAGATTCTGTGCTAGGCTTTCAAAATGCTGTCTAGAGGACAGAAAGACCTATCAACCACTGGGGGCAACAGCGTGTGGGAAGCACTGGGTAGAAATCTGGAGTGTATGGTGTGTGTGGGGAAGGAATGAGGGGAGAGAGGCCAAGGAGGGGAGGTCAATTCTGTTGAGGAAGAGAGAGGCTCAGGAAAACATCCACGAGGTGGTGACTCTAGCTGAATCCTGAAAGATAAGAGAATCCTTACAGATGAGAAGTAGGGTGGAGGGTGGATTCCAGGCAAAGAGTATAGTGTGAATAAGCCTCAGAGGGAGGAACTTGACAGCTGGAACTTCATGTTGGGTTAGAAGATGGGAACGAGGGCATAGGTTTGGAGAGATAAGCTAGGACAGGGCCAACTGTTGCATAACTACAGGTGTAGCAATCACATTGGATTCTATGGCAATGGCCCCCAAGGTGGGGCTCTGGGAAGAGCCAGATCACAGAACAGGGCCTCATATGCCTTTCTTTGGAGTTTAAGCCTTTGTTCAGAAAGCCATGGAGGACAAATGAATCATTTTAAGCAAAGGACAGCATGATTTCAGATTTAGACCTGAAAAACTTTACATGAGCAGCAGGGCAAAAGTTGCATTTGACAGAGAAAGACTCTGGACAGGGTGACCAGTTATGTGACTATTGAAATTGTCAGGAAAGAATCTACATGGGCCTGAACCAAGGCAGAAATGGTGGGAATGGGGAGAAAAGGGAGGGTAAGAAGAGACGTGTGGAGTGATAATCTATAGGACTTGGTGAAAGTTGGTGCCCTTGGTGGGGATGGGTAACACTGCATCAGGGGAAAGACAGTGGAGTCTGAGGAGGTGAGGGGACTTCCAGGTGGAATTATCCAAGGGGAAGCTGGCTATAGACTGGAGCTTGGAGAGACAGTGCTGCTTACAGTGCCATTCCTGCGCACACAGCAGAGCAGTGGCTAGAACCAGGGAAGAGAATAAGCCAGGGAGAGTTGGAGGCTAAAAGGGAAGAGAAGGCAGCCAGGGACAGAATACTGGGAAACACCTACATTTTAGTGACAAGAAAAGTCCAAAGAGTCTGCCAAGAAGACTGAGAAGGTACAGTTGGAGAGGTGGAAATTGAAAACCCAAAGAGACTGGAGTTTCAGCAGCCAAGTTTGAAGAAGGATGTGGTCGATAGTATCAAATGCTCTTTGGACCATCCCCATCACACAGGACAGGTCAGTTTCAGTTCCAGCAGGTTCTGTTGAAGAGAGCTCAAGTGCCTTGCCAGAAACAGAATCTCCAGCCCCATGGATAGGACACTGGCCATACCGTGCATCCCATTCCCTCCCAAGCCCTAAGAGCACCCAGCAGAGACACTCACATGTGTCTTCTCTGCAAAGCTGCACGTGCAACCTTCAAAGAAACCACAAAGCAGCTACTCATTTTTAAAGGAGAAACACATGAACTCCACCAGCATAAGGAAGACATTAAGACAGGGTCGAGGAAGAGAAGGTCTCCCTCCACTTAATATTACCACTCACAGAAATAGTTAACTGAGCACATAGTCAAAAGTAAATGATTAATTAATTAATTAAAAAAACTTTTTAAAAAGCAAGAGCTGAAATAGTAACTCTGTTTCCCATCTCTCACCACCAGAAAACATGGGGCACAACATGTCTCTACAGCACACATGTGTTTTCTGGCTTACAAATCCCTGGGAGTACCTTGGGGGGTGGAAGGAAATGTGAAAAGCCCAGGATTCAGGTGAATGCAGCCGGAGACTCTTACTGAGGGGTCTTCAGTCCATGGCAGGACTAGTGGGGAGCTGGGGCGAGAGACGCTGTGCAATTTTACTGCCATGAAATTGGCTCCAGATGGAAGTGAGAAAAGGTGTTTACTCCCTGCTGGTGCCAGACACACAGAGAACCAGAAGTGCTTACCATCTCAGGTTCATAATTCCCCGGGCTGGGCAGCAACCCCACTGAGTCTGGCCAGGGCTCATGGTGATGGGTGGACCAGGGCTGTCTGTTGCTTGGAAAAGGCTATTTTGAATGTAATGACTTTCAGATGAGGACTGTGGGTTTGGGGGAAGGCACTGCGGCTAGGGTCTAGAGGGGAAAGGGAAGGGAAGAAAAGAGGTGTTTCCCTATGAGGCAACAGAACTGACACATGTCTTGTCAGCACCTTCTCCTGGTTTAATTTCCAGAGACCAGCTCTGCCCTGAAAGAGTGGGATCACAGCATTGTCTGCTGTGTTCCCAGATCTCACTGATCCCCCCAAACCCATGATTCACAAGTATGTAGCTACCTGAGAGCATGTCTCCCCTTCAGTTGACATGGGGCCAGCTCGGGGGTGGAGGAGCTGGGCAGCTGCGGACCCAGACGGGATGCTGACTGACAGCTCTGTGGCCACTGCAGACGGGAGGGGTTAGATTCACCCACTCAAAGTGGGTGACTAGTGTGGAACTGCCTCTCCTGCCTTCTCTCAGTGCGACTGGCCGACACCGCAGGCTGAGGGAAAGGGTGTTCTCTGGCTTATAGCGCCCCCTAGCACCTGCCAGAGGGATAGGGCTCTGTGAGCTCTCCAAGGAGCTACCACGAGCCTATCTGAATAGTGGGAAGGGGTTGGTTGGACCAATCAATTCGACTCATTCAACCAATACTTGCTGACTTCTTTGTTACCAACACTGTCTTCAAGGGGCTTCCTCTATCCAGGAAGGGAAACCGATGGATAAACAATCACATTTTTGTCAGCTAAGTGGTATGAAAGAAAGGAGCACAGGGTGCAGCTAATCACTGCAGGTGATTGATGAAGACTGGGGAGGGTAATTCATTAGAGAAGGCTTTCTGGAGGAGGCTGCATTTAAACTGCAATAGGAGTTCAACGAATTTTGAAAATAAGATATAGAGACAATAAAAGACATACTTCCCGACCTTTTAGTGCTTATGACCCAAGAAGAAAACGGACAGATGAACAAGTAATTTAAACAGGGCTCTATCAGAAACAAGAGCTTCAGTCTCTCCTAACATTTCACCATCACAATCTTTGTTTTCAAGGAGAGAACAGAGAGAACAAAATAGGAACTCAGTAAGTGTTGATTGAGAGATTGATGGATGTGCTTCAGTCTTGGGCACATTCGATTTGTCTCAAACCTGTTTAAAGGGCAAGATCTATCTTCCTTTCCGTGTCCTTGAGAGTTTCCCATGGAATCCTAAAACTTTTTGAGGCAAGGTGGGGGCTTGGAGACCATTAAGTTATAGCTTTCCTCTAATAAACACAGAAATTGAGGTCTGGACAGGTGAGATGACTTGGCCACACACACAACTCTTCTTCTGCAGCATTTGGAACCAATCTCAGGTCTTTTGCTTTTTCTCTCCACCTGAGCCTCTCTTTGTCCCCCAGAAATAAAGTTTCATGCATTTCTTTGAAGTAATGTGTTTGGAATGTTTTCAAAAAGTATGAAATAATAATTTAGAAAGGGAAAAATAAACACACAGGAGATAAACCTCTGAGGAGAACAGAATGGTATTTGTTCTGATTGGCTCAGAGGTGATTATTATCATGATGGAGAACCTTTTAGTGAGGGCAGGGGGCAGTCAGGACTGTCCATGTGTTACACACTGAACAAAGAGACTCTGAAACAAACTCATCTGCAGATCTGACATGCAAATTCAGGAGCACGAGTGGCTGGCGTTTCCATGACTAGGGTACAAGCATTAGGTCATGCACTGTGGCTGCGGGGACTGAGGTCCATGAGTGTGTGGGAGAGAGCCAGGTAAGGAATCAGGCAGCTGCAAAGCAATCGTGGCTCAGCCACGAGCTGACGGTGAGAGGTAATTTTCTCACCTGTATGAACCTTATCTTTCCCACCTATAAAATGAGGATGGGTAGTCCCTGAGGTCCTTTTAGAGGACCTCTAAATGTCTATGAGAGACTTCTCATAGATTCCGGCATCCTGTAACTTGATATGAAGGGGGTGGACACGGACTCATCTTCCCTAGAAAAGTTCCGGGAAAGGGGATATCAGGGCAGCCTGGGAGGTTTGAGGATAGCCCAGAGAGATTTTCAAACTCTGCAGTTCTTCTGAACTGGTTTACAAATCTATCCGTGTTCTTAGCTGTCAGGAGAAGGTAGGAGAGCTGGTGTAGTCATTCTTACCATTAGTCGCAGGTCTGCTCCAACTAGCTTATAAAATCGTCTTGAAAAAGCAATTCTTACATATTATTAAGTCTAAGGACACCACGACATCCAGACTGATGCCTGTGAGGTCTGCTTGCTGGAGGGGCTGACCTTGACAGTGGGGTCCTCTCCTTCACAAGGATTCATGGATCTTATTCTTTCTCTTCCTCAAGGTGAGGACCAGGTTGAATTCTCAAGGGCACAGGGGAGTCCCCTAGAGTTAGATATAAGGGAGAACTTCCCAACTGGGTAAGGGAAGCTAAACTCCAAAGACGCTTCATGGACCAGCTTAGGATGGGGAGCGAGAGGAAATAAACCAAAAGGCCATTTCATTACCTTTCAGTTGGAAAAACAATCAGATTACTCTTGGTGCTTACAAAATTAAGTAGTTGCCATAATCAAATGCTTTGGATGCTTTCTGTAAGGAACCTGCTGCTTGAGGTTCAGCAAAAGTTACCTGCCTGATACTCCTGTTCTAGGCAAGCCTTCCCTTGAAGAAAATATTGGCATTTTGGACAGAAGGATAGAGTGAAAAGAAAAAAAGAGAAGAGAGGGCCTTTATCACATAAGATGCTTATCCAAAGTGGACTTGGTCTGGAAAGGCTTATAAAACCTTCCACATGACTGGCACCATGCAAGGATAAGCAAAACTCTCAAATCCCACCAAGTATGCCCTCCTTCAACCTGGATCCTTGAAGTGGCCTCTGGAGTGTCCATTGTTCCAGACTCTATGGGCTGCTGGCCATACCCACATCCAAGTCTCCTGGGACCCTATTTTGTATTCAGAGGGCTAAAAAAGTGGGATGGCCATATATCTCAGGTCTCAAAGTATTTCGAGTGTGGTTGGGGAAATGATACAATTATATTCCATGAAACAGTGAGCTAAGTGCTGAAGTAAACATTGGAAGAGGGAAAGATCTATCTGGGCCAGGCTATAGTTAGAATTAAGGTAGAAAGGGGCTGAAAAGTTGGGAAGGGGATAGGGCAGAAAAATGTGGAAACTTGATTCCTTCCTTATAGCTACAATTCTTAAGGGAGGGGCAAAGGAGTTTAAAAAATGTTCTTGGAAATACCATTTTCAATGAAATTTTTTGCTTCTGCCATCCCAGTGTCACTTCTCTGAGGTGTAAATAGAGTTTCTGAGAAAGAGTTGAACTTGGATTTCTAAGGAGTATTTTGTTCCAAACTTTCTGCATTTCTATAGCCAAAACATTCAAGTCTCTTTCTAAACAGGATGAGTTAGGAGAGAAAGGGAGAGTGACACAAGAATAGAAAGACAGAGGACTCCAGCTGCAAAAGGGCATCTGCACGGTGACAGCTAATTACTGCTGAAGTCCAGGGAAATAAAATCTTTCTTCCCGTGCAAATGAGTGAATGGAGTTCCTGGCTGCTTGCCAAGTCATGTCACCTTTCTGTGCCAGTTTCCTCATCTGGAAAGTGTGAATAGTACTTTGTGTTTTTCCTATCGAAAAGATTTTTGTGAGATATAATGAGGTGTGGCATGGAAACCATAAGGCAGAACCAAGCTGTTATTTAATAATAAGGATAGTTCTAGTATTAGTTATTAGCAATTACCCATTATAGCTAGTAGTCTAAGATCCTGGATAGTTCTCCAGAATCTGGTGTAAGTTACCCCAGTTTTGGATCAATTCACCCCCAAATTCTTTGCTGAAGGATGGAGACTTGTCTGGCCTTGGTGGGGTCACCATTTCCTCCTGCCCTTTCTACTCACTGGTTTTCAAGTAAGCTCAAGGCCTCTCCACTTGCTGTTCTCCCTGACTGGTGTTCTCTCCTCCCAGATTTCCCCCTGCTCCTTCTCCTTGTTCACCTTTCAGCTAGAATGTCACCTCCTTAGAGAGACCTTCTCTCACTATCCCATGGAAAGCAGTGACCGCCCCCCGCCCCAGTGATTTCTAACCCATTACTAAGTTTTGTTTCTTCATGGTACTATCACCACAGAAAATTACCTGGTGTATTGGTGAATTCACTGAATTCACCAGTGAAGGCACACTGCCCGCAACTTTCATGGAAGCAAGGGCTTTGTTTTGCTCATTCCAACATCCAGAACAGTGTTTGTTGAATGACTTCACAGTTTAGTCTGGGTGAGCCCTGGGAAACAACAGTCCATCGTAGCCTGCTCCAAAGGGCAGATGGCGTCCTCACATCCAGGAAAGTCGGGGTTGGGTGTGTAGGTTGTCAGTTGGTCCTTTCCCCTCTGACCCCGCTCTTTCCAGAGAAGGTGGAGAGTTAGCCTTTTCCCCTAGCCTTTCCACCAGGCGCAGTCAGGGTCTCCAGGACCTAGCCTTTCCACCAGGCCTGTGACCCGAGACGGGCTGGTGCTGCGGCGGGTGGCAGTTGATTCTGGTTTGGGTCAGAAGTGCTCAGAGAGAAGGGTGGGTGTGTGGTCAGGGTACTGGCGAGTTGGGGCACGGGAGCGCCGCTCCGGGGGCCACTCGGCAAGCGCTGGTCCCAGGCGCATTCCGGTTCACCCACTCCGGTGCCCACAGCCGCATTATTCCCTATAAGGATCTGAACTGTCCGGGCCGGCCCCGCCCCGTCGGCCCGCGCCCCCGGCCCCGCCCCTTTCGGAGGGCCGATGAGGTAATGCGGCTCTGCCATTGGTCGCAGGGGGCGGGCCCCGAGTGCCCGAGAGGGGGTGCCCGGGGGACCCACACTATATCACTCGGCAGCCCGGCAGCGCGCAGAGCGGGCAGCGGGCGGGCGCTCAGACGGCTTCTCCTCCTTCGGCTCCTCCTGCTCCGCCCCAGCTCCCGCTCCTTCGCCCGGAGAGACCCGCGGCCCGCAGAGTCGTGCGCCCGCACCGAGGCAACCTCGCTGCGCCCCATCCCGTCCCGCTGGGCACTCCCAGGGCAGCACGCCCGAGGCCAAAGTTGTCCCGCACGGCCGGGCAGGCGAGCTCGGGCTGCAGCGGCCCCTCCAGCGGCGCGCACGACAACTTTGGAGAGGCGAGTAGCAGCCTCAGCGGCGGCAGCGGCAATGACTCCCTGGCTCGGGCTAGTCGTGCTCCTGGGCAGCTGGAGCCTGGGGGACTGGGGCGCCGAGGCGTGCACATGCTCGCCCAGCCACCCCCAGGACGCCTTCTGCAACTCTGACATCGGTAAGCGCTCCGGATGTCCCCGCCAGAGCCCCCGCGGTGCCCGCTCTCGCGTTGCAGCCCGGCCTGGGGCGCAGCTCCGGGTGGCATGGCGAGCCCCACTCCTTTTCTCTGCCTGAGCTTGGGGTGGGGTGACGAAACTCAGTTTCTCCGGTCGGAGGATCTGGCATAGCTGAAGGGGCAGATGCCCTGCAGAGAAAATCCACAGTGGCCGAGTGAACCCCTTGCAACCTTTGCTCTCCTTTTAGGGCCTGAGGTCCCTATTGGTCCTTTTGACATCTAGAAAATTTCCCCTTTCACTATCACCAGAGGAAGGGCTGGGGGAGAAAAGGGTGGGAAAGGGTTCCCAAAACTCGGAATGCCAACTAACTAAAGTACTGGGATGTTCAGTAGTTTTTTAAAAAAGTTGCCATCCATGTGCACAAAAGTTGCAGGAGAATCTTGAACTTTTCTGAGTTTGCATTTTCGCCTGCACCCATGAAGTTCATTCTTTTCGTTGAGACCTAACCCAGCCTCCACTTCCCAGGCAAGGGCTAAGGGAGCTTCTTGGACTGCCAAGTGTGAGTGCATGTAAGGGGGGAAATGAGAAGAAAGCTGTGGGGTTGACCCTCTCCCAGAGGAACCGTATTTGAGAGTGTTGATAGCAAGCAGGAGGTGGCGTGTGTGAGGGATCACTTAGCACATAGCTGTGAGAAATCACAGGAAGGCTATTTTTCTTCCTTGAATGTGTGTGGGGAGGGGGAGAATGAGCAATGGAAAACAGATTTGTCACCAAAAGAACAAAGATGCCAAGGGTCACATCATGGTGACAATTCCAAACTGGACTTAGTGTCTTGATTAGAGACTCATCAAGAGGTAGAACCAGTTTTTATCCGGGGCCTTGCAAGTGTCCTGGGAGAACTTGTTTGGGAGTGTTCGGGACACTGGTGTTTGGATGGCCAGAGGTGGAGTAGCAGCTCGAAAACATCTCTCCTCTTATTTCCAGCTCAGAAAGCATGCAAGTCCAGTGGCCCCTGCTGTGTGTGTGTGTGTGTGTGTGTGTGTGTGTGTGTGTGTGTGTGTACACACACTTGTACTGGGGCTGGGGTGGGGCACGGTCTAGCTGCCCTCCGCCTGTGTCGATTCAGAGGTGAAGAATGGAGCGTGTGTGTTTTAAGTCATAAAGAAGAAGGAAAATTTTCCACTGGGTCCTGGGTGAGGGCCTCCACAAGTGTGCTGTAGGGGAGGAGGGGGAGGAGACAGGAGCCTGGCAGGGGAGGCAGCTGAAGTTGGGAGGGGCGCTGCTGGTGGGCCCTGCTGAGCCTAGGAGAAGTCAGGGAGGTGGCTGTGGTGACCAGAAGGTCAGTTCAGTTGGCAGGCGTGGGTGTTTATGTGACCCGGGGTCACCCTTGTTGGAGGTTTCCTGGGGCCCGTGCTGTGCACCCTTCCCTTTCCCGGGGGAATCTGGCTGGCCCCTTGGTTTGTGGATTGCCTGAAGGATTCTTTTGGGCTGCCTGAGGCCCGGAAGGTTTTCTTCCTTCTCCTCTGACTGCTCCTACCCCAATTCCACTTGGCCTGTCCCTCCTCACCCCCCTTGTGACACTGCCACCTGAGTAGTGCCGGGAGCTGCTGCTGCTGCTGGGCTCTGGTTTTGCTTGATGAGGAGGCCAGGAGGCTGACAGGTGGAGTCAGGGCACCCTCTTCTGCCGGACAATGGCTTGGGTGTGTTCGCTTGGATTTTTTGGTGTGTGGGGGGAGGGAGACCTCATGATTCCCCCTTGCCCTTGGCTTTTGGGTCTTCACCCTGGAAGTTCACCAGAGAACAGTGGAAACAGCAGTAAGGAGACCCTGCTTTTAATGGTTGCACTGATTGACTCTTAGGTTTCCTGCCTTGGGTCTGGGCTGATGCAGAGTTTCTTGCAATTTCTCCGGATTGATTCAACAAATCCCCGCCCTCGATAAACTGCCCAGAGAAAAGCTAAGTTACTAGGAAGTACCCAAAGACCAGAACCAGTACCCGTAGCAAAAATAAAAAGGAAACAAAAAAAATTTTCGGTACACTGGCACCAATCCAAAACTGTTCTGCCTGGGTTTGGTGCACTGCACTAGTGGCAGGGATGAGATAATGCTTTTAAAAAATGGGAGGTGTGGATGTGGGCTGCTTGCTTGTTGACCTCGCTGCCTTACAGTACCCCGCTGGTGTCCAGTAGGTGGCTCCCAGTTTTCCTTGCTGACAGAGCCTTTCTGGTGTCCAGTCTGGGTTGAAACTCTGCCTGTCCTCTCCCTGAAGGAAATGTGCAGGAGCTCCCCATTCTCCTTGACCCTTACGACCCCACCAATCAATGCTGTAGCCCGTTAAAGATGCTCAAGCCAGATCACCAGCTTCCTCTTCCAGAAATTTCCTGGCTGTTTTCTCTTCGTGGCTGAGTGCCATGTTGCTGGGCAAAGGGCACTGTATGCCTGACTTGGCCCTGTCTAAAGAACCCCCATGGCCTTCCCTCTCCTTTCTCCTCATCCATAGGTGTCTCTTTTTGCCTTTCTCCCCCCCTCCCCCGACCCTGGGCATTGGCACTGCTTTCTGGGTGGGGAGGAGTTAAAAGGTGTTTCTATGGCAACTCCAGGCCCTGCACCCTAGTGAAGTGTTTAGGAGAAGAATAAACTACATGCCGGCTTATAAAACATACTGTGGGGGAACGAAAAGGACTTGGCAGCAGCCAGGATGTCTGCGGCCCCCTCCCCACCAGTCAGTGCCCCTGAAACTCCTGACAAAACCTTGACTCTGGAGGAGGGAAGGGAGGGGGCTGGGAATGAAGGAGGCAGCCTTGGCTGGGTAGACCCTGCTCTAGCAGCTCTGTCCAGCTCAGGAAGGGTTAGGCAATGCCAAGAGCCTTCTGAAAATTGGTGTGTGTGTGTGTGTGTGTGAGTGTGTGTGTGT
The DNA here is from genome assembly GCF_009762305.2 of Zalophus californianus. Lineage (NCBI taxonomy): Eukaryota > Metazoa > Chordata > Mammalia > Carnivora > Otariidae > Zalophus > Zalophus californianus. The sequence goes on along the minus strand of NC_045603.1, from coordinate 14,502,732 downwards.
GTGTGTGTGTGTGTGTGTGTGTGTGTGAGTGTGTGTGTGTGTGTGTGTGTGTGTGTGTGTGTGTGTGTGTGTGTGTGTGTGTGTGTGTGGTTTCTGCAGGAGGCAGGCAGGCAGCAGAGAGAGAGAATTTTGCTCCAGAATGCTAAGCCCTTCTCTCCAGCCTCCTTTGCATAGAGGAATGGGGCTGTGCCATGGAGGGCTGGGGGCCTGCCTCCTGAGCCTGTTGGGAATCCAAGAGTGAGGCTCAGCTTGGGGGCCCGCTGCCAGCCCTGGAGGACAGTCTCTGGATATCTCCGAATTGTTTTGACAGGGACCAGTGCCAGCAGATTCTTTCAGTATCAGATCTGAGGTTGTGGTTTTAGCAAAGAAGCCATTTTCAAAGAAGCCAGACCCATTCCCTCACACACACACACACACACACACTTACACTCCACACTGGGGTTTGTGACCAAAGGAAAATAAAAAGGATCAGACTTCAGAGAGGAGCCAGCCACTTGGGGAGGGGACCCCCAGGCTGTCTGAATCTTGAGAACCCTGGAAAGAGGAGAGCTGCTCTACATAGGAGGGAAGGGACAGCTCTCAGACTCCTACTGGGCGCAAGCACTTCACAGATCCCTTGTCCTTCATCCACCCAGCAACCTTCAGAGTCGGTATCAACACCCATTTTTTCCACATGGAAAACATCAAGTCTAGGAGAGGTTGTGCTAGCCCAAGGTCACCCAGCTACTAAATGGTAAGGTGAATTTGTTCTTAGTTATGCCATTCTTCAAAGCTTTTTGACTTTCATTTACCCTTGACATTCTAAGGCAAACGACCCTTCCTTGGAATGAAAGGGAATGGAAGGGTAACATTCGAAGAATGCTTTACTTATTAATTTGGGAAAGTTTTCGTTAGAAATATGAAGAGAGCCAAAATGACCTGGGGTTTTAAGTAAATATCATCCTATGGAAGGGAGAAATAATAATAATAATAATAATAACAATTATTATTATTAGTTTAGGGCATAAAGAGAGAAAAATAAAGGAAAATTTCTAATGTTCTTTGGCTAATAGAACTGAAAGAGACCCTCAAAACCACCAAGTCACAGTAAAATAATGACTCAGTTTATTGCACTGAGACCCAGGGAGAAGTAAAGCTAATGGAGACAAGACATCTTGGGCTTCAAGACTCTTCCCCTTCTAGATGGGGATGAGTTGGGGCTGCCCACTGCAAGATGCCCAGTCTATGTGGATGGCTGGTGTGGTGGCAGGAAGACCGGAGACTGGGTCCCAGCTGGCTGGAGAAGGTGCCTCTCCCACAGTTCTGTGTCCCTTTCAAAATCCCTGGATAGATAAGGCTAGAAAAGTGGCCACAGAAGTGGCTTGGGTGGAGGGACTTTTGTTTGTTTTGCAGGAACAGCAGGAACCATTCAGCTCCACTGCTGAATGGCACATTCCAACAGGTTCATTAATTAAAAACAAAAACAACAACACAATTCTCCATTGCATTTGGCTTTTACCATTCCAGCCAGTATGGACAAGGAGGCCCCTTCTTCTAGCTTTTGTCATTGTCAACTCCTGGGTGGCCTTGAGAGGCAGTGTGGGGTGGTGGAAAGGCTGTGGGGCGGGCAGAACTGGGCTTAAATCCTTCCCCCGGGGCCTGTTGGTGGTGTGCACTTAGGCACGTTACTGGATGTCTTTAAGCTTTGGTTTCCTCATTTATAAAAGGCGAATAATAATTTGCAACACCTTGGCCCTTTAAGTTTTCTCCACATTTTAAAAATCACAAGTATTCTAAGTATATATTCTACGTTCACGTGTGTAACTGTGTGTCCATGTGTATCCATCCATCATCTGTCTGTCTATCTATCTATCTATCTATCTATCTATCTATCTATCTATCTATCTATCACCTACCTAAAATTCAATAGGGCGAACATCCTTTTTAACCACTTCCTCTAATTCTAGCTTCTTCTCCAGATCCTTTTCTCCCTATGCATTTACATACATAGGTACCCAAGGGAAATTTATAGTAGTTTTTCCCTTAGACTCATGAATGATAGAATACCATAAATAGTGGAATACAACATATAGCATTCTGCTTTTTGTAACTGAACAATGTGTATTAGGGCTTGTTCTCCATTAGTACACATATATATCCACTTCATTCTATGTATAGTATTCCAGGAGATTATAATTTTAAAAAAGCTAACAGGTATAGAGTGGTTATTACGTGCCAGGTACCATTCTAAATAGTTAACATGCATTAACTCATTTAATTCTCTCAATAGTCCTATGAAGCAAGCGTGCTACTGTCATCCCCACTTTACAGATGAGGAAACTGAGGCTTAGAAAAATTAGATAACTTGTTCAAGATTATAGCAGAGCCTGTATTTAAAACCTGGCAGGCTGGTTCTAAAATATAATCAGCTGCTATACTAGATGTTAACTGCCTTATATTATACAATATTATATATTACTCTATACTATTATTTTACTATAATATGTATCCCTGTAAGTATAGAATGTATTTAGCCATTTCTCTATTGATAGGTGTCTAGGTTTCTAACAGCTTTTCCTGTTTACAAAGAGCACTGCTATAAACAGTTGTCTAATTCTCTTGTTCACGTGTGCAAATATTTCTTCATAGCAAATATACAACTGGAATTACTGGACATAAGTAGGTGTATTTTACATTTTAACAGCACCTGCCAGTTTGCCCTCCAGAGTGGCTCTGTTCATATAGTTCTTTTTGGATGTGCAACATGAAGGAATGGAGGGACCATTAGAACCCTGTGCTGGAGAGACTTCCATGCCCCTCTCAAATGGGAAAACAGTTTATAATTTTTCTTGATTTTCTGAGGTTTTTTCTTGTTGCTAATCCTTTTGTCCCTCCAAAAGGGAGCAAAATTAGAGCCACTTAGATTAAGCTGATGGGAGTATTTTTATAGGGGGAGAGAGAGGCTTGAGTGCCCGGAAAGCCATGGCTCTTGACTTGATGCAGTTTGGGAATCATTCGGTTGAAGACAGTTTTCTTTTTTTTTTACTTTCATAGTAAGCAAGGGGCCTTTCATTACCTTAAGTTGCCTGACTTTGGCGTTTGCCATGAGCTCAGGTTTAGGCACATGTGGCTGTATGTTGAAGACTTGTGCACAGGTTTTTATTTGCTGACTCAAAGATGTCCCCTTGTTGACTGGCCCTACCCAGACTTATGGTGACAGTGAGGGGACTCATCCCTTTGTTTCCCTACTGCCCTTGCTGTTGCCTTTGGATGGTGCTTGGATGGGAATGGTGGGAGGCCATGGGGAATGGAGATGGACTGTGGAGAGGAACGCATGGTGGGTTCTAGCCAAGAAAGATGCTGGGGTCATTATGGGAGCTAGAAGGGCTGGTTTAAGAGAGAATTTCACTGTCCTGATTAAAACCCTTCATTGAACTCTTGGGATGAAGTGTCATAAAATGGTTCTAATGAGAACCAGTCTGATCCCTGCCTCCTTCTTCATTATCCCCTCATCACTAGCCCTTCCAGCTACTGCTGTTCAGATTCTCCGTCTGGGTCTTGGCCCAATGCTGTCCCCAGGTTTTGAATGCCCTCACCAACTTCCCATTCTTCAGGTCTCATTTCCCTGCCCACCTCCCTGGCATTGGTGTAGAAGAATAGTCACGCCGTGCCCACATTTTGAACATGCTGAAAAATACTATCTTTAGTGAAACCCAAATTCTCCAAAGCTGCATGGGAAATTCCCAGAGTGGGTCATTTTTGGGCTGGGAGAGACCTAAGGGCTGTATTCTACCCAAAGGGACACGTCTAACCCCTCTGAGAGAGGAAGCACCTACTCTGCTGTCTGCATTACTTCATCAGTCAGGTCCCATCTTTGGGCCATAAAGCTCCATTCATACTCCCAGAGAAACAAGGCTGGAGATTTCTAAATGCCACTCCAGCAGGGGTCACCAAAACTGATAACTACCTTTCCCTCAGGTGTATTTACTGTGCTTCAGGCACCGTACCAAAATCCTTGCTTGCCTGTCACCCTGTGAGGTAGATACGACCCATCCCAGCTGCCTGGTGAGTGATCTGAGGCTAGAGGGGTAAAATTGCTTGTCCAAGGCCACACCTCAAAGAAATAGAATCTACACTTGTTTCGTCTATCCAAAAGTTGTGTTCCGAATCAGGACAGACCAAGGGCTAGGACTCTTTAGCCCTGGAAGATGCTACCCCTTTTGCAACTTCCTCCACGTTGTTCTTTTGACTCCTGACTCCCAGCGTCCCCCTTAGTGTGCTTCTCTTTGATTTTCTTCCATAGTCAGCCTCTCCAGCTCTGGCCTCCCCGGCCGCCCCCAATTTTATTGCCGTGTGATTCTAACGAAACCGAGCCTTAAACCCTATTTCTAATCTCTATCGCGGTGCTCCTTCCACTGAACCAGTCTTTTCAATGCTGAGGGCTACTTTTATTAATTTTCTCTCGATGTTGGGAAAAATTTGCACGTCAATGATTTTTCCATGAAAGCCAGTTAAAATATATTTATAATGGCTGATAAGAGCCATTTTTTCTGACATAATCAGCTAATACACAAACTAATTGCAGCCAAAAGCAATGAAACTTGGTGTCTTCTTAAGCCTGAAAAGTTACTCATGGGTTATTGGATGGTTTATTGTATGACTTGGGTTGGCTGACTGAAGTGCCGAAGACAGCTCATAGACCCTTGGTAGATCACTGTTCTTCACTCCTCTGAAAGTCTTTCTTTAGTTTTACACCAGTTCACCATCCCTCCTCCGTGTGGGCAGGCCCACACATTTATGACTCTTGCCATCTTTCTGCTTACACACAGCGCTAGGAACGGGCTGGTGGAGCTAGCAGGTAACCAACATGTCCTGGTTAAGTTGCATACCCTTCCAGAGGAGGTGACATGGGTTCGGGTGTTTGTCTTCCTGTATTAATCTCTGACGGGCTGGAGTAGACAAGCATGCACTGATTCTAGCTAAAGGGACTCACTAAATAGAGTTTGACAGGAGGTCACAAGGTGTCCATCACAGCCGTAGTGGAACGAAGAGAAGTTTTTGCTCAGTTGCTAAAAAATTAGTGTCTAGAGAAGGGGAGGGGGCCTAGAGAAAATGTCCTGATTCATTTATAGGCATCTGTGAGCCCAGGATGGTTTGGCTGCCACAGAAGGAATAGTCCATGCTGCCCAACACCCAGTTCTGATTTATGTTCATGTAAATCATATCATCTAACAGTGGCATTCACAGCACAGAGAGGAGAGATGCTAAGTATCCCCAGGCCTGCAGCCACCTGGCTGTTTGTGTGGGTAGAGAAGGAAGGAGAGCTGTGAGATTTGGCCTCAGGGAGCCCAAGGTAAAGTTCAGCCAGTGGAAAAACAGAGCCCCCCTGAATGACAAGGGGGTGGATGGGGGCGAGAGGGGAAGTCCTGAGCAGATCAGAGCCATTTTAGAACCAGAGACCTTAAATATTGCATGGAAATTATCCCCTCACCTCCTCTCATCTTTGATCCCTCTCAGAATGAGGGCACAAGGCATCTGAGAACCCAGTTGCCTGTAGAGAAGGACTGTTTCAGAAAGTCAGGGCTCCTGCAATCCCCCAGATCGAGGCATGCGAAGGCGAACCTTGCAACCTGGGTCAGAACTCATGAGGACATGGTTTCATGACTTAAAGGATCACCAGTGTTTGGCTGAAGTGCCTGTGGTTCATGAGTTAGGAGGGATTTCTTTTTGACCTGGACTTGATCATCATGAATAGACTCATAGCCTTTGAGATTTGGAAACATAGTAGCTCTTGTGAGCTCTGCTGTTCATGAGCTTGGGTAAGTTCTCTGGCCTCAATTTGCTCATCTGCAAAATGAGGGGGGAATGAGAGTACCACACTGGGTTGGTGAGTAAGTGAAATAACTCAAGGAAAATGTTTAGCACAGAGTCAACCACATACTAAAAGCTCAAGAAATAACAGCTTTTAGTTGTGGTGTTGTTATATTATATGGCAGAATGCATATTCCCACTTTATTTTTGGTTGGGAAAATGGGGCTCTGAGAGATGTGATTTCTTCCAGGGCCACATACAGAAGGCTGAGTTTCAAAATCATGGTTGTTTGACCCCTATCCCTCAGTCTAATGCTTTCCCACTTAACCACACTGCCTCCCACACAACAGTGAAACCAGTAACCAAGTTCCCTACTTTAGAGTCTTAAGTCCACTTGATCTTATTTGATGATCACAACATTCCACCAAGGAAAGCAGGATGGGGAGGGTCATTGTTCCCATTAAACAGATGTGGATAGTGAGAACTGGTATGATTCCAGAGCTTAGTCACACAGCCCACACGTGGAATTGGGAGGCCAAGTCCTATACTCCTAGACTCTGACAGGCACAGGTAGAAGATGCTGGGGTAGCCAATGGGAGGGCCTGGGAAATGGATCAGTGACACTGAACTTGGATGTTGAGTCCATACCCCCTGTCCCCATTTACCCCCATCCGTCCTGGGGTTGGGAGATGTGCAGTGTATAGGACTGAGAACCGGCCTAGAGTCAGGACACCTGAGTTCTAGATCTGAGTCACCACCTGATTTTGGAAATACCTTGATGATGGTATTTCCAGATTTCAGGCTTTTATTCTGTAAATCCAGCTTCTCCGGATTTCAGGCTTTTATCTGTAAAATAGCAGGATTGGCTCTATGTAGTGTGTATGGACCTTTTTCACATATACTTCTAGTAATACTATTTTCCTGAATGCTTACTATTGTCAAGTTCTCTTCAAAGGGGCTCTCTAGTCTAGCTGAGTAATTGAGCACCTAAATCTATCAACAACACCTTTTAGGAGGTAACTTCTTTGGAAATACGGTCTATTAAGATAAGAGCCAGGATCTCTGTGCTTGTAAAAGCAGATGAGGGCTTCTACTGAACAAAACCGCTAATGAGCTGACGTACTTTATTGGATGACATATTTGACCACCGAACTTCCTGTTGGAGAAGAGCTGATTTGCCAAACAGATAGCAACCCTGCAGACCTAGTTGATGGCTAGAATTTAAAATCAAGGTCACTTGGGTGTCTGTCATTGATGGCTGGAGAGCTTGGTAAAATTCTTCTGATCCCCATTAATACCACCACTGAAGCTGATGGATAAGAGGTGGGATTTAGACTCATTATTCATCAAAACAAAGTCTTCCTGATCCACAGTCCAACTGAGCAGTCCCTTGCTCCAGGAAATGTGGCTAATGGCTTGGTTCAAACCTCTGTAGCTGAGAAGACCTCTCTTGTGAAAGCCTGGCTCAGATGAAGACCTGTGATTAAAACGTGTCTGATCTGATGGAACCTGGCACACATGAATGAGGAGGGAGTTTAGAAGACACAGAGCAAACATGTGCCCTCTTGGGCAATCACAATCCACTCCCCTCCCCAACAACAGGACAGAAACCCCCAAGTTTCCGTGACTGTAGCTTCCTGATACAAATGTTTACTAGAAGCACAGCGAGATGCAAGATAATCCCAACATCCATACTGTTCTCAGGGTACATTTCTAAGCAAATGAGTACAATGCGAAAAGGCTGCACCTGAACCAGCCAAGTGTAGGTGTGAGTTCCAATTTGTTCTTTGATTCTTTCTTGGCCTGGGTTTTCTTACTTCTCACCTAGGTCAGATCACAAACCCTAATACCTAAAGAGACCAGTCATAGAAGCTGGATACTTGCCTATGAAACATATGGAAACATTACTCATTTATACCAAAAAAATATATATGCAGTTACCTAGTCTCTTGTTTCCCCACTGTGGAGGGATAAATGGGTACTAAAAATATTTCTTTATTCTAAGACAAACAACAGGCAAATGTGATGTTAAGTATCAGTTCATCTTTGGCCTTGGAGTGGGGGAGGCAATAGAACATGGTAGCAACAGTGTGAGCTGAAGCATCCATGTGCCTTCTCCTGGGGACAGCAAGGACTCAGCTCCAGCCTCTCAGAATGGGAGCCTAGGAGTATTACCAGATTTCCGGTCTCTTAGGAGAAGCTAGATATCCAAAATTTTAACATGAAATCTTCTGATTTTTAAATGTTGACACAATTAAAGAGAAACACACACATGTGTGGGGGCCAAACAAAACATGTCCTTGGGCCAGATTCAGCCTTGTGACTTAACAGTTTTGTGACCCTGAGTCTAGAAGGTCTGAATTTCTTCAAGCTGTAGGATCTCTAGGTGAGTAAGATCAACTGCTTTTTCAGGCAAAATGATGTACCTTGTTCTCTGTTTTACCAGAGAATACTGCTTATATGTTTGTTATCACACTTTCCACGGTTCCTGAGGAAGGTCAGAGCACAGGTTCTTGAGTTAGACTGCCTGCCTGGTTCAAACCTTGGCTCCATCAACAACTAGCTGTATATCCCAGGCAAGTCAATCTTTCTCAGCCTCATTTTTCTTATCTGTAAAATGGACTACACCATAACAGTCCTCTTAACCTCAGAGGGTTGTGGGAGAATTCATTGAAATAATGGAAGTCGCAGGCTTGGCCCACTGCCTGGCATGTAGTGAGGGTTTGATCAACATCAGCCATCATTTTATTACTACTCAGTGCCTCCCCCAGATGGTGAGCCAGCTGGAGTACGGAGTCACATCTTAACCACCTCACTGCCTGATGCATAGTAGGCATGAGATAAAAGTATCTTGAATGAAGGGGGACCTTTGAGAAAGATATTTTTCCAGCCTTCCCAGGTAATAGTGCACTAGCTCCTGTGTATATATCAGAGAGAGAGAGAGAGAGACAAGAGAAACCAGTTTTCACATGTTAAGCACTGACCAGCTCTATAAGAAAAAGCTGTCCTAAGCTGCTAGGATAGCATGCTACACAGTGGCAATTGTCCTGGAAAATGAAACCAAAGCCCTTGGCCATCCTTTTCCGGCAGACAAGATAAGAACTGGCTGGGGCAACCAGAGTGCAGATGTCAAACTCAGGTGCTCAAGAGTGTGCTCACATCATGGGATGCTTTGGCGGCTTGACGGATTTTTATTTATTCAGGGCCCCTTTAACCCAGAGTAGATTCCTGGAGGCTCTTAAAATTTAATGCCCCACCTGGATAGTCAACATCTGTGTTTTATGTTGTTTAAAAAAGTTAACCCCAGATAGTTCAAATTCCTTCTCTATCCCTTGGAGAAGAGTTTCTTATCGGGAGACTCACAAGCAGGGAGATGGAAAGGGCAAGGCGAGACCAGCACGGACCAGGAGAAATAATATGGAGAGCCGCAAACACAGGCCATGTATGTAATTTTAAATTTGCTCATAGCCACATTAACAAAAGGAAAAAAATAGGTCAAATGAATTTTAATACTATCTTAACCCAAGATTATCCAAAATATCATTTCAACATGTAGTCAATTCCAAAATTATTAGTAAGGTTTAAAATCTTTAAGGTTTTGAAATTCAGTATGTATTTTACGCTCATGGCACATCTAGGTTTGGACTAGTCGCATCTCAAACGCTTACCAGCTGCCTGTGGTTAATGGCCACCACATGAATAGGATGGTGCGGGTCAAGAGAATGTGTGCAAATGCAAGGCATCTTTTTTTCTCCTTCCGGTTGTTCAATCAGCTGTGCACAGAACTGTGGGGAAACTGGAGGTGCACTGGGCCAATCAAGGCCCCGAGGCTCCTGACTCAGCTTTGTGGCAAGTGACTTTCAGGCCATGTGGGTCCCAGTGCAGGGAACCCCTGTGCTCTGATACTGTAGGAGCCATGTGACCTAGTGCTCTCACTTGACAGATGGGGAAACTGAGATCCAGAGAGGTGGAGTAGTTTGGCCTAAGAGACGGAGATGGAAAGAGAATAAAAATGATAATATTTGGTAACATCTAACACTTATGGAGTCGTTTTTATGTTACGTGATGAAGAAACCTGGCCTCAGAGGAGTGAAATACTAAAGCAGCTAATATTTATTGACAGCAGTTCTAAGAACTTCGTATGCATATATATTAACTCCACTATTTTCTATAAACCTACACATTAGGAATTATTATCATTATTGTCACCATCATTCCACTTTACAGATGGGAAAAAAGGCTGAGAGAGGCTATATCACTTGCCTAAAATGCAGTGAGCACATGATGGAGCCAGGCTTTGAGCCCAGGCTGCTAGACTCGAGTCCAAGATCTTCATTACAAATTATGCCCAAAGTCAGCCAGCCATGCAATGGTAAAGCTAGTGTTAGAGCTGGTACATCTGTTCCCTAGTCCAGGGTCTTCCCTCACCGTCCCGCTCTGCTGCCTGCATCATACTCCTCCTGACTTCCTAGCACTTTCTGCCTCACTGTGCTGCCAGTAAGAACCAGGCCAGGGGGGCCTCTGGACTCCAGCACTGACTGAAGGGTCCAGGCAAAGCAAGCACATCTCCTCTGGCTTGGCTGATTCCCAGGCTGCCCAAGCCCCCGAAGCCCAAATTCCTGGCCCAGGGCAAGAGGGTGGGAAGAACACTTGTCCAATTCTGCCTTTCCAGTTGGGCGAGGTCAGTGTACCAGGCTGGAAAATGGTATGAGTCTAATTGCAGGGGGCAGAGGCTGAGAGGATTAGCGCTCTTTAAATAGACACCAGAAAACTAAGAATAGCCTTGCTGCCTGGAAATTGGTGGGTATTCCTGACCACAGGCCGTCCCACTTAGTAGGTGCTCAATAAATGTGGGTAAACTATAAGAATAAACAAATACTGAAAATGGGTCATTGGGGGCCCTCAGCCAGTGAGACTGTGCTTTATATAAAAAGAACTTCAGACTTGGGTTATTTGGGTCTCCCTGCAGGCTGGAGACCTGTGTTACTTTTACTTGTCTACTTTTGCTGTCTTGAGGCCAGTATTTTTTATTTTGGGGCCAGGTGAACAACAGGCAATTAGAATGTTAGAGAAAGATAAATTCAGTTTGCTTGTTGCCTGCTATTCCTCCAGGCTAGAGAGAGGGGAATTATTTCCTTTCATTCTATTATCATGACTTTGGTGTTCTCTACAACACTTTGCAGATTCTAGTTCCTTGGAGCCTTAAGATAGGAACCTCCAAATCTGTCTTGAGACTCTCCATTCTCCAATACCGAGTTCCTGGGTCCTTCCTGAACGCTACCTCGTTGTCTGGCTCGGAAGAATCGAGGTTGCCTTCCTTCCAGAAATTTAGCACTGCGACCTCTTGTAATTTATCGGGTGAGTTGTGATAGGGGCAAGGAAGATTTCCATGTGCTGTGGGAAAGCCTAAAGCAGTGTTTCCCAGGGTGTGATCTTCCGAACACCAGTCCTAAGAAATGTTCCTTCAGCCAACACGTTTAGCAAAGCTGTTTATTGTATTTCCCTCTTGGAGATGCACAGTGACCATTAGCATAGTAAAGGCTCTGAGAAGTCCTGCTGCGTGGTAACCTGTTTAGTTCTGTTTAATCCAGTGTTTTCTTGATCAAGGAACCAATTTTTCCCAGAAATGTCTCTAAGCCCCACTGGTGAGACACTGCCCACGTGAGGATTCTGGAAACTACTTTTGACCCCTTGCCTGTACTGTGATTGCTGAGGAGGGAAGGAAAAAGTAAGAGATACTATCTGCTTTGCGCAGGGAAGTCGCTCATCTGGGGCTGCCAAACAGAATGGCTGCATCAGTGAGTGGGCACTTTATGGGGCTGGAATAAAAAGGAGGAAGGGAGGAGTGACCTTCAAGGTCAAACACTGGCCAGATTTAACGATCCAGCCTCTGCCCATGACTTGTGTTACAATCTTATTTCGCTCTGTTCTGGGCACACATCAGATTTTTTAAATCCTGGTATCCTGTTGATACCATTAGAGACTTGGTGGAAAGGAACTATGGCTGGTGTGAATGTGACGTATTTACGACTTGAAAGTCCAGGGGACAAGTATTGTGCAGAGAAGGTAGCAGAGGGGATATACCTACCCCTGGTCCCCCACCTGTCTTAGCTTGAGCTTTCACCTCTCTGGTCTATGCTTCTTTTAGATGAGCATCTTAATCAGTTCATAGCTGGGACCGCCTCTGAGAATCTGAATAAAGGTATACATACAAACTTCTAGAGTTTCTGACACCTTCCTGAAGGCCATTTATAATCATCCTCCATCCACCCAATTCAGAACACTTGTCTTAGACAATCATTGAGTTGATGATGATGTGTTAAAACAAAGTAAAAAACAAATGAGACAAAACAAAACAAGAATAACCTGACTTAATCCAAAACTGTCTGAAAGTTAGTGGCACTGCAAATTCAGCAGTCGCTTGGAATGTTTTGGTGCATGAACTCATTGCTGAATATTTTGCCTCAGTCTACACAGGATCTGAGGTAGCCCAACTGGGATTCCATCTCCTAGTTCATGGCTCTGGGCTAAGCAAGTATGGATGCTCCCACCCTATGCAGTGTATCAGGTGTGTTCACATTTTGCCAGAAGAGTCTTGGCTAGCTGGGATCCCCGGGGGGATAGAGAATAGGGGTTGGTGCCCCCAAGAGACAGGGCCCCAGGCCTGGCTCTGCTCCTTCTGGCTGTGTGATTCTGGAGGAGGCTCCTCTACTTTGAGGCCCCTTGATGCAGTTAATGAGAAGTCTTGGGTGCGAAGCCTTGACTATTCAGACTCCAGCTTTCAAGGTCTTTAAACAAGAGAGGGAAAGCGAGAGAACAGTGTGGGGCTGATGCAGGTGAAAGGCTGGGTGTTTGCCTACCCCACCCCCAGGGCTGGGCCTCCTGCCTGAACCCCAGCTCCTGTACCCTGAACTCCAGTTGGAAAAACCCACATGACCGTGGCCAGACTGAGGAGAAGCCTCAGGATGAAACTGCTTCCACCTGGGCCAGTGGAAGGGGAAGCAGCTGGCCTGAGAGAAGCAGGTAGGGCTCTGGGACCAGGAGGAGTGTGGGCTGGGGAAGAATCCCTGTCACGGGGCTGTGACGCCACCGGCCAGGCAGGCAGAGGATCCAAGCCAGCGGGGTCACTTGGCCCCTGCTACTCCTCCTCGCCCCCTCCTTCATAATTTCCTATTTCCTGCCTCCTTCTCCTCTGACACAGTTATAAATAACCTCCGAGGCTGGCCTCGTGGCTTAAGCATAGGTGAGCCAGAGGAAAGTGGAGGGGACCAAGGTAGAGCTGGGTCCTGCCACTTAGGTTTCAGGTTGCTCAGGGGAATTTTGTTTTCTTGTTTTTTTTCCACCAGGGAGTGAGGTAGTGAAAGAGGAAATAATCTGTGTTGGCTTGAAGAGGCTTGACCTCCCCCTTGGGCCGGTGCTGGGTTACGCCTGCAAGGAGCTGCCTCTCTGCCGGCTGTAGATCCCGGGGCCACAGGGCTGGAGAGGCTTAAAGAGAAGGCATCTCAGGATACTCAGAGGGCTGGGTGCCATGTTGGCAGGACCTGTGGCCTCCTTCCCAAACCCGGCTGGGCCCCATGTGGGAGGCCAAACATGCAGAAATCTGTGTCCCAATTTCTATCTTCTTCCTCAACTACCAGCCATGTGGTTCATTGTGACCACCAAGCACGGGCCTTGATCCCATCATCTCCCAATCTGGCTGCCTCCCGCCCAGCTGGGCACATGGCTTCCCTCACTGTATAAAGGTCCCATGAGTACATTTGCTCCGGGCCCATCCGTTCCTTGAACAAAGATTTACTGAACATCTGCTATGTTCCAGGCACTGGCAGAGGTGCTGGGGTCACAAAGGTGAATAGGCCATGGCCCCCACTCCAGAAGTTGCTGCTCAGCCTGTCTCCTCTTTGCTATGGCTCTACCCTCTCTTTATAGTTCCAGCTTGGACAATTGAGGATATGCAGGAAGCACGCTCAAGGGCCCCCATTTCCCACCACATCACTGGTTTTCAAAGATTCAGAAAACAGAAAAAGGGGATTCTGGAGAAACCAATATATGAACTCTCTTGTAGCCCACTCATTGTCCGAACTTCTCTTCTGTCCATGGGCCCGTGGGACGTTTTGCAACCACGATGCAGTGATTTTCTGTGGTGCCCATCCTACCTCATGGCTTCCTTGGAAACCCATCAACTTTTTTTTTTTTTCTTTTTCTGGAGCGCAAGAGCACTGGACCTTAGAGGTATTTTTCAGTGCAGTGTGTGAGGCAGGCTGCTAACACCTAGCGGGGGTGCCTTTTCTGATTCACACGAGGTGCAGGGTAGGTGTTGCTCCTGGCTCAGCAAGGGCAGTGAATCAGACCACTCTCCTGGACTGGCCCTCTGTGAGGCTCTAGGCTCAAGGCCACCTTCATTCTCTCTGAGCATGACCACAGGTCATTCCCCAATCTTCCCTTCTCTCTCCACAGTGTGTGTGTGTGTGTGTGTGTGTGTGTGTGTGTGTGTGTGTGTGTGTGTGTGTGTGTGCGCGCGCGCGCGCGCACACCCTCTGCCTGTCAACCCATTCTACTGCAGCCCCTGGCACTACCTGGGGGCCTGAAAAAACTGAGCCTGGGGACAAGGCCTGGCATCAGGAACCAATGGGCACCCAGCTCATTGGCTTTTGGTTTTAACCCCATTTACTTTTAGGATGAGAGACGGTCTTCAGAGCCAGTCCGAGATTTTTCCTGACTCATATATTTCATTGGAACATCTTGATTCTGCAACATGCTTACTTAGGGATTGGCACAGTCCTCAGAGAATTCAAGTCCTGGGGTCACCAAGACCTGGCTACCACTAGGTGCCAGGAAGCACCTGGCACCAGGGTGGGAGTGGATTTTGGGGTTTGGGTTATGTTCCAGGGGTATAAATCACAGAAGCTTGCTCACAGCTATTTGTAATCTAGGGCTGCAGATGCTGGTTCTTAGAAGGAGGAAAGGACACTTACCTCCTTACTTACTGGATGGGAAGTACTGTGTGAATGTTTAAGAGGCTGAGCAGGTTTTGCCAGATACTGCTAATTAACTCTCTCCCTGCTCATTTTATAGATGATAAATGTTAGGGAGAGACATGTTAATTGGCTTCAAGGTCCTGAGCCAAGCATGACCGGTTTGAGAAATCCAGGTGACTTCATGCTTTTTCAACTCTCAGCCCTGCACTAGAGCATTTCATGTTTCTGAGCATGAAGAATCCTCCCATTGAGCTGGTTGGACAGACAGTGGAAGGCTTAGAAAGAGATGGAGCTTGAAGTGAAACAGACTTGAGTTTGAATCTCAACTCTGCCTTTTACTCATGGGTTAAGTTCGACCAAAATGTAAAATTCTGAGTCTTGGTTTTCCCAACTGCAAATGGGAAGAACCCCATTGATAATGTAGGGCCGATGAGGTGAGCCCTGTCAGCAGTGCCTGGGCTCTCACAAATGCTGAGCTGAAGCTGAATTTGAAAAGCACGTTCTTTACTTTCCAGTGAAGAGCTGCTCTCTCTCTTGCAAACCACTAAAATATCATCAGTGCTATGCTAATAAAAACAGAAGCCAAAAAAGGTTGGTGTGGTTCTTCATGGAGGTAGTTTATATAAATGGATATAATGGAGAGATCAAAGGTAAATGGAGAGATGGGGTGGAGACCTCCGCTCTAGTCTTAAAGCTGGTTCTGAGATCAAAGAATTAAGAATGTCCGACAGATCAGATGGAGAAACAGAGGCCCAGAGAGGTGAGGCCCTTCCTCGGGGTCACACAGCTGTTTAGGGAGTGGGGGAGGCAGCTTCCAGTGACTGCATTTCTGGGCTGAGTATCATTACTGCCCCAAGGAGCCCCTCTTGTCGCCCTATGCCCCACTCAGTGGAGGGACACTTTGGGGAGACCAAGGGAGCCACACGTGGCCCCCCAGAACTTATCGGAGCCCCTCCCATCTGTCCTTTCCCCAACTGCCAGCATCTAGTTTGTTTCCTGTGCTAATGCTTTTGGGGATTTCCAGATAGTGTCCCTGGACTTGGTGGAGTGGTGAAGGGAATGCAGGCATCTGCATTTTCCATCCTCACAGAGTTTGGTCTCTCGCCTACACAGGTGGCTGATGGGAAAAGCAATTGGTGTAGCCTCTCTGGTGGACAGTGTGGCCCTGAGAATCAAGAGTCCCAAAATTGTGTATACCCTTTAGACTGCAATCTCATTTCTAGAGATTTAGTCCAAAGGAATAATAAAGCAATGGGATTCATGGCTGCATTGTTCATAATTACACATACACAAAGAGGATTAACCTCAATGTCTATCACAAATAGATTGCTTAAATTATGGTGCATTCATGCAGTGGACAACTGGGTAGCCATAAAATAGCTTGAATAGTCTCTAAATATTGATGTGGGAATATTCCCATGTCGCACTTTTGGGTAACAGAAAACAGTTTGTAAAAAAAAAAAAAGTACGAATATGCATATAGATGCTTAAAGTCTTAATGTCTAGATACCAAATATCAGTACCAATTACCTCTGGGTTGCAGGATTTGGGGTGATTTTAATTTTGACCAGTATTTTCAGGAAAATGAAATTTCACAATGGTGACACATTATTTTTAGAATCAGATAAAAGAACAATGGTGGGAAAGTAAGGACCCAGCCGATCTCCTGGATTGGGTCTAGAGTACTACTGTGGGAAGCCAATAGCAGCCTGGCCCTTTCCTGGGTGCTCACTTTTGGCTCCTGGGGGTGAGGGGTTACTACGTCCTCTGGTGGGACCCCTACTGCCCATCTGTCCTGCTCTTGAGGACCTGTGCTAGATTTCCGCTCATCTCTGGGGGACCTGCAGTTGAGGGGGGGCTGCTGGCACTTGCCATAGGGGATGCAGGAAGGGGGTGTTCCCATTGTGGGCTGTGGGCGGGGTGGGTTTCCTCTGCTTCTCTTCTAAATAGATGCACCAGATTTGCACCTGGGGGCTTGCCAGAGAGTCAGTGTCTGAGAAACCAGGACGCAGTTGGCCCTCCCTGTCCCAGCCTAGGAATAGCCAGGGTGCCAAGGATGGGCACAGGGTGCCAAGGATGGCCAGGGGTGGAGGGGTGTGGTCTGGGACTGGCTAAGCGAGCACCAGCAGAAAGAACAGTTGAGGGAAGGAGGAGCAACACTAAGAGGAACTTGGGCCATGAGGGCTGGGCTCTGGACATGCAGCCTGGTGACCAGCTGAGCCCAGAAGAGACTTCACAGGCTTTCAGGGGCAGGGAGGGGAATGGTGCGCTCAGAGTGAAAAGACCTGGGTTGCAGTCATCATGAGACTCTCCACTGTCCATGTGATCTGAGGCAAGTCACTCTACCTCAGAGCCCCCATCTCCATACCCAGAAAATTGGTGTCCCTACAGTCCTGTGAGCAAAGTGATTGCAGGGGAAGGTCTTTTGGCACCTATGGATGTGAAGGCAATGGAGAGACGCCTTAGGAAGTCACCACATAGAAAGGCAAAGAGCCACATTTAGAAAGTCAGAGAGCCCTGAAATCCCTCTAAAATACAGTGCCATCTCTCCATAATTCCATCTAAGCCAGGTCTTTCTTTGGCATTGGCACAAATCATTGTTCAGCCTTGGAGGAGCTGGGTTGTTTCTGGGGGGATGCGAGGGAAGAGCACAACCTAAGACAATCACATGTTGGATCTTTGAACCCCTTAGCCATACAGGGACTGACACCACGAAGACTGCAGACCCCGGCCAAGCTCACTCAGAAATCAAGGGTGGGAGGAACTGGCTAGACCTTTCAAAATTGAGAAAATGTGTGTGTACACACACACTCACACACACACACACGCATATACACACATGCACATACACACACGTATATACACACACATAATATATGTATATATACTATGTGTATATATATAATTTATTATATGTATTTTATATACTTAAATATATTTTATATATTATATATTTTATTTATTTTATATATACATATATGTGTATATATATGTATATATATATAATTTTTTTACAATAAAGTATACTTAAGTTACACCTAACAGAATCACTGAACTCAGATTGGTTAGAGGTGTGCATGTATGGTGTAAGTTCCCCGTACACATATAGACAGAAGTTATTTTTTATTAGTTGAATGTGTTATTTTTATAGCTCTTTTCATGAAAAGCATTCTGCTCTGTTTCCTCTCCTTTCGATGTCATTCTTTCGCTTCAGGACCAGTGTTGGAGGCAAATGCCTTTGATACTAAGCAAAGAGAGGAGAAGGCAGTTTGCATTCGCTCTTCGACGCAAGGGGATGCTCCCTACCGGTGCAGCATACTAAAACTGCCCATTACAAGCAAGAGCTTTTATAAGTAGAAAGGGGCACACAGAGGCAGGAAGAGACCTTGTTTGGGGAGGTGGCTTTGTGACATAAAAGATTGGGCTCCTCTTGGCCCTGCCTGTCCTGGGATGTTTACTCAGACCCTATAAAAAGTTTGATATGGTAACCTGGGTCCAACGAGGCAGAAAAGGAATGGAACTCAGGCAGGCAGAGTTTCTTTCAGGCCTGATCACCACCTGGCCATGGCAGGGTAGGGACAGGAGCTGAGGGTGGGGGGAGGCTGGGGAGAGGTAGCAGTGAATTGAAGGAAACCGCCCAGTGCTTCTTTAGTTATGCTCAGCGCAAAACTTAGGTGTTTGCAGAGTAGCTGGCTCATGAGGGGTAAGGGTCTGCTGACTTGGATTCAATTAATATGAAAATGACAGGTTTAAAAAGTGTTGATAATTCTAGATCCATAGGAAATTATCAGGCAAGTATGTATGGATATGTATACATGTTTTTGTATATGTATGTCTATGAATATTTATATATGTGTACATATACATAAACACACAAGGATGTTTATCATGTTGTTTATAAAAATGTCTAATAAACTGTTGTGTATCTGTGCAATTTAAAACAACACAGCTATTTCAAAGGAATGAAGCAGAACTATATGGACTGACATATTAGGATTGAAAAAACCCAGGATCACCAACAAGTATGTTCTATAGGATCCTATTATATATTATGGAGAGAAGTGTAACAGGTTTATATGAACATAGGAAAAGGTCACGTGATGTGATGAGCACTGGGTATTATACGCAACTGATAGCCAACAAGTTGGCTAACTGAATTTAAATAAAGAAGGCAAAAAGAGGAAAAGGTCTTGAGGGTAACAAATGACTTTGAAGCATAGTTATAACTGGATAGTGGGAATATAGGTAATTTAAACAATTTTTTAAAAATACAGTGTTCTTTTTTTTTACCACTTCTTTTCTCCCAACTTACTTTTCTTAGGTTAAGTTGTATTACTTGTGTAAAAAAGAAGTAACACAAGAAAATAAAAGCATACAGAAAGTCTCAGGAAACGGGTAGAGTGTGGACCAGGAACTATAGTTAAAAAAAAGACACTTTGATCTCATTTTGTCAAGTTCCAGCTCTGAGGCCTTAGGAGATTTCAGTGTCCCTACTGCAGAGGGGACAGGGAATTGAGGTTCTTTTTTTAAAGATTTTATTTATTTATTTGACAGAGAGAGACACAGCGAGAGAGGGAACACAAGCAGGGGGAGCGAGTGGGAGAGGGAGAAGCAGGCTTCCCACCGAGCAGGGAGCCCAATGTGGGGCTCGATCCCAGGACCCTAGGATCACGACCCGAGCTGAAGGCAGACGCTTAATGACTGAGCCACCCAGATGCCCCAGGAATTGAAGTTCTGAGAAGTTAACCACCTTTTCTTTTAAACTTGATACTCAGTACATGTCATCCTGTTCATTATTCTCTTCTGTGAACTTCCTGGCATTTTAGATAGTATTCCATTTTAGCTGGAATACAACTTACTGTGCATCTTCAGATTCCCCAAACACTGACTAAACACCAGGCTGTCCACTCTTCAGCCCGAAGCCTGTCACCTGGAGGAAGTCTGTGATTGAGTGAATGAGTGAGTGAATGAAGCCAAGCGCTCAGCCAGGTGTTTTCATGTTTGCTTTCCCACCCGATCCCCACAACAGCCTTGAGAGGTTGCTGCCGCTGTCCATCTCTTAACTACATTTGAGGAAACCTAGAGGCAGAGCTGGAATTTGAATCCACACCTCTGGCTTCCCAGCTGGTGCCCCAAACCCCAGCAGAAGGAAGAGGGCTGGAACCCTTGATGCTTTCCAGCCCTGCGGCTCTGAGCACTGGGATGCATTCTCTTGGGGCTTGGCTGATCATGATCCTTGCAAGGGGCCACTCTGAAACTAAAAAAATCCCTAAGTGAACAAATCTCCATTTCTTTTGCTCTTTCCCTCCCAGCCTTGAACAGTGAGGCCAGGAGAGATGAGCTTTTGCCAGGAATCCAGTGAGTGAGTTTGCGTGGAGTGTCAGCTTCTCCACATTGCTGGGTATTAGCTTACCGCCGTCCAGCACCAGCAGCAAGAGCGGAGCCAGGCGTGGCTCCCGGTTTAAATATGTGAATTCATCTGGGCCTGGACAGCTGCATAGCTCAGGGAGGGCAGAATCTGCCGCCCTACCCTCTTTCCTTAAAATCCATACAGGAACACGGTTCCAAACAGCTGGTGCCAGGCTCTGCAAGCTCCTACTTGTAAAGATGGCTTTAAAAACATGTGAGGATACACACCTCCGCCTGTGCCTCTGGACTTTTCTAGGTGTCAGCATGAATCTCATGGGAACCTTATAGTAACCCTGGGTGGTGGGCGGGGAAGGGGTGGTTATGACTCTTATGAATTCCCTTGCTTTCCCTCCAGCCACCCCTCTCCAAACCAGTCCCCCCAAAATAGCCAGAATGACCATTTAAAAATGTCATTCAGATCTCAGCCGTGCCCTTCTCAAAGCCTTCCAGTGGCTTCCCAGCTCCTTAAACAAGTTCTAGAAGGCCCTATGGGATCTGGCCTCTGTCTCCCCTTGCCCTCCTGTGGCCACATTGGCCATCTAGCTGTTCCTTGAATGCTCTAGGCTCCAAATTTGTCCCCATCTCACAACCTTTGAACCTGCTGCCCCCTCTCCCTGGAACACATTATCCCAGATTTTCATTGGCTGCGTCCTCGTCATCATGAAGGTATCAACTTAACTATCACCTTCCCAGAGAGGCTTTCCCTGGCTACCCCATCTTAAATATCACTGCCCACCACCACCATTCTCTATCCTCGTTTTCTCCTAGCACTTGACATCAGGTTATTGTTTTGTCTGTCTTCTACATCATTATTTAAGCACTCAAGAGAGTAGAGACCTCATTGGCTTATTCACTGCTTAGAACATATTTGAAACATATTAATTTGTTAAATGCATGAACGAATGCCCTTTGATAGACAAAGAAATTGAGGCTCAGGCCACTGAAGTGTCTTGTCCCAGTTTACCCAGCTAGTGACTAGCAATACTGGACTCCAACTTAGCTCCTATGCTCCAGCCTAGAGTGGGTGAAACTCAAGAAGGAAAGTTCTTACAGGGCCACTTAGGAGCAGACAGCCTCTCAGGGCAACATTCTTTTATGTTGATGTGACGCAGCAAATCTTTCAGGGATACACGCCTCCAGGAGATTCTGCCATCTGTCGGCTGATGTGTTTGAGAACCTCAGAAGGAGGTCAGCAATCCAGCCACTTGCCAAATGGTGCCCACCCAGGAAAGAAGGACCAGAATTTAAAGACGCTTTTCCTGCCCATCGTGATGAGCTTTCTTGATCACGGGCAGGGCCATATGGACTCATAACCTTTTAAGGACTTTTATTCAAGCTCTTTGCTTCCCAGTGATGGGGAAGTAACTTGCCCAAACGGCTACCTCATGACTTACTGGTCCAGGTGGCTAGAATCAATGGTTCCCAACTCAGCCAGAGTTCTTGTCTACCCACTGCAGACTCGCTGGGGCTGGTCCTGGGAGAGAGTACATCACCCTTCCATACACATTGCTTCCATGTGTTTGGCTCATCAGCACGCTGGTTTGAGCCTTCCCAGATTCAACACTGGGGCCAGCAGAGGGGAGTGGTGTTGGGGCGAAACAGTCCATTGGCCAAACTGGAGAGAGACAGTCACATAAGGAAATTCACACTCTTCCTATCTTATTAGGGGTCCCCATGATGGGGAAGCGGAGTAAAAAACAAGGATTTCTGAGGGAAATCACTCCTTACCTGCCCACTGCCCCAGAGGTAGCCTTGGGGGTGGGAGGAGACCACCGGCTTGCTCCCTAATAGTGGACTTGAACTTGGCACAAGGGACTAGCTGAAACTGGCACTGGCACTCCACCTGTCAGAGTGTACTGCTGAAGAAGAGGGGGCAGGGATAAAAAAGGAACTGCTAAATTCAGCTCGGCACTTCTTAGCAGCCCCCACTGCCCATGCTGACTCCAGTCCCAAGCCAGAGAGGCATGAGTTGTGTTGAACATTAAAACTGGTACCCTCTTTGATCTGAACCTTCCTTTCTTGATCACCCCTGGCGGTGGCGGTTCAAAGAATGCCCCCAGCTTACTGTGCCTGGTGGTGCTGAAAGAATACCCATAATTGTTACCAAACAGAGGACAGAGTAAGGAAACACGTTCTCTTTGCCCAGCTGGTTCCCAATTGGCACTTCACTATAGCAGAGATGGAAGGGCAGGCAGGTGCCTTTGGCACTTCCTTTGTACCCACATGGAGGTTTGCTGCTTGACCTGGGGACTGATGGGTCCTAGATGCTTCATCCAGCCAGCATGCCCACCATGGCAGGGCCGCCCACCTCCTGTTTCTTGTGAAAACCAGCCGTGGTTTCCATCAAATCCTGATTGCTCCGCATCTGGCCTTCAATCTGCCATGGCCTCCCTACAGAATGCTGGCTTCTGGCTGTTCCCTCCTCCGGCCAGAACAATGCTGGGCTCTGGCCACTGACCCGGGCCCAAGCAGGCCTGCCAACTCCACGGTCCTCCATCCTCACTTTGCACATCAGGGCTGGCTTCCCACCCCCATGGCTTCTCTGCAAGCAGGGTTAGGGAGGGTTACCCACACGCTCGGACAGACCACTGTGGGCCCATCCAACTCCCCTTGTTCCTAAAGAGAAAGAGGACCAAGATGTGACCCTGAAAGGCTTAATTATTTATAAGCATTTCTAGCAATGCCTCTTCTCCCTGTCTCTTGCACTGCTCTGGGGTGTTCATTCCACTTGGACTGATACCAGTTAATGTCCTTTGCTTCAACCTGACCTGAAATTGCAATGTCCTGAACAAGAGTAAGTGGGGCAGCCGACATTTCACGAGGGGAAGCTTGGCAGCCAGGCTGTGAGCTTGCAATGCCCCATATGGGTCCCAGCGAGTACTTTGCATTTTCTTTTCTCCCTTCTTGGAACTGCTTTGTTCTTTCTCCTACTGCCCTCTAGCCTCTTCACTGCCTTGGGAAAGGGGGGCTATCATGAAATCATCATCAACTCCACTGTTTATTGAGAGGTTACTGTGTGCCTAGTACTGGGCTAAATTCTGTAGGTTGGGTGTCTCCCTTCAACCTCACAACAACCTTCTGAGGCAGGCTTGATGGCATCTCTACTCTCAAGCCTAAGAGGGGTTAAATGATTTGCCTGAGTGTCCACAGCTTGTAATAGTTGGGAGCTGGGATTCAGCTCCAGCTTCTTTGGTGCCCCAGTCCTCATGTTCGTGACCACTGCACTGCACGTCCCTCTTTCAAGAAAACATGGCTTGGCTATACCCTGGAACAGAAGACCCTTTCCCAAGCTGCCTGTGACACTCCTTACTGGGTCCCCTCAGCACAGATCATGCACAGGCAGGTGGGAACAGATATGCAAGCCGAAGGAATTCCCAATGGAAAACACCAGAGTGATCTGCAAGGCCCCCCACAGCCGTGTGTTTGCCCTCCCAAGGCCTGGAATCCCATGGCCATTTCCTGTACCCCGGCCTGGAAAGCCAGTTCCACACACCAAGAGTATATCTGCCTTGCACTTCTTGGTGGCCTCCGCTTCTCCCAATGGATTCTGCAAGGTGTTTCCTGTAGATCTTGCTGACAGTCTTTGCTGGCACGTAGCAAAATCCGTCCAGAACATCACGATCTGCTGGCCTCAGCCTGGGCCGAGTTTTGTTTTTGTTTGGCCTTAAAAAAAAAAAAAAAAAAAAACCCGCCCCCCCCCCCCCCCAACCAGGGGCATGGGAGCAGGAGGGAGGAGGAGGGAGATGAAGGTAAAAATATTGACAGAGTGAAAAATATTGAATATTACTTCTGTTTCAAAGATAGAAACCTCCGGGCCTGGGATGCAGCTTGGTGAGTTCAGGTTGGACTGCGGTTGAAGTTTGGGGATCAAGGTGGCAGCTTGGCTTTTATGTCTCAAAGTACACCTGTCACGGAGCCATGGAGGCCAAGCCTGGTATAAAAGAGAGCTCCCTCCTGTTTTAAAAACAGCTTTTTCTGAGGAGTTCAAGAAGCATTTGAAATAAGCCATCCAGGGATGATGGGGGCAGATGGCGCCCTGTCCCACTCTATAGGAAACTGGAGGTGAATTGTTCCAAGTTACTCAGAGCATTGGATGGGCTGGAGAATCAACATATCTCTTCCATCACTATCTTAGCTCCTGTTAAACTAAATCATCAAGGCAAGGGTGGTTGAATTTTATCCTCAAGCATATAGCATATCCCCACTTGGTATGTGTGAAGTTATTAGAGCATAGTCCCCATGGAGATGCCATCCTGGAAGCATTTTTATTACCTCGGATTAATATACAATTGGGGGGGGATTAAAGACAGAAGCCCTCTCCTCAGCAGTCTTTAGAATCCTTCTGTTGGTAGATACGGGGACATTCAGAGCAGGAGACCCTACCTGGTATTACTGTTTAATGCTCTCCTAATGTACTTTAACCACTGAGACTATCCCAGGTTTGTTTAAATTCGCGGAAATAAACTCTCTGCTGGACTGTCAGCCTAGATAATAGGATGACTGGTGCAGAAACAACAGCAACAAGAACAGGGGCTGATAAAGAGAACGGGTTGGTGAGGGCCACTCAAACTGTGTAGTTGATGGACCAGGTGGGGTGACTTAGGAGCCAGTTTCGTACTTGGCCGCTGTCACGAGTTTTGGCCACAGCAAATTGTCCAGACAGATATCAGGCAAAGGAAGACCTTTAAGACAAGGCCAGAAGAGGTGCCTGAAGCCTCTTAATTACTTATGTAGGTTTGGTTAACTTTTCAGAGATGTGATTCTAGACCCAGAACATAGAGAGGACACGGCATCCAGGATCATTACTGATGAAGAGAAAGTAGATCTCAGGGGACATGTGTGAATTAGAAGAGGATGATAAAATAACCTGAGACCTCTAGGTTGTAAGGAACCCTAAAATACATCCACTTCTCTCTTCCACAGAATAAAAAACTAGGGCTCTAAGAGGGAAGTGATTTGTCAGACTCATAGCAAGTGGACAGAGGAACCAGAAAGACAACCCAGCTCCCAACTCCTGGCCCAGAATTCTTCCTACTACTCAATACTTTCTATATAATA